>NC_062216.1:35747720-36050750 GCF_902686445.1 Sciurus carolinensis
GTATTAGAGAGGATGCATTTTAATTTCCCAGGTATACTAATGCTGCTGCCTTACCTCTAGGAGACAGCAATACTGAGCAAACCAATAGCAAGAAAAAAACAAACCAAAACACCCTCCATACCTTCTCTGTTTCAGAGCAGTGTGAAACCCTACTCCTTTTGCACTTTATCCTGAACCATCAGGATGTTGTCAGTTCCCACCCCAGAAGGTTGGGAGCAGAGCCTGTAACTACTGCAACATGAAGCACACACATTGGAAAAGTGGGACTCCCACTTAGGTTATCTCAGAGCTTCTCTCGAATTATCAGTGTTTTCTGAAGCAGTGGTAGTTTCAATCTGTTATGTTAGTAACATAAGACTTAATCATGGTCTTTCAAAATGCAAGGCCATGTGCCAACTGTGCTAGTTGCTGCTCTTGATTAAATTATTTAAAATTATATTTCACACAGTTGTACTTATTTCCATATTCTTTTAAAAGTCCCAAACAAAACTGGGGGGGCGGGTAACCTCTCTTAATGCATGTTAGTTATGATGAGAATATAGGACAAAATTCATAACCAAATAACAACAGGATTTTACTCATGAAATTATAAACCAGAAGAGGGACAATTAGCAAGAACTCCAGAAAAGTCCAGACCTCTATAGTTCGCTACTGTTGGGATACTTGACACTCAATATCATATTCAGGTGAATTCAGAGATTTCTAGATATTCTATAGGTGCATGTATAATATAAATATATATACACATACATCTAGACACACATCCTAAACTAGAATAATATTTAGTAAGCTTTTATTAAAATATCAGATCAGATGTACAAACCGAACTTCACCAAATTCTATCCTTGGAAAAATTGTTATAAAGTATTAAGTTATTTTAAAAAGTTCGGTAACCCAAGTCACAGGGTAAACTGATTGTAATTTCGAATTTTATCCAAGAACAGTTTGACAAGTAGTGGCTTTCCATAGTGACATGTGTCTAATTTAATAAAGCAAAGTGATTTGTAATCATGACAAGGTAGATGAGCTCTAGAAATATATTGTGGAAGAAGAGAAGGTAAAAATGTAGACAGTGACAGGTGTTTATGCAGGCACCCTGAAACATGAAAATAAAAATTCTAATGTTCATCTTTCTATTCTGTCTTAATAGAGGAGAATCATGAAGGACCAGTCGTTCAAAGTAATGACTGAATAAATCAGGCGCATAGAGCAGTAGGCTGACTTGTAGGATTCTTCTGATGAAAATTACAGAACTGGCTCTTATAGGAAATTATACTTCCATAATTGTCAAATAACGTAATCACAGAAAGAAGAATCTTAGGTATCATTAATATATTCTTTGAATATTCAAGGCAAAATGCATTTCATCTCTTGTTATGATCCAGCCTTATTTAAATTATTTTTTCTTAAATCTGAATAAACCTGTTTTATCTTTCCTGATTTCTTTATGTAAATTTGCTATGATTATTACATCACCCAAATAGCAAAGCATTAAAAAAAGTAATCACAGACTACACCTAAAATGTGCTGAGCTATAAAGGGAACATAATTATTCTGATCACTTCTTCACTTTAAAATTATCCCAAAGTGGAGGTAAAAACACTTTCTCAAGTTTTCTGTTTGTGCTTTAACGGGATTCTTCTTTTAACGGTATACCTGCTAAGAAGTATAGTCATTAGCTCTGAGAACTACTTTGAAACATGGAACATCCAATAAACATAATATATACAGTTCTAAAGTCAAAGGAGCAGGTGGTTTATACAGAAATAACACATTAAGTGTCTTAAAATATGTATGGAACAGTAGCAGCTGACCATCCAGTCTGTATCAGACCAAACCAGAACCATTGATCTATATACACTAGTGGTAAACTGAATAAAATTAGAATATCAACTCAAATCTAGTTCCTATCTATGAAAATATTTAATATTCCTTTGGATTTTTTCTCAGATTTTCATTGAAGACCACAGGAGCAGACTGGCATTTTGCCTTTGTAAAATTGTTGGCACTTTCATGCCTTGGAGCAGAATTCACTTTACTATTTTATTTATTTATTTATTTGTTTATTTATTGCTGTGCTGGGGGATTAACCCAGGGCCTCACATATGCTAGGCAAGCGCTTTACCACTGACTTATATCCCCAAGCCTTTTTAAAATTTTTGTTTTGGAACAGGGTCTTGCTAAATTACCCAGGCTGCCCTGGAATTTTAAGATCCTCTTGCCTCAGCCTCCTGAGTAACTGGGATTACAGATGTCCCCCTCCATACCCAGCTACAGTTCAACTTAGATAATAAATTGGACTTCTGGAATAGTTTTGTTATGTTTGACATTTGAAATTTCATGTGTGTACATTCTTATGCCAGATAAGAGTATAAGTAAAAATATTCTTTGGCAGTACAGTAGAATTATAATAGGCTCCTCTTGGCTGGGGATGTAACTCAGTGGTAGAGTGCATGATTAGTATATGTAAGGGTTTGGTTTAAACCCCAGTACCAAAAAAATAAATAAAATAAAAGCCTCTATGATAATTAACAATTGGGGGGGGCTTGATAAATATTTTCTAACTTTGTTTCCATAAAATATTTTAACTTTTTCAAAAAGCTAATAATAAATTCATAAGAAAGACATTTCTATTCCTGAGGCACATTTTTATTAATCAGGTTGATATGTAATATTTTCAACATTGATTAACAATTAGGCAAACTTGTTATTTCCTAAAGAATATTATGTAGAGCACGGTTCTCAAACTTGGTTGCACATTAAGATCACCTGGAGAGATTTTTAAAATTTCAATGCTGAGGCTGCACCAGACCAATTAAATCAGAATCTCCTGGGGTGAAAACCAGGCATCAGTATTTTTTACAGTTCCCCAGGCAGTTCCAGTGTGTAGCCAAGATTGAGAATTACTGATGCTAAGAATTTGAGTTTTTAATTTTTTATTTTAATCCTTTGTTCCTTTTACCAGTCATTCTTTAAATGCATAATGGACAGCACTTTTAAAAATATATCCTAAATATATCCTTTATTGTGTAATACTTTTCACTAGGTAATTGGTGTTCTTTCCAATAGAACTTTAAATAAAAGTTCCCAGTCTAAATCTAAAAGGCAATGAATTATAGTAAGATCTATAACAAACATGTTTGCTTTTCATCTTTATTGTTTTTATCATGAAAAAAATGCATTTTCTTTCTTCCAGGTATATTGTACAAGGGAAATGGGGAAAATCAGTTTATCTCCCAGCAGCCTCCCGTCGTCAGCAGCATCATGGGCAATGGTCGGAGGCGCAGCATCTCGTGCCCAAGTTGTAATGGTCAAGCTGATGGCAATAAACTATTGGCTCCGGTGGCACTAGCCTGTGGGATTGATGGCAGTCTATATGTAGGTGATTTCAACTATGTTCGGCGAATATTCCCTTCTGGAAATGTAACGAGTGTTTTAGAACTAAGGTATGTCTTTCCTTAATTTGGGATATTAATTAAATCCAAACAGCATGAATGTGATATACTAATTTATTTGTTTAAACATACCTTCCCACTGTTTAAAACTCTCATACAAAGAAATCATTCTTGGTTAAAGTTAGAAGGACAGTACATATGTATTAGACTGTAAATGTACAAGAGAATATAGAGTCACCTAATATATAAAATACTATTTCAGTGAATTTTCTGTACAATAAAAGGGTAGAACTATGATTTTTAAATCTCTTTAGTTTTCTTTAGAATAGGCCTGTGGTATTCCTCTTCTACTTTACAATAAAATTATTGAAATTAAGGCATAAAATATTTTCATATGGTATCAGAACAGAATAGAAAGTGACCTAGGCCATCAGCTTTTTACTAAGTTATTGGATCTTCAGGATGGGTCAATTCATGAGCCACAACGCTAGTAATGCAAGTAGCATGTTGTTGACTTGCTTGTTTGATTATCAGAATCAACCCATTCTGTCAGTTATTCCATAAGGCTCAACCTGTGAAAGTCATTTCCAGTGTTATTTCTGCTTAAATTGACAATTTTCATGCAACGAATAAAAAATCTCAGTATTTATCTCATTATATTTTAGAAGATTTTTCTAACTATGCTTTTTTTCTTACCTTTTTTATCTGCTTCCACCAAGAAATAAAGATTTTAGACATAGGTAAGCATCTTAAAGGTTGTTACATATTTTTGAATGTCCATTTTATATTTCAATGTGACTCTCTGAAATCATCTTCTAATAACATATCATCATGAGAGAGGAACAGTATCACAGAACATCTAAGGAATTAAAACTGCTTAGCTGAACTATTATTCATATTACAAATATGTCATGTGTCATAATTCAAGAAATATTTTCAGGTTGGTTCATAAAATAAATTTTGTTACCAAAAATGCTATGATGAATATTCTCTGCATAACAACAATAAGTTTCAGTTACTGACTTATGTAATCTAAGGCATATTGAACAAAATTTGAGGCACAGTAGGAAAGTATAAAGAGGCCTGTGCAGTTTGACCAAAATCCAGAGCAGATAATGTTTTATTGGGCCCAAATCTTATTCAATGTGGGAGACTCTAAGAAAGGTAATCTAGAAATATTAAACTTTGGCATATTTTAAAAAGCATGTCATCATGTGACTGTATTGCTAGGACCCCTCAATGAACTTAGAAGGGATCCATGCCAGTGCATTTGGGTCCTGAAGCTAAATAAGATTTAACTGGTTTCTGCAGATTTATCTGTGTAGTTTCTATTCTCCTAATTGGAAGAGTTACTAGATTTAAGAAGTGGGGTTTTTGTTACCATTATTATGAGGAAAAAGGCTTTTTTCAAATGAGGATGAATGTAGTTGAACAGATAGCTCACCTCAAAAGTTTTTCATATTGTTTTCTCTGTATACTCTGCTGGAGAAGGTACATTAAAGGCTTTTCTGGATACTTATGACAAAAAAAAAAAAAAAAAAAAAAAAAGCAGTCCAGCAAACAAGAAAAAGAAGAAGAAGGAAGAAAGAAAGGGAAAAAAGCAATGTTTTAATGTAAAGCTAGCAAAAAGCAAGACAAGTCAGACATGCTAGATCTAGGTTGGCCATTATAATATCTAATGCTATGATAATCAGATTTATTTATTTATTTATTTTTTCAATATTCTAAAATGACTATATTTCAAGAGTAAAAGCACATAATTTTTCCACACTTCTAATTTTATAAATGTATTTCAATGAGTATGCATTAAATTGAAAAAAATAAATATTTTTAAAAAATGGTTTTCACAAACTTGACTTCTCACATATTACTGAAAAAGTTCAATGATGGAAAATTACCTGTATGTCAGTTTGGTACTATAAGAATCAGGACTACACATGGAATACAAAGATCTAGATTTGAGATTCAATTCTGCCATTACCTGCTTGATTCTGAACAAGTTAAATACTCATGAACAAACTAGTCTTAAATTATAAATGGCATACTTAAATCTAGTATAGTTAAATAGACTTCTGTAGATTAAGTAGGAAATAACAGACCATTACAAAAATGGTCTTAAAAAAATAAACAAACTAGGTATTATGGTACATGCTTGTAATCCCAGTGACTCAGAAGCTGAGGCAGAAGGATTACTAGTTTGAGGTCAGTCTTGTCAATTTAGCAAGTTCTTATAAATAAAATTAAAGGGTTGTGGATGTAGCTCAGTGGGTACAGTACCCCTGGGTTCAATTCCCAGGACTGCAAAAAAAAAAAAAAAAAAAATTTAAATACATAAAAGGAAAAAAAAAAAAGCTAATGCCAATTTGCTAGTTCTTAATAGGCATACTTAGATATTTTTATAGACTTTTAGAACATTTGTATAATAACTAATGGCCGTTAACTCTCATCTACAACTCATTTTATTCTTAAGACAACCCTAGGAATTATCCCCATTTTTCTTTTGGGGGTAAGGATGGGGAAACTAAGGCTTGGAGAGGATAAGATCACAATCCATTAAGTGGCAGAGATGGCATCACACACACTACTTGCTCTGAGGTATATTTTCTTAACTTTTAGGACACAACACCTCTAGTTCAAAATACAAAATAGTCTCAACAACTGCTGACTGAGTCTTAAACTCCCAAGAATTCAGAAAGAAAAAAGGCATTTCCATATAAATCTTTTCGTGTTCATTGTATTCCAAGTTTTACTCTCCAGCATGAAGCCTCTGATGTCGAACAAGCGCTGACCTGTGCCGAAAGGATTTCCCACATTCGGTGCATTCGTAAGGTCTTTCTCCAGTGTGAATTCTGTAATGCTCACTGAGATGTGCTTGTTTGCGAAAAGTTTTTTCACACTCACTACACTTATAAAGTTTCTCTCCAGTGTGAGTTCTTTCATGTTCGACAAGAAAAGAGTTCTGAGTGAAGGCTTTTCCACACTTGGTGCACACGTAGGGCTTCTCCCCTGAATGAACTCTCTGATGCTGCATGAGGCCCGTGCTCTGATTGAAAGCTTTCCCACATTCATTACACTTGTAAGGCTTGTCTCCAGAATGGCTTCTCTGATGACGAGCGAGGAATACGCTCTGACTGAAGGCTTTGCCACATTCCAGGCATTTATACGGTTTCTCTCCGGTGTGAGTTCGCTGGTGTTTAATAAGGGATGGGCTCTGACAAAAAGCTTTTCCACATTCATTGCATTTATAGGGTTTCTCTCCAGTATGAATTCTCAGATGCTGGACTAGGACTGCTTTTGCTTGGAAAGCTTTCTCACATACATTACATTTATAAGGCTTCTCTCCCGTATGGATTCTCAGATGTTGAGTGAGATTTGACTGTTTGCGGAAACACATTCCACATTCACTACACACATAGGGCTTCTCCCCTATGTGAATCCTTTGATGCTGGAGAAGAGAAGATCTCTGAGTAAACAATTTTCCACACTCACTACATTTTGAAGATTTCTTCTGCATGTTAACCCTTCAGTTTTTCATTCGGTGTGAAATCTGGCTGGAACTCGTGCTGTCTGTAACACATTGAAAGGGTTTCTATCCAAATAGGTTTAGATGTAGGTGAAACCTCTCAAATTCATACTTAGGAGGTATCTTCTCTAAGATGGTTGTCATCAGAGCAGCACTGTTCTCCAGGGAAAGAGGTGTGATGGTGTGTGCACACAAACGTGCACATGTTGTCCTCTCCATAGTTCCTGCAGTTTCAGATGGAAGCCAGAATCCGGCTCCCGCCCCGGGCTCTGAACGGCCTCCTCCCGCCCTCCTCACGGCCCGGGTCAGAGGGAGGCGCCGGGTCGGACGCCCGCGCAGCGCGAACATCCCAAACTGCTCACCGGGCAACACTGGCAGCCGGGCGCCGCACTTTTAGCCCTTGAGTCCCCGGCATTCCCGAGCTGCCCGATAATCAGATTTAAAATTATTGATATTTTGTTTTAGATACTTTAGATGAATAAGTCAACATAATCCCATTTAACTATTGTATAGAGATTGGCAGTTAACAAATAAAAACCAAACTCCTACTGAAAGATGTATAGCCGTTGCACTGCAGTGTGACCAGGCATGGTCCCGTGACCTTTACCCAAGATCCCCTATTGATCTTGTACTTTCAGCTAATGGCTTCGTCACATGCTAAGATTAACTCTAAATCTCCCCAGAATACTGAGCATGCAAAGCTCTGCTGTTAGAAACCACAGTAGAATATCAAAATTTTTCTGGCCTTGCATCCTTGGTAGCTGTAGAGAAAAGAGGAAAGACAGACAGGTATGTACACCAACTCAGTGTGAAAATGCTGCAGGCAATACAGAAAAAAATATCAAAGGAGCTACCTTTTAACAAGCTGGCCTATTGCAGACCAGGCACCGTGCCAGGTGTTTTATATATGTTGTTGCAGATCCCACAACAATCCTTCAGGGTTACAGATGAGGTGGTGGAGTCTCCAGCACCCTAGGTATCTTCCCCAGGATGTGTAACTAAGAAATGGGGAGCTAGGATTTTAATCACTCTGAAAATTATGTTCTCTCCATTGCACCATACCTCCTTGTGATTACGTGTCCCAATGGCTGGATTTCTATGAGGTGATTTCCTGGGGATGTGAAAGATAGACTTATTTCACAATCATTTACAAGTTACTTAGAGCTATAATCTCTTTCTCTGGAAAAAAAATCTCTCAGGCTAGCACAGCATTATTACTCATAACACTTTATGATATAACTTATTATGTACTAACTCATGGTGTTAGGTAGTGATACTCATTGTAATCCCTCTCTCATGATCCATCACTTTTCTCCTCTGTACATCATCCTAAATAAATTTGGGCATCTGCATTTTCTTTATATGCCATGCCTGAAAAGTACACTGAGTTTTATATTGACATCCATCTGTATTAAACCAATCAGTGTTAACTAATCACTTAGCATGTGCCAGGCACTTTGACAAATAGCAATATAATACAGAGTTCTCAGAAGCACACAGTCTAATAGGGGAAAGAGGGTATATATGTGACAGACTAAATAATATTATAAGTATTATTATTTGATAATCATAAAATTGGCTTTTACCGTGAGGGAGGAAGAGATGACTAAGAGATGAGAGTATGGTAAGGAAGGTTCCTGGAAAGGTTGATACTTGAGCCAGATCTAAAAATGAAGTCTGGTTAAACAGAACAGCGAGAAGGAAGGACACTCATGAGGTTGGGGGGATAGAGCAAATAAAGTTACTGGTTCTAGGACAAGATCAGCAAGACATTCTGAGAGTAATCAGATCCATCAGATCATGTTGGCAATGATGAGAGATACAGGTAGAAAGACAGGTTTGGTTCAGATTGTTCAGGGCTTTGTGTCTCTAAGGAATTGCTCTCCTGTGCTACTGGATAACAGAATGGGGAGAACCATTTTGGGGTCTTGATCACATGGCACTTTAGGAAGATGAATCTAGTATCAGTATTCAGGATGACATGAAGATCAATTAGAAACCTGATGCACTAAACCATGAGATTCTAGGTACCTAAGATAGAAAACCAGCAATGAAGGGAATCATTCAGTAAAATAAATCACGGCAGAGAATGGAGAGACTATATTAGATGGATGATTAGAAAGTGGAAGATGAAGAAAATGCAAGGTTTTTGAGCCCAAATCATCAAACAGATGATGATGTCATTGATAAAAAAAATTCAATTTGCCTAATTAATCTAAATTGATGTAACAAAATCAACATATTTCAGCTCATTGAAGCTTCTTCATTTAGCTTCATGTAGTTTAAAAATTTGAAATTACTTTCAACTACTTTTTCCTATTTGCCTGCCTAAAATCATCTGTTTTTAACTGGTTAGTAAGATTCTGCCTGTCTTGCTTTATATCCTCACTTCCCCTGGGTAGCATAATAGCCATGAGAGGATTAGGAACAAGTGATAGGAAGAAAAAAAAATTGGAAAACATGTCTAACTCTATAAAAATGAAAGGTGTTGTCAGTTGTTAGTGATTAAATGAAGTAGAAGAATGCATGCTTCTTACATGCAAGCTATAAAGAGTGTCATTAATTTGACTAATGAGAGAAATAATAAAAATATTGAATAAAAATGAAGACATATAATCTTATTATTTTAATAATTCAGAGTATACTGTTACACCAAATGAATAAGTACTGCCAGGATATTATATAAAATAAAAGTCCTTAGCTACACTTTAATGAATAGACAAAAGTACTACTCAATCACATTAAATTTTTCTTCTAAATGAAATCCTTTAGAATGCTTTAAAAATGTGTTGCTTTGCTGGGTTCCATGGTACACACCTGCAATTCCAGATGCTTGGAAGGCTATGCAAGAGGAATCACAAGTTCAAGACCAGCCTGGGCAAATTAGCCAGACCCTGTCCCAAAATAAAAAAATAAAGAGGTAGAACACCCCTGGGTTCAATCCTTACTAGCAAATACAGAAAAGAAATGTTTCTCTTTGTTATTATAAACATTTCCCCCTCTTATATTTACAGTATTAGTGTGCTGACAAACCCCTAAATTTTATCTCATTGCTTATACCAATTCCTTAAAGTTCCAAAATAAAACCTTATATTAATTAACTAATACCAGCCAAGGGGCATTTAAACTTGAAGGACTAAAAATCAACTTTGTGAATTTTATATTACAAATTAAAGGATCAAAGAAAGTGTCAATCAAAAGCCTGTGAATTTGAATCAATTAAAGTTTAGATACAATATTGTAAAAACTTGATTCAGAATTCCTTATTGACACTACTTAAAAATCAAACAACCACAGAAATTCCATATCCCAAATCCCTGTTTGCATTAAGCTAAACAGTCTTTGGTTACCATAAATAGGCAGTTTTACTTTTATACATAAATATAATTTGTTATGCATCTTCAAATGCTTTATGTGCTAAGGGCTATGGCACAATTTCCAGCTGAAAAGATAAAAGTGCTAATAATGTCTATTCTATGGCTTGTTCTTTGCGAATATTTTTCAAGTCTAAGTCAGCTGAATTATGACAAAATAAATGAGCATATCCAGCCTGCACTTGCCACTGGATCTGTGTCTAATTGAATAAGACTGCAGAGAAGATGGCTTGATAATTGTGGTGGTCGAGGCAATTCAGGGTGAGTTAAGAATCAAGGTGCAATATAGGAAAGCTTCTTAACTTGATCTCAGTTTCTTTGGTTTTGCTGCTATTAGTCAAAATTGTAATGTTATTTTAAACCCTTCGGAAGCGGCAAAATCTCTATCAATCACACTAGAATGTTCTGTGCTTCTACGGCTGAAAAAAGATTTCCCAAAACCATGCGTTTTGTAAATCCCTGCACTCCTGCTGCCAGCTGCACTGCTGTCTTCAGTCATTGTAACTTTGCATCCTCATACTAGATGTATTACTCCTCGAAAAACTCACCACTCATTTGTACCAACACACCAGTCTCTTTAGTGCTCTTCAGGACATTGGAAAGCAAATACCAACTCACCCTGTCAGGAAACTCACTATGCTCAAAATCAGATGACCTTGAATCCCAGTCCTATTGCATATATGATTCAGAGATCTTCTGCCACCAATTTGCAAAGGCATTTCTTTTTTCTTGTAATTTCTTCTCACTTAGGGGAGGCCAGGATCTAAAAACCAGCTCTAAGTTGCCATGCTAGGCTGCACTACAGGGGGACTTATCCAGTCCTCATTTCCTACCATTCTGTGGAGAACATTTTCAGAGGCTAATTCTCGTCTTTGGGGCCATATGCTTCTCCACATTTGTTCTTCTGGACAACAAAGTTGTGCATAAAATTAGAGTTTTCATTTGGCAGACGTTTTTAAAACCATGGATATATGTTGCTTGATTTAGAACTGTGTCTTTATGGAAATGAATGTGTCAGGACAGGAAATAAGCAGATGTTTCCTGGATGTTCTGGATGTTCTCTTATCATGACCCCCTACAATAAAACCAGTACCAAGAAGACAGCTTATGATTGAATGTCCAGTGATTTTGCACCAGAAATCCCCTGTTCCCTGGCTAAAGAGTATGTCACTGTCACCCAACCAACCACCTCAAAAATCTGGTTTGTTTGTTCTCAAAATGAAGGGTATTGGGCTGGGGTTGTGGCTCAGTGGTAGAGTGCTCTCCTGGCATGTGTGAGGCACTGGGTTCGAGTCTCAGCACCACATATAAATAAATGAATAAAATAAAGGTCTATTGACATCTAAAAAATATTTAAAAAGAAAATGAAGGGTATCATGGAAAAAGTGCTATGATATATTTACCTTTATCATTATTACTCTTGAAATAACTTAAGGTAGATTTCGTGTGTGTATGTGTGTGTCGTTGGGGATTAAACCCAGGACCTTGCACATGCCAGGCAAGTGTCTCATCACTGAGCAGTACCCCCAGCCCTTTTTATTTTTAATCTTTTTAAAATTTTTTTCATAAAGCAAGCCATCCTTTAGTTAACAATAATAATTGCATTCACATAGTTTGTAGTTACAAGGCAATAGACTCATAACTCATGTAAGAAGACAGGACAAAAATATTAAGAATAACTAATTCTTACTGAGTATGTATGATGAGCTAGACTCTCTTTTAAGGATTTTTTTTTTTTTTTTTTTTTTTGCGGTACTGGGGATCGAACTCAGGGCCTTGTGCTTGCAAGGCAAGCACTCTACCAGCTGAGCTGTCTCCCCAGCCCCTCTTTTAAGGATTTTACGTGTATTTCTTGTGATCCTCCCAGCATCCTATGAAATACCTATTCTTACCATCACCATTACAGATAAGGAATCTAAAGCTCAAGTAATTTAGGTAGCTTTTCCAGGGTCACACATTTAGTAAATGGTGAACCTGGAGTTCAAACCCAGATGATCTGGTCCAGAGCTCATGCCCACAGATATACCACTGATAAGGGAGAAAAAAGTCATAACCAACTGTACAAGTATTCTAACTTATAAACTCAAGGAGATAAAAAAAAAAACCAGCAAAGTCTCTCCTATGGCATGTCTTTCAAAATAAACCCAACTTGACTGAGCTTTAAACTTTGTTACCATAAAGTATGTTTACCTGAATATCCAGCCTGTCAATATCAGACTGTTGATAGAAATACACACTCACACACACTCACAAACAGCTCTATAACTTTGCTCTGAATGATATATTGATATAAACTCATTGCTTCATTACAAAATAATAAACCACCATGTATGTATTGCTGCATTTCAGTTTTTAGGCATTCAACTTAGGAAAATGATACAAGGACAGTGTGGCAAGTTGATCACTTGATGTCACCCAGTAGTTCTGAAATATTTTCATTCCATAACGACTTGCATCTTTTTGAGTCCTTCAAATCACTTTTTGCCCTTTTACACATATTTACACACTCAAGACTTCTTGCAGTAATCTGTTTCTTGTTGCTAAAAGGTATTAAAGTCTGTAAAGGAGACCAAAAACTTGAAAGTGTTCCAACCTGTGTATGACTGTGTACCCCATCATCATAGCCATAGGGCACGGTAGAGCTCCAAAAGGCCTTTACAGACTATGTCATCTGCTGCCCTCCTCTACCACTTGGAGAAAAAACAGTGGAAAGTATAACCTGTTATTTTAAGAATAGAATCTCTTATAAGAACAATAAAGTACATATGTTCAGTGCTTAATAGGAAGAGCATTAAGTAGTGAGAATTGTTTCATTAGAACATAACCCCATTAGTAATGATAAAACTGCTGCACCACTGTTAAAATGCTCATGTAAAGTTATGTTTATACATATTTTAGATGGTCACATATAAATTAAAACAGGCATATCACTTTGTATGTAGATCTCTCTGACTGTGTAAAGAGGGAAAGAGAAAAGATGGATAAGAGTGAATTAGTAAAACCAAGCTTGTCAACAAAAGATATATGGGATCTAGTAGATTCCTATCAGTTGATGTCTTTATGATCCACCAAATCATTTAAACTGTTTTTACTGGTTTTTTTTAGAGGTCAATATTTGTACATGGTACAAAATCCATTATTTATTTTTATTTATTTGTTTATTTGTTTATCGGCAGTACTGGGGATTAAATCCACGGATACTCTACCTCTGAGCTATATCCCAAGTCCTTTTTCTATTTTTTATTTTGTAACAGGATCTTGCTAAGTTGCTGAGGCTGGCCTGAAACTTACTATCTCCCTGCCTCAGGCACCTGAGTCTCTGGCATTACAGACATGTGCCACTGTACCCAGCATATTAATTCTTAAGATTCTGATGTTGAGTGTTTGTAAGGGATAACTATTAAATTTCAGCTATGTGTTATAATTTGTCCATTCCTTGATTATTTTGGTCTTATAATTTTTACAGGTAATGAGACAAAATGTTTTGCATTTGTTTTGCTTTATATATAAATTTGAGGCATAACATTTTGTGAACAAATATCTGTACCTTACCAAATTCATAGACAGGTTGCAGAGCAACTCAGCTTCCAAACTTTAGAAATGAAACTGATGGATGCAGCATTCTGAAACTGCCTTCTACATTTCTCATGTTAGTATGTAACCTCCTAGCTTTGGACAGGCATCGCTACATCGGATTACTTTTCTGTATTATGATGGAGCAACCAAGATGGGCATAATGCTGTCTTTCTCAGGGGATGTATTCAGTTTGATTTGGTTTTGTAGAAAAAGAAAAAGGATAATGACCAATGATGAGATATGAGTGAAATTGGTAGTGTTATACTTCACTGGAGAATATGTTAGAGATACCCTTCCCCCAGAATAAACTTCATGTCTGTCACTCAAGGACAACTTAGTAATGGCCTTGCATTGAGCCAAAAAAGATGTAGAGAACTTAATTCTTAGTTTTGGACCAGAAGCACATTACTGCTATTGGAAATTATTTTTTAAGAATGAATGTTAATAAGCTGAATCCTTAGCATTAGGAAAGAACACAGTAATGTCAGAGAATTGCTACCAGGGATCACATTGACTCAAATCATTGTTAAAAATACTGTTTATTTTCTAGTCTTTGATAATACATTCCAGTTTATAATCAGCTTCTCATGATCTATTTTATTGTGCTTTTAATTCCCACCTGTGTTTTAAGAGTAACTCTCTTGTGATGTTTATGTATGATCCTTTTTACAGCAGCAACCCAGCTCATAGATACTACCTGGCAACTGATCCAGTCACCGGAGATTTGTACGTTTCTGACACTAACACCCGCAGAATTTATCGCCCGAAGTCACTTACAGGAGCAAAAGACTTGACTAAAAATGCTGAAGTGGTTGCAGGAACAGGGGAGCAGTGCCTTCCATTCGATGAAGCCAGGTGTGGGGATGGAGGGAAGGCTGTAGAAGCAACACTCATGAGTCCCAAAGGTACTGGCAGTTATCAATTTAAGGATTTCTTTTTATTAAGAAAAAAGTGGAAAATCCAGTTAGTGCCTGATTGTGTTTAATGCTGAGTCTAACATTTTACCTTTCACCGTGTTGTAGAAAGCTGTTTCACATCTAGTGTTTTTAAAAGCCGTTTAGCGTGAAACTGCTAGAGTCCTAAGTTGATTTTACAGTAAATATTAGGTTCTTGGCATTTTCTTTTTAATCATCAGACCATTTTTTCAACTTTTCAAAGAACAGAGCAACTATTCTATATTATTCAGGTCACATCCTTTTAAACTTCAAGGGAGTGTCCAAATTCTTTCACTGCCCTGGAATTTCTTTGTCATGAATGAGTCCCAGGCTCCTTTAAAACCATCACTAAGCAACCCTGTTAACTCTCGCCCACTTTGGAGCTGTTAAACTTTTGTTT
Organism: Sciurus carolinensis; assembly: GCF_902686445.1. Taxonomy (NCBI): domain Eukaryota; kingdom Metazoa; phylum Chordata; class Mammalia; order Rodentia; family Sciuridae; genus Sciurus; species Sciurus carolinensis. The sequence goes on from NC_062216.1 coordinate 35,762,924, forward strand.
CTATGCCATGGGAAAAAACGCTTGCCCTGAGGAATTTTCGGAGGTAACAGAGGCTAAAATTCTGTGTGATGAAGGCTTTTGAGCCAGTTAGGATTGCCTCCTTGTATTATGCCATTCATTACAATGTTTTTTTGGTTTGGGGCCTTATATTTTTTTCATGATAGCTAGTGACTATTATGTGAACACGGACTGGAAAAAAAGTATTCTTGTACTGAATTATTCATAATAGCAAATTTCTTTGTAACAAGGTCATAAAAACACTAACCTTGGCTTAGATCTACTTTTGTTAAAAGAATATCATTACTATAAGTTGACTGTCACAGAATTTGAACCTGTTTCTATATCTTACAGCCTATAATGTTATTATAAACATCATAATTTTATATTTGATACATACAGCTACTATACATATGATTCATGTACTCACTGGAGATTCTTACAAATTTGGACTTTTCTTTATTGCATTTTAAATTTATTTCTATTGTAAATGCCTATTTTGGATTTGTGTGTGTTTGAGTGTGTATTGTCATGTTTTGTTGTTCTTGTTTCGTTGATTGTTTTTGTTTTTGTTTGTTTGTTTGTTTTAGTGGGAATTGAACCCAGGGCCTTACTCATGCAGGACAAACACTCTACCACTGAGCTCCATTACCTGCCCTTTTATTTATTCATGTTTCTCTCTGTGTATGTTTATTAGTGTATGCATTATACTTATACATAATATTTGGGTTCATTTTGACATAATTTTACAAGCATGAAACATAATTTGCTTCAATTCATTTCCCAGTGTGTTTCTTTTCCCTTTCTTCTTCCCTCTCCCTGTTTTATTTCCTTTAGTCTACTGATCTTCCTTTATTTATGGATATTTTTATAATTATCAAAATAGTCTATGTACATGTATGAATATACCATAATGAATTTCACCTTTATGTGTCTAATATATATATATATATATTTTTTTTTTTTAATGCTTTAGCAATTGACAGTCTTACTTGCTATCTATCACCCTTATTATCACTGGAATTAAATGTTGAATTTAGTGATGGGCCTAAGAGTTTAATCAAAATAATTCTTTTTCAAAAATGAGTAACACTTACTTCTCTTATATAAAGGAATGGCAGTTGATAAGAATGGACTAATCTACTTTGTTGATGGAACCATGATTAGAAAAGTTGATCAAAATGGAATCATATCAACTCTCCTGGGCTCTAATGATCTGACCTCAGCCAGACCTTTAACTTGTGACACTAGCATGCACATCAGCCAGGTAGTTAAAATATTAAGCTGAATTGTTTGTTTTCTTCTGTGTGACTTGATTTGCTATGTTAGTAGGCTGTGATGACACCAAATTAAACTGCATATATCATGTGTGGCAATGGTTATGATAAAGCTGTTCCATTTAAATGTATCTCAGGAGCTAATAAAAAGTTATTTTTTCTATAATTCTTCATTTGATGAATTCAGTGAAATATAGAACAATTATCACCAAGAAATGCTAAGCATGTGTAATAAAATACCAGTAAAGTAGCAGCATGCAGATATTCCAAAAAGAACAAAACAGCTTAAATCTCTAATCTTTTGATTGCATGGGCTTCTTGAGTAGTAGAGAAAACCCATTATGATTAGTCTCAAGGGACTTATATTTAGACTTAGGAACTTCACTCTTGGCCTGATTGAAAACACAATAGAATACTAATGTATTCATAACCTAGAAAGCCCTGACATTTGGTAGTTATTACTGCTATAAGGAACATATGTGTTCATATCTCGGCAATATCTATTGACTCACTACACAGAAGTTTATTTGCCATTTGGCTCCAACTAACAAATCTTTCAGTGTGTTGCATTTTTAAATAAAATGTTATTTCCTTCATTTGTCTCCACTCAAAAATTTTAGGTTTATTTTACTGTGGCTATTGAAAAAACAATTTTACAACAGTTTATCAAATTAAGGTTAATTTCCCTGAATGGTCTAATTTACTCTTTGGCAAATTAACTGTGGTGCAGTAACTGACTAACCAGACCATTTCTTTCTTTATTAAGGTTCGTCTGGAATGGCCCACTGACCTCGCCATTAACCCCATGGATAACTCCATTTATGTCCTGGATAATAATGTAGTTTTACAGATCACTGAAAATCGTCAAGTCCGCATTGCTGCTGGACGACCCATGCACTGTCAGGTTCCTGGAGTAGAGTATCCTGTGGGAAAGCACGCAGTTCAGACAACACTGGAATCAGCCACTGCCATTGCTGTGTCCTACAGTGGGGTCCTATACATTACCGAAACCGATGAAAAGAAAATTAACCGGATAAGGCAGGTCACAACAGATGGGGAAATCTCCTTAGTGGCTGGAATACCTTCAGAGTGTGACTGCAAAAATGATGCCAATTGTGACTGTTACCAAAGTGGAGATGGCTATGCCAAAGATGCCAAACTTAACGCTCCATCCTCCCTAGCTGCTTCTCCAGATGGTACACTGTATATCGCAGACCTGGGAAATATTCGGATCCGGGCTGTGTCAAAGAACAAGCCTTTACTTAACTCTATGAACTTTTATGAAGTTGCCTCTCCAACGGATCAAGAACTCTACATCTTTGACATCAATGGTACTCACCAGTATACTGTAAGTTTAGTCACTGGTGATTACCTGTACAACTTCAGCTACAGCAATGATAATGACATTACTGCTGTGACGGATAGCAATGGCAATACCCTCAGAATTAGACGGGATCCAAATCGGATGCCTGTTCGGGTGGTGTCTCCAGATAACCAAGTGATATGGCTGACAATAGGAACAAATGGATGTTTGAAGAGCATGACTGCGCAAGGATTAGAGTTGGTTTTGTTTACTTACCATGGCAATAGTGGGCTTTTAGCTACGAAAAGTGATGAAACTGGATGGACAACATTTTTTGAGTAAGTATTGAAAATTCCATTCTGATAATAAAATACTGTGATATGATGATGTGTAATCCATAATAATAATAATATAATGTTAGGGCTTTGAGCTTCTTTAATTATTGGATTCCTCTTTCAGAAAAAGATGACAAAATTATGAGATACAAAATTAGATGCAGGGCCTTAAAAGGGACCCATGTAAGTGAGAAGCCCTGAAGATCAAGTTTCATTTAGCTCGATGGTAAAGTTACCTCCCCTTAGGGATTAACAGTTTGCTTCAGACAGATTCAGTATATTAGCAGCAAACCTTTCAGAAACAAACCATAGCTTTGGTTTTAAGCATAAATCCTTTGGGTTTGGATCTGCCCACTTGATAAAGCTAACTGCTTTGGGAGCTTTTGTTGAGGAAAAACTTTAAAAACATTTGAAATGAACTTCACTGATTATATCAGTACCGCAAATGTTATTCTTACCAAAAGGAAGGGCCTAACTTTTCATAATCAATTACTGCAGAAGCTAAACTTAACTTAAAAGAGCCTTACAACTAAATTCAAATCAGGAATGCTGATTGCCATCTGAAAGCATAGGAAAGGGTTTGAGGCCTATTCAGCCAGGAGATTCTACTAAAGATGTAGAACAGTGGCCTAGGCAATATGTCATCCAAATAGTCACATTTTGTGAGGTCAATAAGACTGAAAATTAGTTGTTGTGTATTTTATGGTGTGTGTACATTACAGTGAGTGCGTGTGTAAAATAATTTTCGATTGCTTATTCACTTGGCTAACGTTGCACAAGCCATGAGGGTAAATTAGATGTATAGAGATGGCATATTGACAAATGCAAAATAGTCCTTGGAATGAATATTGAGTTCCTTAGTAGAATTTTTGCAATGATATGCTAAAGGAAAAATACTTTCTCCAAGAGCACACCTCCAAAATTATAATAAAAATCAGTAGGAAAGGTGATTCAATATACAAATATTTTCTGTGCAACTTCTCTGGAATGGTTCTTATACGTAAAGCTCAGTTCTCCTGTAGCTCGAATTGCTTTTCTTTTTTGACAGATTCCCTTTTAATAAAATGAATGTTACCCAGCAGCATGATTTTGTCAGAGGAACAAACCTTTTCAATTGAATTACATTAAAATTCTGTTCTTAACATTCCTTTTGCTCATTTTAGGATCGCAATAGGAAAGGAATAAATTGGAAGTTAATGGAAAGCACTTCCTTTGCACCACTTTCAAAGTGATAGCAGGCTATGTTGCCAAAGAGGCGAAAATGAGCACAGAAAAAGTGCTACCATCACATGAGACTGGCCAGGAGAGCTGCTCTGATTATAAGATCCTCAGGAAATGATGGTGGCATGTGTAGGATTTCACTTTAGTTGAAAGCAGGGAGGAAAAATAGAGATATGTAAGTTTTTAGTACAGTCTAGGACTCAGTCCCAGCTCTGTGGGCCATTTTTGAATGTGTCCTTATTTGTTCTGGGAATTGATACTGCACAGAAGTTCATCATATGTATTACTGCTGACACATGAACTTCTTGCAACAGATGGTATGGTCTTCGGACCTACAAATTTAATCAAGTTAGGAAGGTTAGAGAAAGGTATACACTCCATTGGTGGAGTTGACCTGGGAAAGTTTAAGCAAATTTGGATTTTTTACTGTTTTTCACATGATAGTTCACCAAGAAGATGTATTTCTCTATTTCAAAAACAAAATAAACTTCTGAGAATTTCAGGCATAGTCAGGAATCAGTAGATGGTTTAAAGGAGGGGTTGGGTTGGCAAGCCAATCTTGCGAATAAAATGAGAAAGCATTGTTTCAAAGATTGAAGTTTTTAATTAATCAAAATGCCTCCTAATCATGTTTTCACAAACTCATTACACGTCATACTTCAAGCGCATCTATTAAATGGGATAGCTAGATAAATTACAGGAAAAATAATTATAAAGATATAATTTAATGATTTCTAAGAAATATATATTCCTTTTATAAAAGTCCATGAAACTACAGCACTCAACCTAAGGAATTCAGAATCATCATGTCAGAATGACAAATGGTCCTTTTTTATTTTTTTCATTTCATGCATTATTACAATGCTTGTTCCACAAAAGACCAAGGGCCCACTTCTTCTAAGGGTCAGAAACATTAAAACACACACAAAGGTAAACGCACAAAAGAAAACGGGGTGTCCTTGTGGGCAGGACCTTCAGAAGCCTACTCTGTTCTCGAAGAGCAGCACAATTTGTCTGTGAACACTTGAGGTTGTAAGTGGGCAAACTCAACCTGCTTCTCCTCATCAGAGTCTTGACCACAGAGTTTCCGCTTACTGTATCCTGACTTGGACATGTGACTGATGTGAACATCCTGATAGAGGCAGCAGGATGAATCCTTGCTGAATCCCTGTCAGAATTGCTTTGTTGTTGTAGTTACTGGTGGGCTGGTAGCCTCCCAGACTATTAGCATGTCTCTGTAATGTTTCCCTTCATATTTGTGGTACGGTGTATCTAATTTACACTTTCATGGGCACTTAGTAAGTTCATAAAGTATTTGAGAGGTTTGACGATGGCTTGAGTTTTACCAAAACCACAAGGAGATTGAGCTCATTCTCTTTTAAAGTATCTTTGGTAGGAATTATGGCAGTTGTTTTATTGGAGACTGATAAGAACTTCAATTTGAGAATCAGGTTTTCTTTCCCCCAGGTACAAAAATAAAATACTTTAGCTGTATTTGCTTGGGAAGTGTTTTCTGTTTTACTCCTGGAAGCCAATATTTCTGAATAAAGTACCATCAATATGAAGTGTTTTCTTGTGGGGGGAGGGGTAATTATTTGAATAACAATAAACTAAGGAAGTTTTCATTTTATAAAGAAAAAGAAAGTGAGCAAACATGTAATATTGGATAAGAGGAGATTGTAAAAACATAAAAAAATTATAAAATCATGGTTCCCAATCAAAAAACACCTGTTTTCTATGACTGTCCCTATACCCTTGAGCTGATATGTGCTCTATAATCATCTTTCTGCATAAATACCTTTCACAGAGAAATTAAACTTTTCCATCCAAATTCCCACATGTGTGTGAGCTTTCTAGCTAGCCTAGTACCTAAAAAGCTTTGAGATTAAAGCTCATAGAGAATAGAAACAGATGGAAGAAGGCCTAGAATTAAGGAATTCACTGATAAAAATAGAGTTGCCATAATTCCTGCCAAAGAAGTTTTAAAAGAGAATAGTTCAAACTATTTACTTTACATGTTTCCATTTTATTTTTTTTATTATTATTATTTGTAGTACCATTCACATGCTGTACTATTGGAGTGAGTACAAAAAGAAATGGAAAGTATTTTACAAAATGTAAACCATTCCATTATCTTCGTGGCTCCCACAACTCCTGAAATGTTACAGTGCACATGGGACTCTCCCAATAGCCATTTTTTTAATGAAAATTTGGAGGAAGAAACCAAATAAATAGATAGGTGAATAGTTATTTACACAGAAGAGCTTCAACTCTTGCCAAGGCACCACTGAAGGAATACTATATAAATGTTCTCTTGCTCTCTGAGATAGTTCAGACCTCTACACTAAGAGTTAATGCCAAAAATATTAACACTTCCTATTTTCATGGTTGATCTTTTAATATACTTACCCAATATTACATGTTGGTCACCTTCTTTTTCTTTATAAAATAAGAACTTCCTCAGTTGATCTTGTTATTCAAATACTTAACCCTGCCCCCAGAAAATACTTTATCCTGATGGCATGTTATTCAGAAATATTGGTCTTAAGTAGTGAAAGAGAAAACATTTCCCATGCAAATTCAGCTAAAGTAATTTATTGTTGTACCTGGGAAAACAAAACCTGATTCCCAACATGAGGCTCTTCTCAATCACCAATAAAATAGGCAGGTGACTCTTCAGTCTTCATAGATGACTTCTCAAGCAGGAGAACAATCATTTTGAAAACTAGATTTGGCAACAATTTCTTTCAATGTTACATAGAATTATTATGTCCTATCATTACTCCTTAGAGAAATGACTGATATTTTTAGACATGAAATAAGAGGAAGAATACAGTAGGTGTCAGATGATTTGTGACTCTATTCTGAAATCACTGAGACTGATACATCTCATGACCTGAAAAGTTCTTTATTACTGATTGACTCTGACCTCCTCTTCCATTGACTTGCTGGACAGTAGAAAGGAGGTCCAACTAGCTGAGGCAGTCTCTTTGTGTGGTAACACTGTGATAAGCCTAGTTCAGGGTGTTAATATTGGACTCCGCTCAATGCTGCTCTTCATACTACTTAAAACCAATTGCCACACATTATGATTCCTTCACTAAAGTAATTCCAGAGAAACCAAAAAGATCTCACCTGCTACAAATTTATTATTTAAAAAGTTCATACCCAAAATGAAACCACAGTTCTTACACTTGAATGCACACAAAAGCAAATCCAGTGTATTGAATTGGGCAATAGAATAAATTATTTATCTGTAAATGGCATTTCACAGTACTCAGCTTGCTTACTCACATAAAATACAAACTGTTTGGGCATATCTGGAGGCTCTTCTGTCTGGTTAAAGACGACAACATGAGAAAAAAGCTATGAATTCTGGCTGATATGTACAGGCACACCAGCAGGTTAGTGGCAATTTTTCTGTCTTGGGACTTTGAATATTTGGAACTCAGTATTTGTGGAGCTGACTCTGTGATCTTTTGTGAGCTATATTCAGATTCACAGAGCAAATAAATGAGTTTCAGCTTTTACCCATTTATGTAGGTATATATGGGTCTCTAGCTTCTCATTTGGGTGCTTTATTGTCCCTCGTTCAAGCTTTGCAATTTCAGAATGAGTTTCTGAACCATTTCTTTATAATGAACTTAACTCTGTGCCCATGGCAAACCCCTGACTCCCACCATCCTCCATTCTGATACCCTGGGAGGTGGGAAAAGAACCTCAGAGGAAGAAAGAGAGGCAGAGTAAATAGTAGCTGTGCTACCCTACCCCTAGGACACTTTCACATTCAAAACAGTGTACAGAAAACACAAGTAAGGTAGGAAAACTCACTAGACATTATTCCAAATTAGAAGAGATGTGTCCATTTTTGTTGACATTGAATCATGCTTGAATAGCCTGACACCTCTGCCATGCTGTGTTTTCCTTCCATATGGGGCTTCTGATGTTAGAAGAGCTATGCAGGGAGCTTCCACAGGGCAAACCTGAGACCATAACCTCTCCTCTGAAAAGCACCTGACATCCAACCCTAAAAACTCAAACATTGAAACCATGAGTCATTGTTCCTTCTGCCAAAAAACTGCATTAAAAACTAAGCCCCCAATTGTAACTTAAAATAGCACTCAGTCACCTCCTTTATTTTCCTCCTCCTTTTTCTTTCTTCATAAAAGAAAACGTTTAGGAAATTAGGAATGATCTGTAAGAGATTTTTATAGCAGATCACATAAAATCCTGGGGAAATTCTAAGGTTGATTTCTAATTTTTGCTATTTTGCTTAATTGTTTAATAATTTTGCTTTAAATTTTTAACCAGAATGTTTATTCCCAGAGACATCAGTGAAAAATGTTCAGGCAATCAAATAAACTAACTGCCATACGTTTCACACATTAACCTGAATACTATTAAGGCCATACTTTTATTAGTATTGATTTATTCCAAGTCACTTTTGCATTGTAATTTTTTAAAATAGTAAGTTCTGTCCCGGTTTCTAAGGAGAAAGGGAAGTGAGGAAATTATATATTATTCAGATTACTTGAAAAGTCCCAGAAAAAAAAAGAACAGATAAGCCCATTTTCTCCATATATCAACTGTGTCCTTGGAACGTATCAATAATTGCAAGGCTGCATTAACTCTTTCATTGTGTTCCATTTCACAAATTAATGTTCTAGATGTGCTAAATTGCTCCATAATGGTTCAAAAGTGAGTAAATGCAGCTTCCAAGTGTCATATTCCCTCCTTAAACTAATTATGTAACTGTCTAAATTAGATAGATGCTCTGAGAGCCCCATCTGTATCACCAGCTTCCCTTACAAAGTGATGATCAAGTGATTTACCCTAAGACTAAGTCATATACATTAGCCACTTTAATAATTGAGAAGAAAGCAAGAAATCCACACAATGACAATCAGCACAAGCGCAAGAGAACTTTTTTTTTAATGATCACAGAACTAAACGCTGACAGTTGGGCATTTTCCAGCATCTCCAGCTCATTCCTAGGATAGCAAAATACATGCATATAATAGAGCAAGGTGACCTGGCCAACTCCAGCAGCTCTCACTCCTACTACCCTAACTCCTCTGCCTCCAGGCGGTGTTCCACACAAAGAAAGCCCTTTCCTAGATTTCCAGGTCCGGGAGTGATTTCTGAATGTCTGGAGTGGGCATATGCCAGCCTACTGTGGACACTGTGCTTCCCTTCCAGATTACCTCCCAGCTGGGGAAGGCAGTCAGAAAGGAGATAGAATTGCTGGGGGCACTGTCCACATGCTTCAAGTCACTCTGACTCCTCCCTTAGCAGCCCTCCAGCCATCACCACTACTACCTCCCATAAACCCATTCACTCACACACTTCCGAAGTCTTAATTTCCCAAAGTTTAGTGAATCTGTAGTTCTGAAAATGAGACCACCCCCAAAAAATTATCTGAGATATATTGATGTAAAGAAATACCAGGCGCAGTGGCATATGCCTGTAATCCCAACAGCTCGGGAGGCTGAGACAGGAGGATGGAGAGTTCAAAGCCAGCCTCAGCAAAAGCAAGGTGCTAAACAACTCAGTGAGACCCTGTCTCTAAATAAAATACAAAATAGGGCTGGGGATGTGGCTCAGTGCTTAGGTGCCCTGAGTTCAATCCCTGGTACCCAAAAAAAAGAAAGAAATACCACTTTGCAAGTCTGCCTAAAGCTAGTTTTTGTATGTTCAGAGTGTAAGTCTGATATAAATTAACATTTTTCCCATCTCTGGGTCTTTTAATTTTTTTTAAAAATGTATAAAAAGCAAAGGTCAAAAACTAGTCTATTTAAAGGAAGTAGTCAATTAGTAGAAGCATTTAATGAATGTAAATCAAGCATCAGTGGAAGAAAGACATTCTGTTTCAAATTCTAGGGGGAAAAAAAGGAGGAAGGGGATCTTCTGAAACTAGAAGAAAGTACTTCACTCACAGAAAATGTTTTTAAACTATATCCATTAGAATAAAAATAAAAGAAAGATTGCACAAATGTTATAATGTGGAGGAACAAGATGGTTGAGTATATAAACGCATTAAACTATTCCTAGAGAAGCCAAGAAATATTTAGAATGACTGAACCTTAAACCTTTACAATCTAAAGAAAGATCAGAATGATTTTATGCAGTGGTGATTTACAGTTGAGAGCTCAGGAGAAAGATTATGCCCAGTAGTTTCTCATCACTTGCTATATACATGTTCAATTAAATATCAGTTCATTTATACCTTATTAATTTAATATTCAATTTTTAACATTATTTACTTCTTTCATATTTTATCGGTATATTATAGTTGTACACACGGTGGGATTCATTGTTACATATTCATACATGCACACAATATGATGATGTAATTTGGCCAATATCATTCCCCAGTATTTCCCCTCTTCCTCTTCTCCCCTGCCCCATCCCTTTCCTCCACTCTACTGATCTCCTTTGATTTTCATGAGATTTCCACATACACAAACCTTTCGTTTCTTTTCCCTTTTTTAGCTGCCACTTATGAGAGGAAATTTACAACCCTTGACTTTCTGAGTTTGGCTTATTTTGCTTAATATAATGTTCTCAATCAATCCATTTTCTAGCAAGTAACATGATTTCATTCTCTTCTATGGCTGAATAAAACTCCATTGTGTAGATATATCACATTTTCTTTATTCATCATCCATTGACAGACATCTACCCTGGTTCCATCATTTGGCTATTGTGAATTGTGCTGATATAAACATGCCTGTATCAGTGTGATATGCTGACTTTAATTCTTTAGGATAAATATGAAGGTATATATAACTGGGTCAATTTGTGGTTCCATTCGTAGTCTTTCGGGAACCTCCATACTGATTTCCATAGTGATTGTACTAATTTGCAGTCCCACCAACAAGGTAAAAGTATTTCTCTTGCATCCTCTCCAGCCCATTCTTTTTTTTTTTTTTTTTTTTTTTTTTTTTTGGGTGCTGGGGATCGAACCCAGGGCGTTGTGCTTGCAAGGCAAGCACTCTACCGAGAGAGCTATCTCCCCAGCCCCAATGAGATTTTTTTTTTTTTTTTTTTTTTTTTTTTCGGTGTTGGGGATCGAACTCAGGGACTTGTGCTTGCAATGCAAGCACTCTACCGACTGAGCTATCTCCCCAGCCTCCAGCCCATTCTTTATGGCCGCCATTCTAACTGGAGTGAAATGAAACTTCAATGTAGTTTTGATTTGCATTTCCCTATTTGTTAATGATATTGATCATTTTTTCATATATGTGTTGGGCATTTATATTTCTTCTTTTGACACTTATCTGTTTAATTCTTTCTTCCATTTATTAATTGAGTTACTTGTTGTTTTGGTGTTAAGACTTTTGAGTTTGTTATATATTTTGGATATTAATCCTGTGTCAGAAGAGTAGCTAGCAAAGATTTTCTTCCATTCTATTGGTTCTCTCTTCATATTCTTGTTTCCTTTACTGCACAGAAGTTTTTCATTTGTTGCTATAAATAATTTATTAACTCTTGGCATTATTTTCTTAGTTTTAGGGGTCCTATTGAGAAAGTCTTTGCCTGTACCTTTATTTGGAGTATTGACCCTGTCTTCTTATAGGAGTTGCGTAGTTTCTGATCTAATTCCTAGGTCTTTGATCCACTTTGAATTGATTTCTGTGCAGAGTGAGAGATCAGGGTCTAGTCTCATTCTTCTACATATAGATAACCTATTTCCCCAGCACCATTTGTTTAAAAGGCTGTCTTCTTCAATTTATGTTTGTATGTTTTGGGCATTTTTTTCAAGCATCAGATGACAGTATTTGTATGGATTTGTCTCTGTGTCTTCCATCCTATTCCACTGGTCTTTGTCTGTTTGTATACAGTTACTGTTATTGTAGCTCTGTAGTATAATTTGAAGTCAGGTATTGTGATACCTCCAGCATTTTGACTTAGGATTGCTTTTGCTTTTCTGGGTCTTTTATTCTTCCAAATGAATTTTAGGACTGTTTTTCTAGTTCTGTAGAGAATATCATTGGTATTTTAATGGGGATTACATTGAATATGTATATTGCTTTTGGTAGTATAGTCCATTTTTAAAATGTTAATTCTGCCTATCCATGAACATAGGATATCTTTGCATCTTCTTGAATCTTCTTCAGTGTTCTATAGTTTTCATTGTGGAGACCTTTTACCTCCATGGTCAGATTTATTCCAAGATGTTTTACTTTCTTTGATGCTTGTGTGAATGGGATTGTTTTCCTGATTTCTTTCTCATCAGATTCATTTTTGGTGTATAGGAAAGGTATTGATTTTGTAACCTGCTACTTTGCTGAATTTGTTTATTAGCTTTAGAAATCTTTCGGTGAAACTTTTTGGATTTTCAAATTATAGAATAATATCATATGCAAACAGTGATAATTTGATTTCTTCCTTTCCTATTTTTTCCCCATTTATTTTCTTCTCTTGCCTATTTGCTGTGGCTATAACTGCTAGTACTGTGTTGAAAAAAAAATGAATATCTTTGTCTTCTTCCAGATTTTAGAAGAAATGCTTTCTGTTTTTCCCCATTCACTATAATGTTGGCTTTGAGTTTGTCATATGTCACCTTTATGATGTTGAGATAAGTTCCTTCTGTTCCTAGTTTCTTCAGTGTTTTTATCATGAAGAGTGCTGAGTTTTGTGAAGGATTTTCTCTGCATCTATTGAGATGACTGATTTTTGTCTTTGACTTTATTTATGTTATGAATTACGTTTTTTGTGTAAAATTTATATTAAACCATACTTGCATTCGTGGAATAATACCAACTTGGTCATGATGTACAATCTTCTTAAGATGTTGTTTAACACCATTTGCTAATATTTTATTAAGTATTTTTCCATCTAAGTTCATCAGGAATTTTGATCTATAGTTTTCTTTTCTTGATGTGTCCTTATCTGGTTTTGGTATGAGTGTGATACTTACTGCATAAGATGAATTTGTAAGTGTTCCATTTCTTTCTATTTCATGAAATAACTTGAGGAGCATTGGCATTACTTCTTCTTTAATGGTCTGTTATAATTCAGCAGAGAATCCATCTCATCTTGGACTTTCCTTTGTTGGAGGACTTTCTATTACTGCTTCAATCTCATTACTAGTTACTGGTCTATTTGGTCCTCTTAGGTTTTCAAACTCCTCTTGATTCAATTTTGTTGGGTCATATGTGTCTATAAGTATATCCATTTCTTCTAGGTTTTCCAATTTATTGGAATAAAACTTTTCAATATAGTCCCCAATAATCCTCTATGTTTCTGTGATGTTTGTGGTGATTTCTCCTTTTTTGTTCTGTAATTTTATTAATTTGGACCTTTTTTCTTTTTCTTTTGGTTAGTTTAGCTAAGGGATTATCTTTTCAAAGAAGCAGCTGTTCATTTCATTAATCCTTTGTACTTTTTTCATAATTCTCAGTTTCATTGAGTTTGGCTCTGATCTTAATTATTTCCTTCCTTCTACTGATTTGCAATTGATTTGTTCTTATTTTTCAAGGACCTTCAGATACATCATTAGGTTTTTGTTTGAGATCTTTCTGATTTTCTTAAGTATGAACTCATAGGTATAAACTTTCCTCATAGAACTACCTTCATAGTGTCCAAGAGATCCTGCTATGTTATAACACTATACTTGTTTGCTTCTAAGAATTTTTAAATTTCTTCCCTGATTTCTTCTATCACCCATTCGTCATTCAAAAGTGTGATGTTCAACCTCCATGTGTTTATATAGTTTATGTAGGTTTTTTTAGCATTGATTTCTAATTTCATTCCATTACCATCAGATAAGATGCAAGGAATTATATCAGTATTTTTATATTTTCTAAGAGTTGCTTTGTGACCTAAAATATGGTCTATTTTGGAGAAGTTTTCATGAGCAGCTGAGAAGAAAATGTATTTGGCTGTTGTTGGATGAAATATTCTATGAATGTACATTTGATTTATAATTTTTAAAGATCTGAATAGACTTTAATCAGTTTATATCTGTATGGCCTATCAGTGAGAGAGGTATATGAAATCACTCAGTATTATTATACAGGGATCTGAGTCTCTAATTTACCTAGTGTCTCTTTTATGTAATTAGGCACACCAACATTTGGGGCATAAATATTAACTATCATTATATCTTCTTGTTGGATAATTTCCTTTACCAGTATGAAGTGACCTTCTTTGTCTCTTCTTTTATTTTTTTATTGTAAACAAATGGGGTACAACTTGTTTCTCTGTTTGTACATGAAGTAGAGGCATACCATTAGTGTAATCGTACATATCTTTGTCTCTTCTGATTTTGTCTTGAAGTCAGCTTTGGTGGGTATAAGAGTAGCTACTTCTGCTTGTTTTCAGGCTCCATTTGCATGGTGTATCAGTTTCTCTCCTTTCACTTTCAGCCTGTGACTGTCTTTGCCTGTAAGTTGAATCTCTTTCAAGCAACATATGGCTTGGTCTTGTTTTTTAATCTACTCTGCCACCCTATGTCTCTTAATCAAACAGTCTAGACCATTTGCCTTCAGTGTTATGATAGATATTTACTAATTTCTGCCATTTTGATTTATTTCTGCTGTTTAACATGATTCTGTTTCTCATTTTCATAGCTACTCTTCAAATGAGATTTGTCTGTTTGAGAGCTCTGGAGTTTGTTTTTTAATTCTTCTATATGTAATATTCCTTTAGGTATTTTCTGTAGCACCAGCCTAGTGGCATACATAAGCCCTTTTCATTTCTGCTTATCTTGGAAGCTTCTGCTTATATGCTTGTCTGCTTGCCTTTTCTGAAAGATAGTTTTTATGGTCCTAGCAATCTTAATTGATGTTTTTTTTTTTTTTCCTTCAGGACTTGGAACATATTATTCCAAGTCCTTCTGGAATTTCCTCTTTATCCACTAATATCATGTATTCATGTATTCACCTGTACACTCATTCATTCGATATACATGTATTATGTGTCAAGTACTGGTCATAGGTACTGGAGGATTCAAAGCTAAAAGATATGTTTGCTTCATTCAAAGATCCCAGAGTGCACTGGGGAGACAAATAGGTAAATAATTATAGGAATGGTATGTGCAAAGCAGTTATTCAATTCATTGTTCAGGTACAGAGGAGACTTGCCCAAATCAGACTGGGGACAGGGAAAAGACAAGAAACACTTCCTAGAGGAGGTCATTTTTAGCTCTATCTTGGAAGGTGTGAATAAAGGTTAGTAAGAAGCAGCATAGTGTTCCAGACCAGAGAAAAATCTTTGCTCAGTAATCAGAGCACAGCTGCATTTAGAAAAAGTGTAGCTTCACACAAGAGCATGGAACATGTGTGGGGACATACCAAGATGAGACTAAAGAAGGAGTTAGAGGGAGTTGGAACTTCTGCTTCAGCAGGGCTTACACTGATGTGCTGGGGGATTGGAGCATCTGGTGCATCTTCCATCCTGGGTATTTGGGACTCAATAAAAGAGTTTAACAGGGAAGCAACATGGTTCAGTCTGGTGACCTTATAATGACAGTTTAAGGTAGAAAAGTAGAAGGTTGGAAGAGAAGGGGGAAAAAGAAAAATTAGGAGATGGGAAATATAGTTAACATTGCTCTTCCCCTGAGCCTGGGCTGGGTACTGAGGATGCACAAGAGGAGATTGTTTTCCCAATTTAGGTGATGAAGTGACTGGGGAAGCACCAGAAAGAAGCAGGTCTGTAGACAACAGATGAGTTCAGGTTTGAAAATTACAAATTTGAGGTTCCCCTGTAGTCTAAAATGTCTGAGGAAAACTTAGAGGAGAAGTCAATTCTAGAGATGTGGATATGACAGTTGTTGAGAAAACTGAAGTTATGAATGTGAATGAAATAATACCAAAAAAAAAGAATATAAAAGATTTGGTTATAGAGTGGAAAAATGTGTTAATAATGAATTTATAGAAGTTTCCTATGACCTAATAATGATAGTGGTCATGTTAATACTTCAGGGTCTGCTTTCTGCTCTGGAATACTGTGTCTCTCATTTTTTGAAACATTCAAAGTCTGCCTCCCCTGGTACTTAACAGCACCTCCCATGTTTTCTACCTTCCTGTCTTTCTGTTTTCTATACTCCACCTTCACTTTTTTCTCTGAGAAACAGCATAGGTTGATTAGAAAAGGTTCTGGACTTCAACTGAAAACCTGGGTTCCCATCCTGATTTTGTCAGTCCCAACTGTGTGACTTTGGGCAAGTCATAGCACGACTCTGAACATTCATAGTCTCAAGTATAAAATGAAGAACTTCTTATTAATCAAAACTTTCTTCCTATTCTGAAAAAAAAACCATGATTCTGCCATTTCTCTCCAGCTTCTCTTAGGCTTCTGTGAAAGATCATCCCAAAGATCATCCATTTACCAAAAGTTAGCAAATTTCCTTGGCTAAAAGTTATACATATTTCATATCTGTTGAACCTGGTATCTTATGCATTATCTTGGTTTATAAAAACAAACGAATTTTTTCTTTCTGAATGAGGATACTTGATAAAAATCTTTCCAGTTTACTGAGTCTCCCAGTCCACACTTCTCACTCATCACAAACCATGACCTGGGTTTGGATCTGTGTATGGTTAAACAAGTACCTGTTAGATTACAAAGAGGTAAGTATGAGTTTAGTCTCTGAGCACATACAGAATCCATGGAAAAAATCCAGGAGCATACACAGTTTTGTTCTGTGGAGCAAAAATTCTTCTTGCCATCAACTGTAATTTCAAGATTTGCTATCTGAATCATTAAAATGGGTCCCACTCATGTGTGCCTTCCTGTTCCTCATTCAGTAAACAATTTGTAAAGGGTACTGAGGAGATAGCTCAGTGGTACAGTGCTAGCCTACCATGTAGGAGGCTCTGGGTTCAATATGTAGCACCCTTCCACTACCCCAACCCCAACCCCAAAAAGGCCAGTTTAAATACAGTTCTTCTCTTAATCATGGCTGACCCAGGGTCTCTTGACCCCTAAGAGAACTAATTCTGGATGCCCTGACTTAAATTCCTTTGCTTCAAGGCTGCACGTTTCAGAGCTGAGTATTATCACTTTGTCAGTTCTCCCTAAGGTGGTAATGACTATATAAGGAAAAGGCATTGAGTCACTTTTCTTGAATTTGATCCTCAGAAAAAGTATCATTTCTGGGACCTTCTATTCCTGAACTCAGTGTTCTGAAGGGCTGGACCTGAGATGAAAGAGAAGAGATCTGCCCCTGTCTGTTCTTCTCTGAATTCATGTTATCTGGGGTGTTTGGGAAAAGAGAGAAAGAGAGTTGCAGCTTGACTGCAGACTGCTGCCCTTTCTGGTTTCCTGGAGCAAAGCACAGGTCAGAATCTGCCCCATCAGTGAGACCTCCTAATGAAATACAGCAGCAGTGAAGAAATTTAAATTGGTGTTACTCACCCTCCCCCATTCAATTCTCACCCTCTCCCATCAAAATTCTCTCAGCCTTGAGACAAAAATCATGGAAAATAATACTTTCTTTTGTCTTTCTTATTTTGCACTCTTCCGGTCATTTTGGTACAATGTAGGTGATAGTCAGCTGTGTATCAGGTGACCCCATGAGCTTAGAGACTGTCAATTATTCTACTTGCCTTGGTTATGGAAGCATTTTGCACTTTTTTAAATCCAGAATTCAATTTTTGAGTTTTTCTTGCTGGCAACATTGCTACTGAGTTTAAAGAAATTCTGATTTATCTATGAGATAATTGTTAAAGAATGCTTAATGTAGAATCTTGTGATATTAGTGTTACAAATCACAATATTATTATAAGGATTCAAATCAGCCCTCCCCTGGAAGTTTTAAATCAGTTTCTGTTCTGTTGTTGCTGTCTGTACACATGTTCTTCATCACTATCAGGGAATGATTTATACATACTTTTTTTTTTTGTTTCCTTAGGGTTAGTAGTTTTGTTCCACTTTACCACAATGACAGATAGGAAGTTGTTGCAAATTAGCCTAGTGGAAAAAGCATCACCATAGCATGTGGCCACATTGAGGGGATTTTTGTTGTTGCTGCTGTTGTTGTTGGCTGTTAAACCACAAAAGGAAATTTGAACCTAAGGAACTTGGTTAGATGAAAGAAAAGATTCTCCCTCCATATATGGGGGATAGTGAGAGGAGCTAGGTAAGGCCTTCATGGGAGTACTTACTGGGATTCAAGTCTGAAATCAGCGCTCAGAGCAGGCTATCCTGGGATGGCCCTAGGAAAATGAGGAAGGAATAATTATCACTAAACCTGAACATTTATCCCACACAGAGACCTACAGAAGGCACCCAAACCAACATCTGCTGCCTTACCAACAGGGCTGTTTCTGAGTGGAGAAAGCAGGGAGGTGGCAAGACACACAATTAGCTGACTGTCATTTACTCTTCTACAAGTGAAGAGAATGGAGAGCTGAGGGACAGCACTGCCAAGGTTATGTGCGTACACACGTACGTTGGTCCCATCTCTGAGATGGACCAGTTCAGGGTCAGGCACCTGATGACCTCCTATTCTTTCCCTGGCAGGATGCCCTTATTTTCTGGTTTTCTACTTGAAGGTTTTTAATTTTGTTCACATGTTTACCTGACCATCAGTGAAAAGACAAAGAATAAATCACTCCTCCAAGCAGCCCCACCTCTCAAGTTACAGTTGCTTCTCTACTCTGGCCTATTTGCTTCTCTAAAGTCCTACTCTGATTTACATATATTTCTCTCAAAGCAGAAGACCATTTTTTAAAATGTGCATTTGATGAAAGAAACCATTCTGTGAGGAAGCACCAAAGACAATAAATAATCTTATGGCCAAGTTGTAAGTTTTCTGAAGCTGCAAATTCTTTCCACTTGAATAAATTTGCAACATCACCTTAGCGTTGGTAACAGTCTAAGTCAGTTTTTCTCTCAGTTGAGGGTCTACTGAAGATGTTTAAGCAGAGAAGTATTATAATTATGGTGCTTCCAAAGATTAATTTAGTATCAGTGTGGAGAGAGGCAGGTAGACCAGTTGTAAAAGTCTAGGGCAGCTGTGGGAATGAAAAGATAAATATCTGACAGGTATTATGAAGGCAAAAGGAAGAGTTGGGAATTTCATGTCTGTAAGGAGAGAGAGAGAAAATTTCATGTCAGGATAAAGACAACATTTTCAACTGAGAATGACAGAGGCTACAGCTCTGGGACATTGGTCGATAATCCTACTACTTAGGAAACTTAAAAAGAGATTTTTAAATAATCCACGAAGGCTAAAACAGCAAGTTTAGGCACAAATGCAATCAAAATTCGAGACAAATAGATAACCATCAAATCAGGGCATTCTATCAGGGAAAGAGCAGAAGGTCATCAGGAGCCTGAGGGAGACTGTCTTTTCCAGCTGAGAGTCCTTTGTGAAGAGGGTTCAATCGGGAGCAGCAAAGAATGTGCTGTGTTATACTTTTGGAGCTGTGAGGCTAAGGCTAGATGGGCGGAATGGACAACACAAAGTTGATGTTCTATTCAAATTCCCTAGAGCCTTTTACATTGTAAATTCAAAAAGCTAATAAAAGAAAACTACATCTCTAATATACAAGCTGGGCAGGGCTAGTTCACCACTAAGGCCAAGCAACAAACATTAATTGAGCCACAAAGTTGCACATAAGCAGAGAACATGGCCAGCAGCATATATATTTGATGGAAAGGTCTCTTTCACTACCTAAGGTCAAAGTATTCCAGAGGACAGCTGGTCATTTGCTGGTACATCATTTTTCTCCTTTTGTTGAGGTAAAGAAGAGTTAGCCTTCCATTTCCAGAAGTACCTGAAAATCACCTTTGACAACTTATTTTCTGTCCCTTATCCAGAGTCTTCTGGTCATTTTGTCTCTCATCCATCTTGTTTTCATTTCTATTCCCATAGATGCTAAGCTGTGAAAACAGTTCACTGATCCTCACTAAAATGAAATAATGATGAGAATTTTTTTCATGAAGCTTTTGTTAGGGGTCATAACATAATACCCCAAAGTATAGTGCTTTAGCACACTGAGTACTTTGAACTGAAGGAGACTGGAAAAACCTGAGAAGCAAGAGGTTCTCTGTGACCTTCTCCCACCTTCCTTTCCTGTCTCCCCATTAGCAGGTTGTAGACATTTGAATTCTTCTTTCCCAAAGATGGTTACAAGCTAGAGTTTCTCTCCACATGAAATGTAGAAAGGTCATTCTGATCTACCTTGAGACCCTCCTTCCATAAAGCTCCAGCCCCTTACCCAAGGGCAGGGTGGGTTGGAATAGTGATGCTACATAGGGAAGCATTCCTGGGTCCCCTATGCCCCAGTTTGTCTCCTTTGGGTCACACCTGTTTTGTCCAGTCACATGTCTGTCTGCTGCCTATTCTTCACAGAGACAAACATAAAAACACAGTTCTCCCTAGATCTTCATTTTTGAAGGTTCTTGCATCTTGTAAAACTTAAATTAAATAAATCCATTATACTTTTCTCATACTAACCTTTTGTTTCAGAGTGTCAGCCATAATCCTTGTGACAGCTAAGGAAAAAGTATTACACCTTTTCACCCTTACACTGTTCTCCTTTTAAAGAACTATCCCTCACCCTGAAATTAGGTCCTCACCATCTTCAATGCGATTAAATAGCCTTCCTTTATTAAAGGTGGGAGTAATAGATGGTCATTTTTTAAATTTAAAAACTCTGTATTCATCCCTGATTTCTTGTTTTATATAATCCCCAAATCTGGGAACAGCTCACTGCCTGACCTGTCACCCTGACCTTGGGCTTCTTCAGCACCGCCATCACATTGACCTTATTAAAACCTTGCTTACCTTTAAAATCTTTGTCAGCGCTCCATAATCCCTAACACCTTGAGGCCTCCCTCTACACATTTTCTTCATGAGAACCCTCTCTGTCCCCAGTGGCTCTCCTACTCACTGCCTTCTGTCTTGCTGGTCCTTATAGCTCTGTTGTTCCAAATCCTTGCCCTCTGCTGTTTGCCCTCCCATGCCAGATCTGCCTCTCTACATTCCACATCTGATTCCAGGCCTGACCCAGGCTCATCTTGGTTGGGCTCTTCCTTTGCTCTCCAGTGGGGGTGCATGTCTGTCAGCATATGTGACTGCTTTCCCCAATCACACTTCTAGGTATTCTCTTTGTATTCACACTACCGGGGCACCTGAATTTGTCAGGTGACTAGTTAGGAAGAACCCCTGATGGCCCTCACACCACTGCACCTTTCCTGATGTTCCTTGTACAAAACTTCCTTCCTCCTTATTCATGCCTTAACTCAGATCCAGCCACTCCTTGGAAGGCACAGAATCAGATCCTCCAGGGCTAAACTGTTAAGCTGGGCCACTAGATTGTCCGCTTATCCCTGTGTCATTCTAACTGTACTACCTGCAGAAGGTTACTTGTATTTTCATTTCCCAAAGAACCAAAGGCTAATAGGTTATAGTCTGAATGCTCAGCATCCTGGGCTGTATCTCCGTGTGCTCAGCATCCTGTGATACAAAATGCCTGCCCAGCAGGAAATGGAATGAGTGGTAAGCCAATGAAAGCACCAAGTCAAAGGTTGGAGAAACGCTTTCTGCAGGAGAAAGGTGACGCTTCTGCTTGAGATTGAATGGGGCTAGAAAATATAAACCATCCAAAGGGCAGGTCAGCGGCAGCAGCAAGAATGAATCAGCAAGCTGCTGGCGGGTAGTATCATATATATAAAGTAGAGTTCTCAACTTTAAATCAGGCACTGTGATTTACAGAAGTGCTAATGGGCCTGGGGTCAGGTACATAACAGTTCCAGTGATGGCCCAGTCATGAGGTACAATGAGAGCCTGATCAAGCCATCTACCCACATCATATTTTCGTTTTTCCTTCTGTAAAATGGGGTGGGGGTGCACTAGTACAGTACAGAACAATCTTCTCTATAGGAGGAATCAAAGGGGCATTACTTTTTTAAACCAAATAATATGTGTATCATGTGATACAGGAATTATACCAAATTTTTTTTCTTTTTTTGGGTACCGGGGATAGAACTCTGGAGCACTCGAACACTGAGCCACATCCCCAGCCCTATTTCGTATTTTATTTAGAGACAGGGTCTCACTGAGTTGCTTAGCACCTTGCTTTGGCTGAGGTTGGCTTTGAACTCCCAATCCTCCTGCCTCAGCCTCCAGAGCCACTGGGATTCCAGGTGTGTGCCACCATGCTTGGCAATACCAATTTTAAGATTAAACTTTAGGCTGGTTTTGTCAATAATTCTATGACTCTGCTCTGCTGTGTAAATAATCCTGTGCATCCTTGTTTCTTCCAGAGCAATGATTTCTTCCAAAAAGCAATGCCAGCAATAAACTGGGTTGGATTTCTTTCATTTATGTCTTAATCTGCTCAGGGCACTTGGGTTGGTGGGGAGGGAAGTGTGTCTGCTTTGTTTCCTCAGCTCTGCCTTTTGTGTGACCAAACAATGATTATTACTCTTAATGGGGATTTGCTTTCTCTCTTTCTCCATCTCTTTCTTCTCCCTTCTGAGTGCCTGTTCCTGCCGCTGGTGGAGCATGTTGTCAGACCCTGTCCGTCAAACCCATGATCTCACTGATACTGTCCCCTCTGAATTAATGGGATCAGCTCAGCACCAGCCACCAAATAGACCTCAGTCTCTTTCCTTCCTCCCTTCTTCCTTCCTCTCTCGACCATGACATTGCCTTTGCTGAAATCTTTTCCTTCTTATAACTACTAACCACATTTTTCAAAGAAAATATTTACTCTCTACCCTTTTATTTTAAAATTCTCTACCTTTTTATCTGAAAATATCATTTACGTACTTTTTTCCTACCCCTTACTCTCAAATTGCTCCATATTTATACCTATTATTATGATTTCTCTTCCGCCTTTTCCCTCCTTTGGTCACTGGTCTTTAATGACATCCATTCTCTACTAGTTTTGTTTTAAGAGCATATTTTAAGTGTTACACAGTTCAAGGCTCAATTTCACTTAGATCCGTTTATTAGCAAAGTAACCTTAATATCATTCTGAAATCCAACCTGAAGTGTATTATTGTCCTCAGGAACTGTCCAGGTGTTTTACTGTGAGTTTTGCACTTGTTTCTCTTTATTTTGATAATGTGGACATTTTTAAAATTTTCTCCAGTGCTGCCACAAATAGAAAACTCACAAAATCCTGTTCATTCGTCAAATGCTATATCTATAATGTATGTTTATGAACAAAGGGCAGCTTTTAAAATACATCTTATTATTTAAACAATAATTTCTCACTTATATGCCAAGAAGAGTAGGTTTATAATAAAATATCAAGTAATTATTAAATGTCAGGAAATATTGCATCTCAGTTCAGTAAACACAACAAATCATCATTGGAGATCCACCCATTCTTAAAATATTAGTGTAAACAAGACAGTTTATACTGATAACCTACTACCACCACCAGTCAAATCCCAGTTCATGATTATGAAGTATATCATTGAGAAATAACAAAGTCTTTAGGGCTGGGACATAGCTCAGTGGTAGAGGACTTACCTAGCATGTACAGCGAGTTCCATCCCCAACACCACAGGGGGAAAAATCTTTATCAAGGCTTTTATTAATTTGTTGAAGATGTCTTGAGACTGAAATAATATTTGCATGTGTAAATACATATGTGTATGTATATATGCTATTTGAACAAGTCACATATACATACATATATATGCATGTTACACTGTCATAGAAGACATATATAAGTTGATAAAACCTTAAAAACAGATATAACAGTAAATTGAATCTACTTGTAAAAAATAGGGAGGAATACTAAGGAATTTAATATCAGCAAACATGTTCCCTTTGAAACAGCAAATTAGATGTGCAGGAGGATTTTGGTCACACTTCAAAGAATAATATGCTGAAATGGAGAGCTATTCTGTTTACTCTTGCTCTCACCGGTGAGGTTTCCCTATGTTAAACAGGCTTTTGATTACTTCAAAGCATGTTTGAAGTCCTCACTCTGCATAGCTCATGCACAAAGACAAATATTCTTCCAAATTTGTGCAGCTCATACTGCTGCACCTTCTAAGTAAGAAGAACCTGCAGTTTCTTGTTTAATTCCTAGTCAATACCTCTTTTATTTAGCTATGACAGTGAAGGTCGTCTGACAAATGTCACATTTCCAACTGGAGTGGTCACAAACCTTCATGGGGACATGGACAAGGCTATCACAGTGGACATCGAATCATCCAGCCGAGAAGAAGATGTCAGCATCACTTCAAATTTGTCCTCAATTGATTCTTTCTACACCATGGTCCAAGGTAAACATGAAAGCGTAATTTTAATTGACAATTTTTAAATACCACTAGCACCCAAACAGAATGTGGTAGCCCTTATTTTCTAAGATATACCAGAAAAGGGGAGATGAAAATATAAACCTGTGGAGACTCTGACAGAGTAATCTAGCATGTAATATTTGTGCAGTTATGTATACATATAAAATTACATAATACACAATATGCTAACCTGAAAATAATGTATTTTTTCCATTCCCATTTAATAAAATAACTTAATCTCAACTCTTTGTATGTGGCATCAGATCATTTTTAGAGTCATCTAACAGTTTCCCAAAGTGCATTCTACCTCTGCCATTTTGGTACAGCAGTTTGAGGGGCAGAGTTTTATGACTACACTATGATGTGGTATTTAAATCTACAATATGATGGAAATTTTGTCCCAAATCCCAAGTACCCATTTTTGTAATGTCCAAATTTCCTGTTTTTTTTCACCCAGTGTATCGGCATATACATTATATTCACCCTCCCTGTAATGGAACTTCCTGTCATAGTTTTTTTTTTAACTCATCTTGGAAAAAGGCTGTAGACTGTGACATTTGCAGTTGTGAGATCATGACTCAGAATAATTACTAAATCTGGTTAAACTTGACTTTTTTTTTTTTTGCCTTTTTCTTTGGTAAACTCTATAATCATCTAAATGTAGTATTGCCTGAATTCATTTCCTTCCCAAATGGTCCTATAGTACTTCAAAATTTTAATTGAGGCAGTGGCCTACATTATGAGAGGACTTTTTAATTTAAAATATTGGTGGATCCTTTTTTAGAAGTCAGTTTCAGGGAAAATATCACTTTATCTTTGGGGATGCAAGGTATAGATACTAATTCTTTCAGAAGGTCTGTGATAAAAGATAAAGGGATGGGTGTAGGGGAGAAGACTCTTCTAAACCTTGGAAGTGGTCATACCAGCCCCCTGAGAGACCTCATACTTGCCTCTTTACAAACTATTAGCTACCTATCTATCAGACAAATTAGAAGTCTGCTAAAGTAGACAAGGACCTTCAATTCTCCGGTTCACCTTTAGTATGTATCTGTACCTTTGACAGCATGAAATACTAGAAACCAAAGCTGTTTTGTTACTCTCTGTAAGAACATAATTAAGTGCTCCTTTTTATTTTAATAAGTCAAAGTTTTAGAAATTTATATCGCTTCTGAATGTACAGCAGACAGGTGTTCAACCCATATCAAATCATTTGTTTTCTACTTCTTGTTCTTTAGATCAGTTAAGAAACAGCTACCAGATTGGCTATGATGGCTCCCTTAGGATCATCTATGCCAGTGGTCTGGATTCACACTACCAGACAGAGCCACATGTTCTGGCTGGCACCGCTAACCCAACAGTGGCCAAAAGAAACATGACTCTTCCTGGTGAGAATGGCCAGAATTTGGTGGAATGGAGATTCCGAAAAGAGCAAGCCCAAGGAAAAGTAAATGTTTTTGGTCGAAAGCTTAGGGTAAGTTATTACTGGAGAGTTGGAGGAGGCTACTCAGACCTCTGTACTATGGAGATGGCCTGACCCACAAGGGCAGGACGGACCTCCTGTTATCCTAGTCCTCCAACATTGAGTGAGTGGCAAGGTGGGGAGTTGAAAGGCTGCCTCAGAACACAAGTTATAGACAGACACCACATCATTAAGATTGCTCATAGTAAAGCTACTTCAAGAAAACTTTAAATGATTGAAAGTAAATTTCTCCTTGGGAAATCAGGAAATTGCATATGGCACAATCCCAAATAGCCTGATGTCAAATCAATTCTTGTTTTACCAATGCTATCTTAATAATCTTAGACTTTTCCTTCACCTACTCAGGAATGATGGCTTTAGTGTGGAGATGGTCATAAGTAAGGACTGAATTAAATATTGGAAGTTTTCCCAGTCATGAGTGTGTATATTGACAGGTGGACCATATTGAATATGTATATTGAGACAACTCGGACACATAATAAGACTGCCAGCCTCAAAACCTAGCTGTCTCTTCACTGTCAGTGGAAAACCCCAACTTGTATTACTTTTTATGAGAAATGTGATATTTCTCATTATGCTTATATAATTCAGCTTTGCAAAATGTTCCCTGCACTTACTTGTTAGGTTTTTTTTTTAATCACTCTCATATTATGGGCCAAATATATCTAGAAGGTAAACTGTGATTTATGATAGCTATTTGGTAAAGACAACATAGATTATATACTGAAACATAGGTTGCAAGAAATCACCTTCAGCCACAATAAACTGAACCTGATTCATTCTTTATATTAGCAAACAAATTTTAGTTTATCAGATAATGTAGATAATTCTTCCTAATATGATTGCCCTTGCCATTTAAAAAATTACTTCAACTCAAGGAGCAAGAACAAAACATGGAGTGTACCATTAATGTCCTCTTTTTCTGCACCAAAAGTGGCTAAATTATTATCCCAACATGCTAACATTATTTACCTTGGCAACCCTTCAGGATAAAAAAATCAGTCTAAATATTGCTTCTAGCTATTTCCAAAAAATAGAAAAGAAGTAAAAAAGAATCAGTGAATTGAAAACAGACTATAGCCATCACTTGGGTCATTCCACTTCAATGGTAAGACAGGTGTTTAGGACCCCACATATATGTCTCTGGAACCTCATGGGAGCCTATCAGTGAGAGGACTGAGAAGGAAACTCAGTAATACACAAGAGGGAAAATCAAGTTTAGGGTAGAAGTTAAAGTGATGGACAGGAAAGAGAGTTCCACACTTCCTTCTGATTGCACTCATGGTCTATTGTCAAAACTCAGCTCCAGCCTTTTCCTCTACTGCACCCAGGAAGCAGTGGCTGCCTGCATCTTCATCAGCTGCTGCCACTCACTGCTTCATCCCTGGGCCTTTGCTGCCTTGGCCATTGCAACTGAAAGCTGATTCACAGGCTTTCTCTTACTCAGTTGTCCCTGAAGCAGGGATAATACACACACACATAGAGGCACACCCATTGTAGGTCTTCCTCAGATGACACAGAGGTACTGTTCGTATCTGTGCTCTCCTCACCCTATGTGGGAGAGGAAACAGAGCACCTAACTAGAATTCAAAACTACATGTTCTAGTAGTAAACCTTGGGGGGACGTCATAACATCTCCAAGCCTTAGTTTCCTTTTGTATTTCATGATATCTAGGTTATGAGAGATTATATTATTAGTATCTAGATAATATCACAATATTACAATCTATATATGATATCTGTAGCTATATACAGGTAAATATAATTTCTCCTGTGCTGCCTCTATTTCACACAATTGTTGCAAGAAGTAAATGAGACAATGTGAAAGTACTTAGAAAATAAGAGGCACAGTTATATAGTTTTTAACCCCAACCCAGGACTCTCAACCACATTTGCAAACATCAATCCTTCCTACCCACAAAAGAGTGGACTAGAAAAGAGGCATTGAACTTGCTGAAAAGGAAACATAAGAAAATAGCAACATGAAAAGCATTTTCCACGTCAGTGGAAAGAAGGAAGAATGGGAAATACTTTGTGCACAAGCCGACCACATGACATACTGCCTGCTAGGTTTTAAGACAAGTTATATCTCAGTGTGTCCCCTCCTACTTTATAAGTGGCATGAAAGAAATTAGGAAGAGAAAGGAAGCCCCGTTTAAAGTCTCTGATTCAAAATAAAGAAAACACCTCTTTAAAGGAAGGAAGGACTAAGGCACAGAGGCATGGGTGTTCATTTTTTTTTTTCTAAATAGCAGAAGCATAATGCCTCCACAAGACATTTGAGAAAATATACTATTTAAAATGGCCTGCTTAGCCACACTGAAAGGAGATTTCCAGCTGGTGCATGCGATTGCTCTCCTAGAGACAATGCCAGGATCACAAAGGAGGGCTTCTCACTTTCAAGATAAGATTGGATGTGCCAGCTCTGACAGCTAATCTGTGGATTCCAGGGGAGGAAATCTAGCGGGAAAATGGTGATATGAAAAGCCAGCTTGGGGACTGAAGCTGGAGAGCCTTCCAAAATAGGGAGAGGAGAGAAGGTGAGGGGACCTGTGGACACAGGCAACATGAATCAGCCCTGGGAGCCATTGGCACCCACCCCTTCCTGAGACCCACAGTGTTTCTCCTCCTACCTCTCATTATTTCCTAGCAGAACATTCTTTACATTTTCGAGTTTTTGACCTAAATTTAGCTATGTGCCTGACATTTGATGGATACTCAAATATTTAGTCAGCGAATGAAGAATGAGGAGAGCCAGCCTCACAGTACGGGTTATCTGTTTCATTGCCTCTAGATCTTCCTAAGAGGGGGGCTATATGAACAGCACACACTTACAGATGTTTGACTACTCCAAGCAAACCTAACACTGAATGTAATAGATAAATAGATAGATCACTATATAAAAGTATGTGTTTGTAAAATGGATGAAAAAGTTTCTTTAAAAGACAAGAATTAGAAAAGGAAACATAAGAAAATAGCAACATGAAAAGCATTTTCTGTGGAACAATGTGTTAGGAAAGGGGGTAAGTACACTAGGAAATAATAACCACATGAAATTATGACAGAGATGCAGGAAAACAGCCTAATAAAGACAATTCCACAGCTTGCTTATTGGCAGCTAAAGTTAAATATAGAGACATGTATCATAGTTCTTATCTTTGTCTTATAATAATTGGCAAATATTTCTTTTATTAGAGGGGGAGAATTGAACCCACCACGGGCACTTAACCACTGAGACACATTCCCAGTCCTTTTTATTTTTTATTTAGAGACAAGGTCTCACTAAGTTGCTTAGGACCTTGCTAAGTTGCTGAGGCTGGCTTTGAACTTGGCAATCCTCCTGCCTCAGCTCCCGAGTTGCTGGGATTAACAGGCATGCGCCACCGTGCCCAGTCAACATTCCTAATTTTTATCAGGGCTAGACTTTAGAAACAGTCATCAATCAATTACAAAGAATAGTTATGGCATTTTAATAGTAAAATTCATCTCCTAAACATGCCCAGAAATCAGATGCTTAAAGGAAAATTTGAGTGAATTATTTTTAAAAAGAAATTCTCAGAATTTGAAAGCCAAAATTGTATGTTTGAAGTCATACATAAATATGGAGTGTGTTTAAATCTTACTCCACTTGTCGAATTGGTGTGATATTTTAACTGAGTGGCCTGGCTTCCAGTAGGAAGCACATGCAATTAGCATTATGGTGGGTACAGAGACATAGAACAATCTGTAGCAAGTTGATACTACAACAGGGATGAGGGGAGGCTTAATATTGTCACCAAGTGTGCTGTGTAACAAGCCAGCCCTCCACATTTTGGATAGGTTAGTGTAACCTGATTGCAATGGCACCTCTCTTTGTGAAAATTATTTAATGTCATTATGATAGTTGTTCAAGCATTCCAGAGGGAAAATTATACTGCCCCCCCTCCCAATATCAAAGGGATGTGCAATTAGTTGCAATCATGCTGGACAAGGCTTTGAAAATAGAGATTTTTCACGCTTAAGAGAAAAATGTAATACAACACAAAGGAATTCATATAATTTCTTATCCATACACAACATTTTTTAGATGGCTGCGCATATCATAATGATCTGATATAAGGTTTTCCATCTTTAGATTAACTATTCAACTTGATATTTTTATAATAATTTAAAATACTTATTAAAAGTCCACTGGATAGACTAATACTGGGCTTTATGACTGTAAAATAAAACTACAAGAAGATTGACATATCATAATTTCTAAAAATTGGAATAAAGCAAGACTGTGTCCTAGAATAGATGTGTCCGCCGACTGCTGCACTTTGTTTATAATACCCAAAGAAGAAAGTCAGAATATCTTTTTGGGGAGAGAGAGAAAAACAGGAAATCTGTTAGTATCTTTTGGAACTGTACAAATTGAATAACAGCAGATCGTGTCTGGAAACTAAGAATGGTTAAGACCTTGGCTTGTGTTGGAAAAAACATTCCCAACACAAATTCAATTACTTCAGTTTGAGAATATAAGAAAGGCATTGCATACAATGTTTGTCTGGATAAAAAGAAAAATTAAAACATCTGCTCCCCCTGTTTGGTCTCACAATGTTTCCAGATGCTTCCTCATGGTGACATTTGGTGTGGTGTGGAGTGGCAACTCTCTCTGATGCTTATCGTTTGATTTTCATCTGGAGGTGTCATGTAGCCAAACCTAAGGAGCAAATCAAGCCAGTCACAGGTAGAGGTAGTGCATAGTTGGGTTCCAGACCTGGCTTTTTGCTCTTATCATATCAGATCTGCACACATGATCTCTTATAATCTATCCAGAGGAGATATTGCAGAGATAAAGGAGAGTTAAGAAAAGCAGTGAAGGATTGAAATACAAATTAAGATGAATGCAAAGTAAAATACACACAGATGGGACAATAATGTGGGCAGCATTGTCCTTGGAAATTACAGTCTTTCCTGGTTACTTGTAGTCTGGAACAACCTAAGGAAAAGAGAAAGAAAGGCAAACCTGAACATTGCGGTTGAGGTGTCTTAAAACACAGTCTGAGAAACCCAAGAGCCCTAGTAAAACTATTTAAATTCTGTGAAACCTCTTCTTCAGGCATCAAAAATATAGGACAAATACAAGATGAAACACTTGATTCTGCCAGTTATCAAGTTAATTTGACATCAAATCTTCTTACAGACTTCAGAAAAGGTATTTGTAACATTAGCTAGCAGCTTCTATCCAAAGTACACTGTTCTGCAAACTGAAACTGGTAAAGCTTCACAAAATTCACATAAGGCAGCAGCAACTAATACACACTCAGAAAGCCTCCAGCCGACTGGTCAGAATCCAATAAAAATCACTGTGAAGCAGAGCCTTAGGGATCTCGTCCAATCTCTTTATTTACAGATGGACAAAATAGATTCAGAAGGGTTAAAAGCCCAAAAGGCAAGCTACCCCTAGGCCCCATCCAGTTTGGAGATCAGGCTTTTTGATTCCTGGGTTCCTCCCCACAAGACCCATGCACACACACTATAATATCCCAATACACACAATTTCTGCTGTGATGTAGTGTTGTGGGGTTGTTATTTTTGTTTCCATATGAGCTGGAGCTAAAAGACTAGAACTGAAAAAATTAAGATCGTCCTCATTTCATCCAGGGCTCTACCCTTTCTCATTTTTTATTAAACATCTCTTTGAAGGTTCCTCCTCCACCAGCCTCATTTCTTTGTAGCTAGACTGTTACCTTTCCCTGGACTTCACAGTACTCCCCTTGAAGAGCTAATTAGACAGGTTAAGCTTCAGTATTTTTGCATGGGACATGTTTAATGTCAATTATAGAATGCAAGATGTAGTTTTATCACAAGTTTTATACAAATATACATATATTTACATATAGCTACTGATGTGAGCTCTGTGTGTGTGTGTAACAGTTTTATGTAATGTCTTAGTCTGTTTTCTGTTTCTATAAGAGAGTACCTAAGATTGGGTAATTTATAAAGGAAAGAAATTTATTTTGGCTCCTGGTTCTGAAAGTCTAAGAACATGACTCCAGGATCCACTCAGCTTCTGGTGAGAGCTCATGGCAGAAAGTGGAAGAGCAAATGGGCATGCTTGGAAGAGACAAAGGAGTTAATGGTTTCAAACAACCTGTTTTCAAGAGAATTAATCTATTCCTGTGAGAACCAGTTCAGTCTCTTGAGAAGGACATTGACCCCTCTTCAAGGCCCCATCTCTCAGCACCAATGTATTGG
This sequence comes from Sciurus carolinensis, assembly GCF_902686445.1. Taxonomy (NCBI): domain Eukaryota; kingdom Metazoa; phylum Chordata; class Mammalia; order Rodentia; family Sciuridae; genus Sciurus; species Sciurus carolinensis. The sequence continues at coordinate 35,794,982 of NC_062216.1, forward strand.
CAACAAAATTTCAACCCATGTTTTAAGGGGCACAAACCACACACACACACACACACACACACACACACACACACACATATTTTTATATATATAAAACTGATCCACTGGAGCTGTCGATTTTGAAGTTCCTCATTAGAACACAGTCATGTAAAATTAAGCCTTTCCATTTGATTTTTAATAATCAACAGTAAGCACTTTAGTACATAAAAGCCACAGCCCCACAAAGGCGTGGAAGACCAAAGGATGAACAGACCACGGTCTCTGCCCATCAGGGTTCACAGTCTGCCAACACTGTCAGCCACTTGTAAAGCAGAATTTAATCAGGACCACGTTTCCATTGCAATAATGAATGCTGGTTTGTGTATGTCTTGGATCACAGACTGTAACAGTCAGATTTAGCTAAAAAGTGTGGACATGGCACACAGCCACACAGAGACCCTATCGCAACAACATGGTGCTGGATTTGTATATTAAGTGCCATATTCAAACTGTGGATGTGTGGTAGTGAAGGACTCTGAAGTCCCTGCCAGTTAACCAGATGTTATCAAAAGAAAAAGGCATTCTAAAAAAATTGTGACTTTTCAGCGCTGGGCCAAAAGCAATGATCATGTTTGTAACCTCCTGCTATTTAAACTCATTAATAATTTATAGTAATGTGGGTTCCAACTTCTACTTAACTGCTGTTCAAAGGGTTAGAGTCACATTTACCACTGTTTTATTTAATGTAACCATGATTAATTTACTAATGCAATTATTTTCCAATGTCTTTGAGGGGAGGATCTTTGAGTAATTTACATAGGTGTCATGTTTATCACCTTCAGATCTTCTGAAAAAACTTTAAAGCAAATACATTTTGCTATTTTTCTTATCAGTTGCTTTAGTTTACAAAATTTAATTGAAATGGTTTTGAACAAATGCCAGGTTGTCTTTCTGCTTAATAAAACCTTTTAAAAGAACAGATAATCTACTGCCTGGCACTTGTACCCAAGAAGTTGCTAAATTAATTTACTGACAAAGTGAATCAATCATCGTTAATAGTGTTTAAACAATACCCGGGACTCTGAAGAGTAATAAGTGACTAGTATTGGAATAACATGATTTATTTTATCATCTTGTTTGTGTGGTAACAGGTTAATGGCAGAAACCTCCTTTCAGTTGACTTTGATCGGACAACAAAGACAGAAAAAATCTATGACGACCATCGTAAATTTCTGCTGAGGATCGCATACGACACATCAGGACATCCAACTCTCTGGCTGCCAAGTAGCAAGCTGATGGCTGTCAACGTCACCTATTCATCCACAGGTCAAATCGCCAGCATCCAGAGAGGAACCACTAGTGAAAAAGTAGATTATGACGGACAGGGGAGGATTGTATCGCGGGTCTTTGCTGATGGTAAAACATGGAGTTACACATACTTAGAAAAGGTACGTCTGCACAACGTGGCTCCAAATAGTGAGGGATGATTAGCATTTTCCAGCAGTCACCCTGAGCACTACAAGGTAGGGTGGGGGAACAGCAACACAGGAATGAGTTCCATTTATTATTCTAAGTATCAATATGGCAGTCATAGTGGTACAGCAGTGATGAATTTCTGCATTAGCAAAGTAGTTTCTCCTTAGTTAAGTTCCACTATCCGAGACCCTTTTAAGTGATTTATGCTGTAAACAAACAAGCACTAACACTATCCACCTGCCAAGCTTGTACATTGACAACATTCACAAATTAGACCTTGAGCTTGTAAGTCATTTGTAAATAATTTCTGTGCTGGCTCTTTCATTTAAGAAAGAGCCTTACATTAGCACAGTTAAAGCTGTCAGTTTTGCATTGTTCCTGGCAGAACTTCAACAGAACCATAAAAAGCATGTAGGTCCTATTTATGCATTATTAACCAAAAGAGGGTTATTTTCTTAGAAAGCCATGCTTTCAGATACTTGTGGCATCTCTCTTTTCTCCTATATATAATAGATAAGCATTGCCACTTAGGCTTTTTCCCATTCCTAAGAACTATGCACAATACCAGAAATGGAGAATTGGAGTTAGTTACACATGTGCAAAATGCTAAACTGTACAACGTGTGGCTTGGGATATTGACGAGGGTCAAGAGGAAATGAAAAAGGAAGAAAAGCAGAAGGATGGGAGACCATAATTCTGTTCTTAAGAAATATAATCCACCAAAGAGCATATTCATGAGAAGTTTCATTTGCCTTTGAGACAGACATTAGCCCTAGAAAATGATGCAATTTTGAGTTCCTTTACGTCTCAAGTCTCAAAGCCAATTACACAGCCCCTGCTACAAACTCAACCCTCAACAGTTGCTGCCTTCACCCTTACATGTTTCAGAAGTTACACAGAGTAACCTTTGTCACATAAAAATACCACATGCACATCATTGCTGTGCTCACCTCACAAAACCCTGTTCTTCACCAGCTGTGCTCCACAGAACCCCTCAGTCAACACCAAACCCCCTCCACGTGAGCCAGCTCATCTAGTTCCAAGTGGCCTGTACATAGACTGCCCTTCCTGACAAACAGCTTCAGGTTCAAATCACAGTGCAGCATTTAAGGCAGCCTCCCAACTCTGGGATGCTTCCAGCCAGGACCCTCCTGGCCAGTCTGCTCTTGCAAACCCGGTTGTCTTCTCTCCTTAGAAGAGACTCACCCTTGAGACCATGGACAATGCCTGTTACATGATAAGCTCCCTCAATGCCAACCATTCCACTCTACAGTTGGTCATTTGATTGTTTTTTATTTGCCTAGAGAGTACAGAGTTTACACATATCTCTGGAAACAAATCCTGACACCTGGCAGATATTTTACACTCCAAGGTAACAAACCCCAAGGCAGCTTCTTCAAGTGGGAAAGGAATAGACTGGAACAGTTTTCCCAATTTAAGCACATTAAAGGGACAGGTAATGGAAATATGAATACCCAGACCTTCAAATTGATAGTGGTGATCATAATGTGACTGAAAACGTTTAAATGAACCAAGAGTAAATCATTGATAAGAGCCTTGGTCACTAAATGGCAAAGGCAGTAACCAAGATCACCTGCTTACATAGGTGGAGATCAGAAAAGCCAATGAGTCCTTTCTCATTATCTCTCCCAAATTCCTAAACTCATCCCAAACTGTTTCCATTTCTTGCTAGGATAGGCACCCAAAGCCAAAATTACTTAACACAAAACATGAAATGTTTTACCAACTACCATCAAATACATTAAACAACTGCAAAACTAGGTACAAATTCCTGTGGATTACAGTTGTCCAAGCCTTCCTTGGAAGTATGCAGACTTTCAGGGAAAACTTTTGGGACATTTACTGTCCAACCCATATGTTAGTCAGCTTTATGTTGCTTCGACAAAATACCAACTTCAAAGGAGGAAAGACTTATTTTGACTCAACACTTTCAGAAGTTTGAGTTCATGGTCTCTTGGCTCCATTTTTCTGGGGGCCTGTGGAAAGGTAAAAGATCATGGCAGGGAACATAAAGCTGTTCATCTCATTCAAGGCTATCAGGAAGCCCAAAGGAAGTGAAGAAGGGGTCAGGGTCTCAGTGTGCCCTCCAAGGGAATACACTCAGTGACCTAACATCCTTCCACTAGGCTCCACCTCTTAAAAGTTTCACCATCTCCCAATAGCACCACAGGCTGGCAGCCAAGCCTTCAACACGTGGCCTGGGGGACATTTAACATCCAAACCGTAGCACCCACATATAAAAACTGACCCAAGGATATAGCCATAGAGGAGATTGTGCAGGCACCTACATCATGAAAACTGTTTTTGAAGATGATGGAATGAGTCTTGGACAAAGAATTGTGCATTTCCATGTCAGAAGCAAAGGAATAAGTCCCAGAGACCTTCCACCCTAACCTTCCTCTCTGTTCTGCCATCATTCCATTGGGTCTAATGGGGGTTGTAGGAAGCCTTACCAGAGGAAAGAACCACTAAGCCCTATAGGGCTTGATTATGATTGAGCTTCACTTAACCAGCCTCAGGGCTGACATTTTCTCCTGTTGACTCAATAAATAGATGCCATTCATCTCTCAGCAATTACTTGCAAGATATATTTTTAATCATATATTTTTTCATTTCATAATTTAGCACCAAAGTATATGTAGTCCAGAAACCATTATGATAGTACCTTGGGTACAAATCAGATTTGGTACCCACAAAAGGAAATATCAAAATGCAGATTTTAGTGTCAATACAGATAACTCATAATAATTTCCAAAATAAACAAGTAACCATATCTAAATTTAAGTCCATATCTCTGTTAAAGCTATTTATAGCTCTCATTCACCATGTGATTAACAGTGTTTGTCGACATTCATGCTTTATGTGCATGTTATCCATGTTGGGCTAATTTTACGCCTCCTCTTCATGGAATAATATTTTGAATGTTCCTCCCCCAAATTAAGACATGATTTGAGTGGCTCTTCAATCAAACAAGGGGGAGAGCCACCGTAGTAAATAATTGCTAATTATGGATAGGATTGCATTTTTCCCGTGCTGTTTTCTCCTTGAAATATTGTCTTTGAAGCAGCTTTGTTCATGCCTGTATTATGACTTATCCAAATCCATTGACAATCTGCTGGTTGGCTGTGAATGCCTGGGAAAAGAATGGTGCAATCATGACAAACAGCACATTATGAATCTCGAGCCACTAATTGCAGAACCCCCCGCAATTAAGCATCCAAGCAAATTAGGCAGGGAATCATTAACAACATGTAAGGTCAAGGATAACTCAATTAAAATGAAAACCATTTTCTCAAGCGAAATGTTTCTGTGTATTTGTGGTCACTAAATCTACTTTCACTTCCCCCATTTGCAAACACTGGATAACACTGCGTGCTCTCTTTACAGTCCATGGTTCTTCTGCTTCATAGCCAGCGGCAGTACATCTTTGAATACGATATGTGGGACCGTCTGTCTGCCATCACCATGCCCAGTGTGGCTCGCCACACCATGCAGACCATCCGGTCCATTGGCTACTACCGCAACATATACAACCCCCCTGAAAGCAATGCCTCCGTCATCACAGACTACAACGAGGAAGGGCTGCTTCTGCAAACGGCTTTCCTGGGTACAAGTCGGAGGGTCTTATTCAAGTATAGAAGGCAAACCAGGCTCTCAGAAATTTTATATGATAGCACAAGAGTTAGTTTTACCTATGATGAAACAGCAGGAGTCCTAAAAACAGTAAACCTCCAGAGTGACGGTTTCATTTGCACCATTAGATATAGGCAAATCGGCCCCCTGATTGACAGACAGATTTTCCGCTTTAGCGAAGACGGGATGGTAAATGCGAGATTTGACTATAGTTATGACAACAGCTTTCGAGTGACCAGCATGCAGGGTGTCATCAATGAAACTCCACTGCCCATCGATCTCTATCAGTTCGATGACATTTCTGGAAAAGTTGAGCAGTTCGGAAAATTCGGAGTTATATATTATGATATTAACCAGATCATTTCTACAGCTGTAATGACTTATACGAAGCACTTTGATGCCCATGGCCGCATCAAGGAGATTCAGTATGAAATATTCAGGTCACTCATGTACTGGATTACAATTCAATATGATAACATGGGTCGGGTAACCAAGAGAGAGATTAAAATAGGGCCCTTTGCCAACACTACCAAATATGCTTATGAATATGACGTTGATGGACAGCTCCAAACCGTTTACCTAAATGAAAAGATCATGTGGCGTTACAACTATGATCTGAATGGAAACCTCCACTTACTGAATCCAAGCAACAGTGCACGTTTGACACCTCTTCGTTATGACCTGAGAGACAGAATCACTCGACTGGGTGACGTTCAATATCGGTTGGATGAGGATGGTTTCCTGCGTCAGAGAGGCACTGAAATCTTTGAATATAGCTCCAAGGGGCTCCTGACTCGAGTGTACAGTAAAGGCAGTGGCTGGACAGTGATCTATCGTTATGATGGCCTAGGAAGGCGTGTTTCTAGCAAAACCAGTCTAGGACAGCACCTGCAGTTTTTTTACGCTGACCTGACTTATCCCACTAGGATTACTCATGTCTACAACCATTCAAGTTCAGAAATTACCTCCCTTTATTATGATCTCCAAGGACATCTTTTTGCCATGGAAATCAGCAGTGGGGATGAATTCTATATTGCATCAGATAACACAGGAACACCATTGGCAGTTTTCAGTAGCAACGGGCTTATGCTAAAACAGATTCAGTACACCGCATATGGTGAGATCTATTTTGACTCCAACATTGACTTTCAACTAGTAATTGGATTTCACGGTGGCCTCTATGACCCACTCACCAAATTAATCCACTTTGGAGAAAGAGATTATGACATTTTGGCAGGACGATGGACAACACCTGACATAGAAATCTGGAAAAGAATCGGAAAGGACCCGGCCCCTTTTAACCTATATATGTTTAGGAATAACAACCCTGCAAGCAAAATTCATGATGTGAAAGATTACATCACAGGTAAGCGCTTTTTTTTTTCCAAAGTGCTAAATTTCTGTAACCACTAGATTAATACAAACTATAACTGGAATTGACCTTTTAAATGTACTTTTGTCTCCATGGATTCATAGAGAAACTACAAAGGTAAAATGAAACATATTTTCTTCCTGCCGATGCTCAAGGACACAAGACATGGAATCCAGTCATTTATGGAAGGGAAGAGACATGGGGGAGCAAAAGACATGATACACTCAGAGTTCCAAAATTAAAGTTTCAGTCTCAACTGCTGTCCTACAAATTGTATAGCTTTGTAATCAAGGTCATTTTTTGAGTCTCAGTTGCTCTGTTAGTCAGTTTCCTAACAAAATATCTGAGATGGTCAGTTATTAAGAGGAACGATTTGGGCTCACAGTTTTGGAGCTTCCAGTCTATGTTCAATTGATCCCAATGCTTTGGGCCTGTGGCGAGGCAGCATGTTAAGACAAGAGCACATGGCAGCCAGAAAGCAAAGTGGAAAGAGGAAAAGACCTGGTTCTCACAGTCCCCTTCAAAGGCATGCCCCCAGTGACCTACAGCCCCAGCTCTCCAAGGTTCCACCATCTCCCAATAGCACTCCCCTGGGGGACCAGTTCTTTAATACATGGACATTTGGAGAACATTCAACATCTAAACTATAGCAGTTGCCTTAAATATAAAGTGGGAACAAAAATAAGTACCTAAAGCATAAAATATATGCAGTTTTTCATTACACAATAATTGCCTTACAAATGTGCAATGTTGGGTTTATAATTCATATGTAAAATTCTAGTAGAGATAGTTATGGGAAACAACACAGTGTGACCCACCCTCTCATCCCTGGAAGGTTTTAAATCACTCTTGATTGCCATCATGTCAGGATAATAAGGGGGCAGTTTCTCCTCTCAGTTGCTTAGCCAGTGAATTGTTTCTCTTCTTGCTTCTGTGTTCTTACACCACTGTCTTGTCATTTAGTTCAATTCTTGCATGATGACAACTACTAGAAGGCACACTAGTATTGCCACCACTCTGGGATAATTGTCAGGCTATAGGTTTAAATTCTTCCCAAGTTTGGTGCTTGTTACTCTTTCAGTATTGCAAGAGTTAAACCATCAATTTCCACTTCTACCACCAAAAACAACCAGAATATAGGAAAGACAAGGTCCTTACAAGCACTGGCTGACTTCTTCACTCATCCTTTACTCCAAGAATTCTGAATCCTCCTGCTTTCCATTCCAATTATATTGCCATAATTAACCTGTCTACCAAATTTAGGTTTCCTGGAAGAAGTTTGTCTCCTGTTTTCTTGTTTGGTTTAGGGGTTTTCGGTTTTATTTCAGCGTGTGCTGGATGCCCCAGGCTGCCTCTTTTCTAGCTCAGTATCTAAGGCATAGTGAGATTTCTGTTCTCTCAGTTCTCGAGGCAGCTCTCAAAATGCTGCCCCCTGTTCATTTTGCATCCATTTCCTACTTTTCCAGACTGCCTAAAGCTTTCCATATCTCTTTTCCATATGAACCAGCTAGAAGTCCCTAATTCAGCCACCCCCTCCTGGGGTTTCATCCAGGGTGTTTCAGTACATATCTGTATTCAAATCCCATTATTTGGCAGTACTTTTCAATACTTAAGATCCTTCCATTTGTATTTAGGCAGACAGTGTATAAAGTAGAATCTTCACCCTCGAGACTCCAATATTTGGAAGAATTTTCCCCAAAACATAAGTCTCCCCTGTGGTCTTTTACACACTCACTCCCACCAAAAAAGTACCACTTTCCATCCTATGTGAACAACATGAGGATTTATTTCTGCCCCCTCCACCACCACCACCACCAGTCCATTTAAAGAAGAGAGACTACCACTAGTTCTGTAGGCAAATGGACAAAGCACCTGCCCGCCTGGCGATGAGGTGAGAGTTTGTGCCCTGGAGAAGGAAATAGGAAGCAAGTGGCCCTCCATCATTCTGACAAGCAGTTTACCACGGGTTATTTAAGGGGTGTTGACAGGGGCTGCCTGAAAGGCTGGAAAGCCCACAGCTCCTGAATTCATCCTCTCCTAGCAACGTGGACTGCGGGGAATGCCGTTGCAGCATTTTCTGAAAAACATCAAAAGAGAGATGGAACAGCATAAAATATATTAGGTGAAATGCAATTTCAAATTTTCCAGCAATGTGCTTAATATATAAAATAATCTACACCCAACTGTACTCATAAAGCTGCAAGCCTGCTGAGTAGTTCTGTAACATTATAACCTCCAGAATAGAATAAAAGCCTTATTCTGAGCTTAATGGCTTTTGGAGTCACATGGCAATATTTTAAAATACCATTTTAAAGGTTTCCAGGTTCTCTCCCCAAAAAGTTTGTCTCCACCTGTGCACAGTGAGCCTTTGAAGTCATAACTGATGGTAATCAGAACTTCTGTGCCCTTGGCCAGTGTTACCAGCTTTTAGCATTCATCTTTGATTAAGAATCAACTGTTCATTTTAATACTCTCAATTGAGGGTTTTTATTAATAGAAAATGGGTTGTAGAAGTCCGCATATCCTTGGGCAAGCTTTTGAAAGCTAATACACAACTTCTATTTAAGAACAGCCTTTACTAACTACAAAACAGATTTCATTTGTTTTCTACAACGTCTTTTTCATGCTGCTGTGCATTGTTATTATCCTTTTCATCATTATTACTGGCACAGGATGCAGTTTCCCACTTGTGACAGTTTATCCGGTTGGAGTGAGTATCTAATACTTGCCTTTTGTAGCATTTGCCATAGGTGTGCTATTGAGGTTATTGTCTTCATCTAAAAATAGAGAGTAGGTCTGAAATGGTAGGAGGAAGGCAGACACATGCACGTTTTCAGATTTTTATTTGTGAAATTAGAGTTTTTTAAGGTAAGAATTTAAATTTATGAAAGCACAAAATAAACCCTAACACCTTTCATTTTGAACATTCTTCTCCTAGATGTTAACAGCTGGCTGGTGACATTTGGCTTCCATCTGCACAATGCTATTCCTGGATTCCCCGTTCCCAAATTTGATTTAACAGAACCTTCTTATGAACTTGTGAAGAGTCAGCAGTGGGATGATGTGCCGGTAAGAAACTAAAAGCAGAACTAGGAAAAGGTGGCAAATGGCTGCTTGTGTCTTATTTACCCATATTTAATCAAACTATCCTTGTGAAAACTGTACCAAAGACTCTTTTTCATCTTTTTATCCTTTTAAGAAGGGAAAATCGACATTTCCTCTGCATTTCTGTTCAGCAAACCAGGAGCCCGTTAAACAGGCTTAAATCTCTTTTTAGTGATGCTAATAAAAATACAGAAAGATATTATCAAAAGGTAATAAAAGGCAGAAGCTCATTTTTGAGTGCTGGGTTTCTACAGAGAACCCCAAGAAAGTACATTTATGACACTTGGGACCTGAAGGTGAAGACACAGTAAACAAGAAAGCAGGGGATGCATATTACAAGTTAGCAACCCACGAACAATGCCACAGAGTTCAGCCTCTTTGAAATATTCACAGTGGTTTCATGAGGGAAAAAATTAAAATAAAGTGTCCTTAGTGAGGCTCTACCAACAACCAGGTGTTTATGGAATTTTCCTGAACATAACAGGAGGCCTGCAACTGTTGTGAGAAATAACATAAGAAAAAGGATGGGAAATTGCAAAGTCAACACTGCCATGTCAGAAAGTAGCACTTTAAATTCCCATCATTCAGTGATCAGAAAGGAATGCACAACACCACGCGAGGCTTTCTAGCTTAAAGCAAGAATAATTAGAGATCAAGAAATTGGGTTGCCCATTAGTGATAAGGAGAAGAGAGTGCAGAGTTTATTAGAAAGATTAATCCCCCCAGCAATTTCCTATAATTTCAATGAATACAAAGAGAAAAGGCAATCATGATTACAGCGCACACGCACATGGTGTATACACTGCCAATTTATCTATTTTCTGGTACAGGTTTCATACTTAACATGAAAGCTTTTTATTTTCCAGCTGTCACCTTTACATTTAAAAAGCAAAACCATCAAGGTTCAGGAAACCACGTTAACATTTCTAATTGCAAATACATCTTCACTGATAAAGTGCCATGAAGGCATACTGAAGTTTCCTAATACATTTGAACACACACGTCCTAATTGTGTATGATATTCCAACAAATCTGAAAACACTTAAATCTAACTGTACAAACAAGACTTGCCAACATTTTTTCCTAGGCAGCCTTTTAATATGGTTCAAGTTCCTTGTCAAGAGAGGCGCGCAGTAAGGACAGCTTAGAGAATCAGGCAAGGACACTGAGGCTGCCCAAGTGCAAAAAACAAATGTTTCTTTGACTGCTGCAAATGAAACAGATGTTTCCATTTGGGAAACACTGGCCAAACATCTGGTAGTTTAAGAAATGGCTGGGTTAAGATGCCCCAATTTAAAACATTTGCCAGTGGTGATGATCCACTGTTCCTAAGTCTGTGAAAAATAACTGTTTTCCTAAAGTAATGCTCATCTCCAGATGCCCCCTTTGTCCACTCATTCCTCTACAGTTCAGTTCTGCAATTACCTGAAGATTTTCATCTGAGAATTGTGTTCACCAGGAGAGGGGGCAGAGTTGACTTCAATCAGAGCTCAAGTATTTCAAAGCATATAAAACGGGGTCCAGTGATCTGCCCCCAGGCACCCCAGCCTTGGAAAAAGCATCTAGGAATTATAAGGGGGAAAGTTAAAGACATGAGTATTTTGCCCAGGTTAGAAACTAAAAGGGCTTTGGGTAATAGGTGATGGAGTCCCCTCTTTAACATTTCAAAAGCCATTTGGATCATCTTGAGGGGAGGGGATCTTCAATGCATTCCTACCCCCAGGTTGTGTAAGCCTTTTCATCTCTAAAGAACGAGCTGAGATATATGCGTAGGTCCTCTCCACCCAGGTCCCCTCATTTTTTAGTCCAGAGTAGGAAGGTGGCCAGGATTTGCGACCAGGTGCCACAAATGATTTTTCAACTGTCCCCCTGTTGTGTTTCATTTTTCAGCCCATTTTTGGGGTCCAGCAGCAAGTGGCGAGGCAAGCCAAGGCTTTCCTGTCCCTGGGGAAGATGGCCGAGGTGCAGGTGAGCAGGCGCAAGGCCGGAAGCGAGCAGTCGTGGCTGTGGTTCGCCACCGTCAAGTCGCTGATCGGCAAGGGCGTCATGCTGGCGGTCAGCCAGGGCCGCGTGCAGACCAACGTGCTCAACATCGCCAACGAGGACTGCATCAAGGTGGCAGCCGTGCTCAACAACGCCTTCTACCTGGAGAACCTGCACTTCACCATCGAGGGCAAGGACACGCACTACTTCATCAAGACCACCACGCCAGAGAGCGACCTGGGCACCCTGCGGCTGACGAGCGGCCGCAAGGCGCTGGAGAACGGCATCAACGTGACCGTGTCACAGTCCACGACGGTGGTCAACGGCAGGACTCGCAGGTTCGCCGACGTGGAGATGCAGTTCGGTGCGCTGGCGCTGCACGTGCGCTACGGCATGACGCTGGACGAGGAGAAGGCGCGCATCCTGGAGCAGGCGCGCCAGCGCGCGCTCGCCCGGGCTTGGGCGCGCGAGCAGCAGCGCGTGCGCGACGGCGAGGAGGGCGCGCGCCTCTGGACGGAGGGCGAGAAGCGGCAGCTGCTGAGCGCCGGCAAGGTGCAGGGCTACGACGGGTACTACGTACTCTCGGTGGAGCAGTACCCCGAGCTGGCCGACAGCGCCAACAACATCCAGTTCCTCCGACAAAGCGAGATCGGCAAGAGGTAACCCCCGGGCCGCCCCGGCTGCGGAGGGACTGCCGCGCTGCTCTTCCGCCAAGACGACCAAACTGGTTTGCTGCATTTCTCTTGAGCCTAAACCACACCCCTTTGCTCAGATTTTTCTGTAGCACAATCCGAATCGGACTCTCCGACCCAGAAGAGCCTTCCAGGAGAATGACACTGCTATGAAAAGTGTACACACAGACACACAGACACACAATACAAAAACAAAGACGACTTTTTTCTGAATGACCTTAAAGGTGATCGGCTTTAAAGAATATGTTTACATATGCATATCGCTGCACTCAGTTGGACTGAAAGTATTAAAAGAAAAAAATCATAAAGGAAAAAAGGCCTAAACATTTTGCTCTGGGCCGTCTGTTCCTTTGAGGCACTGTATTTAACTAAGGTTTAAAAAATGCGTACAGTGTTTCCAAATATTACCGAATTGTCGACCTTTGCTTACAAGAAGTAGTCTCTCTGCATAGGATGTGATATATATCTCTGTTCATTTTACAATGTGGGGCAAAATTACTGTTTATAGACAACCCAACTTCTTTCCCTGTGCTGCTTTGTAAAAGGACATTGGCACAAGTGACTTCTGCTCCAGCGGGGATTTAATAATGGATTTTACAATGCTAACGTGGTTTGCCTTGGGGAAAAAACTGGCAAATAGAATCCTTGTCACTGATAAGCAAAGGAAACCCTGATTTTTTTGTAAATTATGTGAGACAAGTTGTTTATGGATTTTTATATGAATTACAATTTACTGTACATCAAATATTAGTCTCAGAGGAGTTAATTTATGTAAAGTGTTTAAAAAGTTTATACTTAAAAATAAAATGATAAAAACATGTGAACTGTGTGATTTTTTTAAAAAGGATTGCACCTTTTATTATATGTTATAGCTGTACAGTATAAATTATTATATTGTAGAGATATAACAACTTATGCCTATAATGTCCAGAAGTGTTAATATTTTTGTATTAGGTTGAAAAAATGTGCAACTTTCTATCACTAGATGGATAGGACAGTGCAATCCTAAGTGGGTGGCTCATCAGAGAACTGCTCCTTTCTCTTTCTTCTCTTTTTCATCTTGCCAGTGACCTCAGCCCTTATCAACTAAGAGGCACAATAGAAAACCAAGGCTGGTGGAATGTGACAGAAGATGGGGTGGGGGGCGGGGGTAGGAGGGGTTCCCTGGCCCTCTTGAGGCCCTAAAAGTCAACAGGGAGTTGATATAATTAACCACAGGGTTTTTACTGTTATAGTACTATCCCTGGGTGCTCCATTTCATGATGGAGGAGAGAGACCACATCAGATGTTCCGGAAACGTTTGTGGGAGGAAAGGATCTGATGTCGTCGTGACCATAACCTGTCATATTACGGTGTAGGAAAGATAGCAGAAACCGAACAGTGGTGAGCAAGCCAGAGGGAGCCAGTTAGGGTCACTCTGCTGGTCTTGGACTTGGACTCTCTGGTCAGTGAGAGGGACCAAAATAGGGAGACAGAAGGTCCTATAAGCCCTCATGACCCAACCATCTTGGGGGCTGGTTTGAACGGCAGCCTCTGTTGTCTCGGGGATGCCGGGTGGCAGATCCAGCAGGAAGGGAACTGACAGCCGTGCCCCCTGCACATGGGCGTGTGGGCCCCCGTGCATCGCCATCTGCACTTCTGTGCCGGCCCAACCGCTCTGACAAATCTCTTTTGTGAGCACCAAATTCAGCCACAAAAAATATTTTTAGAAAATATTTCTCAGTTCATTGAGCTATAGTACACACTGTTTTCCTCTATGTATAATGGTGATAAAATATAGCAAGTGAACATGTCGTAAATATAAAGGTTCAAGTGATGTATTGAAAATAATTTTCTAACTGCTTTGTATGTATCACATACTCTAAATTGCACAGTAGGCGTGTTTATTAAACAGATTGGCTGGGAAAAGTTTCAAAATAGCTACTGAATTTACAGTATCAGTGCTATTACTGTCTTTGTGTATTTGGTAGAGCATACCGAAGTAATTAATCTTCTAATGAATGCTGATATTTTATTAGAATGAAAGCACAGATTAGCATTAATATTTTTTATCCTGGAAATCCTTTGGCAAGTATTATGAAGCCCAAATTTAGAAAACTATGAGATTTCAAACCACATAAACGTGACTCTGTTTTACATTTTATTTTTTAACTGTTAACTTAGATATTTGCAGTTCTGTTGGATGGAACTTCTGCAGGACTGTATTTAGCATGCTGTAAGTACTTTTGGGTGAAATAGGCTCTGAGTCTAAATTCTCAGAAATGTCTCTGATGTATTGACCATGAAAAGCTTGTACCACATGACAGAAGAAGTGAAATCTTAGTCTTAACCTCTTCTGGACATGAACTGGTCTTTACACTGGCACCGATAAATGACAGATTTGGAGAATCTCCTGGTGCTTATTTTAGATGAAGTCAAATCAACCCAATTAGTGTCTTGTTAGTAGGTATAATGAGCCTATTTCTTTCTAAAAAGGCTTGTGATCTGGACATGCTTTTACAAGAAATAGTGACCTTGGGGAATATGTAAACAAAAGATCTTTTTCTAAGAGTTGGGGGGGTGGGGGACTGTATAATGAAAAGAATTAGCTTACAAAAAAGAAATTGATATTCAAAGTATTTTAGGCAAAGCCAGTCAAAATGCTTTCATGATATTTTGAGATGTAAATTTTGTCTGATTTGTATTGTTCTTTTCATTTGCCTTCTTAACTTTATATGTGACCTGAATTTTCCATAACTTGATGACTATAGATTGCATCTAGGCATTCCAATAAAAGCCAACCCAATGTGTGTGCGTTTATACATTTTTTCAAATCTTGGCTAGCCAGTATTGCTTTTGTATTTTACGATGGAGTATGCAAAAAGATGCAGGGCTTGGGGTAGCGACTTGTCTGCAACCCAGTTGGTAATATCTTTTATTATTTTATTCATTTTTTTGTGTGCTCGCCAGAATGCCAGCTCAGGGGAGTATACTTCACGAAGGACTCTCCCATGGCCTACTTTGGAAAAACATTAAATACACCCCCACAAAGCCAAACACTCTAAGTGTAAAGAAGAATAAAAAAAAAAAAAAAAGAAAGAAAGAAAGAAAAAAGATCGCCCATTACTACTGGAAAGCAGGCCTCATTCCTGTGATCCTGGCAATAAGTGTGCTTAATTAAAACACTTGATTAGAATAATCAGTTTGGGCCTGATAGGCTTGCAGCCTCCTGGAGCTGTCTAAATCTACATACAGACCGGCTGATTAGGGCATGCTTCGTTCAGCAATTCCAGCTGGCAGGCCAGGGCTTTGATTTTAGTCTGAAAAGGCAGACTTCGTCACACTTGCTTTGTAGTGACAACCTCAACTCGATAACACGTGGATCCAACGGGAATCAGGTCACTCCTCTTGGCAAACTGGTCTAGTTTCTTCTCCTCGAATTAGAGTTTAACAGGTTCAAAATGGGAAATCCAGAAAAAGGCAGGCAAATTACTTCTCGCTCTCTACACTGCTTTCCTTAAATGTAATGTCTGAACAAAAACATAAACAAACAAAAATGAAGTAGATGAAACATGACTTAGAAAATATATGTCGGGTATGGGACGTGCTGCTGCCACATCCTGTGAAATTTGCATTGGTTTCTTTACGTTCATACGTCCCTTAATAGTTGCAAGAGGCCCTAACCACCTCCCCTGACCATAAGTACAATACCTGAATAGAAGCATCTCAAATGAAGACCAGTACTCAAGTACTTTTGGGGGGCTTTATTGCTTTAATCTGTTAGGGATTAAACCCGGGGATTCACACATGCTAGGCAAGCACTCAACCACTGGACTATGTCTCACAGCCCTTTTTAAAATTTTTGAGACAAGCTCTCACTAAGTTTCCCAGGCTGGC
Source organism: Sciurus carolinensis (assembly GCF_902686445.1). NCBI lineage: Eukaryota > Metazoa > Chordata > Mammalia > Rodentia > Sciuridae > Sciurus > Sciurus carolinensis. The sequence continues at coordinate 35,811,119 of NC_062216.1, forward strand.
CTTGAACTTGTAGTCTCTCTGCCTCAACCTCCCTCATAGCTAGTACTATAGACATGCACCACTGCTCCTGACTTTAAAAGATGAGGAGAGAATTCTGCCTTTGATGAACTCCCTAATCATGCCCACTGATCTCCCAGGTCACTGTCTTTTCTCTCTCCCTTTGTCCTGGTCTACTCCCAAATGCAGCTATTTTTGTCACCTGCCAAACAGCAAAATCAGCTGTCTGGGGTGCTTCTGGAATGGAAGAATCCCAAAGAGGAAGCTCAAAGGCCTTGGTCTACATTATGTCCTGTCTGTGACAAAACAACCTGAGTAGTGCTCATGGCAGCTCGCTTGCTATAGTACAGAGGATGACAAGGACAGATGCAAGAACTGCCACCACCCACTTCAAGTGGGATGGGCTGGCATTGGATCTCCAGTAGAGTGGGGAAAGTTCAGCCCAGGAATCCTGGATGGGCAACATAGCAATAACTTACCCCTTCCACAGAACCCAAATCTATGCCACTTTCCTCCAGAGAAGTGATCTGAATCCAGATCCACAATATTCTAGAATCCAAATTCACAGAAGTGACTCAAGTCAAAATGAGCAGAGATTGCTGTCAGCTAGTACATTTATTACATCATGTAGTAGTCTGGCAACGCTACCCAAGAAGGTCCTGAATACATTGCTTACCACGCCTCTATGCACGGAGCACTAGACCTTTCCAAAGCTGCTATGATTTACAGTCATGATGTGTTTCATTGTACAAAGATGTCTCCAACCCACTAACAAGGCATATGCTTTAAGCTCCTCTTTGCCGGCCAATATTTCTAGCTCTTCAGCTCACCTCATTGTAGAGGAGCTAGTCTACCATGCAATGTTGATGATTGACCACCATTTCTAGAAGAAAGACTATTTACCTAGATTTTCCATAAGCTATTCATTTGACTTTGGTCATCCTACCAAGCCCAACAAAAATAAAAGTTATTTATAGATCATCATTATCCATTTTAACCACAACACTAAGCCAGAGTACCAGAGAGGTACTGATAAGGCATTGGAATTTCCTACCTTCTAATTTAAGCCACATAATGAATATCCCCTGTTGCCAGAGTTCTCATTTGCTATTCACCACCTCTGCAAGCAATGGTCTCTCGATGTCAGTTAATTACTAATAACTTTTAGGTAAATTGAGTAAACCTTTTCATTTATGAACTGACTTAAAATTCTGTCATGGAGGAATATAGGATTCCTAGAGCCCTGTGTATAGAGAATTTACTATAAACTGATTCTAAGCCTAGAGTAACATCATTATTCAGTTTAGAGTTAATGGGTTCCACAAAGCAAATTTAATAAATCCTTCTGGGATCTAAGCTGTGGAAAATTAAAATTAGAAGCATAAATTGTGACTTCTAGGGCAAGAGACTGGCTTGGTTATAGTCTTCCTGCTTATAGGGTGAATTGTGAGCTGGGCTTTAGCAGGACCTAGCCACAGGCATTCAGTTTGCATTAGGAAGGGAAATCACATTCTTTTACATGTGTGCAGAGATTTCCTGAATTCCATCCACAATGGCTATTTCTATATGACATAGCTCACTGCATAGAACTGACAGGATTTACAAGTGGTCCACAGGGTGAAAAGGAATTCTTTAAAATTTTCACAAGTTAACTTTATCAATGTGAGGGAAGCAGAAATGCCCACAGAGTTACAATGACAAGCTCTTTGACATGACCGAAAGGTCAAAAAATGGAACTGCTCACAGAAGAGGAAGCACACTGGTGTTCCCTCCCACCTGGGGTTATCACACAGTGACTGATATCATCAATGTAAAGACCACCCAGTGTCCCAAAATTTCTTCCAATAGAATACTGGGGAGATTCTCATCTACCTATTCTAGAGAACAGTCTTCAAAAATCCTCGGTAGGACAACTTCTGTCTCTATGTCTATGATGTCCCTTCTGTGTGTGTGTGTGTGTGTGTGTGTGTGTGTGTGTGTGTGTCTCCCTGATTCCCTCTCTTTCTAGCTCTACCCTGGCAGAAGCAATCTGGGTTGTAATTGGTCAGGTTGTGTCTATGTATCCTTTTGAGACTTGGAGGGAAAACCATATGTTTCCTTGGTAGGCAAGTTGGACTTTAGGGCTCGGGGTGTAGCTCAGTGGTAGGGTGCTTGCCTAGCACGGGTGAGGCACAGGGTTTGCAGGGTTTGATCCTCAGCATCACATAAAAATAAAAAAGATGGACTTACTCAGGATATTATAAGGGACAAGCACCCCTAAGCTCCAACTTCCTAACAAAAGGTTAAAATCAAGCAGATTTTCTAAATCTCCTCACTTCAGCTCTGACATTATTTCCAAGATCAGGTCTGGGGTTTATACTTCGGTCTCAAGCATTGACAAGTGGCACTGCAGCGCATAGAGAAGACACATGGAGGACACAGAGGGGAACGATGGTCCCAGTAGGTTTAACAGAGAGGCAGCCCCGGGGGAGAGAACATCTTCCCATAAAATCCGTCCTCCATTCCTTCTCGCCTTCCCCCTGAGTTCCCGGGATTCTGGCTTCTACCAGAATGAAGGGCCATTCCAACATCTGTTGGCACGGTGGGGCAGGAGGCTGAGCAGGGAGGCTGGGCCTGGGGCTGTTCCCGGGACGTGGCTTCAGGTCCTGACAGCCGCCGAGGCGCTTTCGGGAAGGACTCCAGCGCCCCCTAGTGATGCGTGGCTGTGGTGAGGAAAGTCGTGGGTACCCAACCAGCAGGGCCTGGACCAGAAACCAAAAGAAACCGGCGCCTCCCTCCTTCCACCTTCCACGTCTCCGCGGTTAGGCCAATTCCAATGCTCCTCTGTTTCCCGTCTTTGCTCTGCTCACTCACGGAGTTTCACACATAAAGCGATTACTTCTGCTTCATGCACCACCTCACTGAGGCTTGGTCCTTGCAAACATCGCTCCCCGAAGATTTCCCTTCATGTCAAGCAGAAACTTTGTCAAGCAATGTTCCTCTCGCTTGGCAGATCAAAATAAGGCCCTTCCTCCCAGGAGTTGTCCGCGGGCTATTTGAGTTTTGCAGCCCCCCAAAAACAGAGATTTCGGAACTACCACATTGTTTCCCTTTTACTTTCCATGTTAACAGTCCTGTCTCTGGGAAGAATTTCCCAGGAGGACAGATCTTTTAAATTCAGAGTGGCATTTTTATTTCTGAAGGAGCTAGGCTCCCACAGAAAGTGCTAGAGTGACAGCTTGGAAAAGTGAACTCCCTCCTGATTCTCTACCACTCCCTCAGCCCCCCTCAGCTTGGTGACATCCAATCTCCTTCCTCTGCCACTGGGAGCAAAATTGGGTTTTCAACCTTTTGCTCCTGGGTTCTCACCCAGAGAAGCCACTGGATGCTAATTTTAAGTAGCAGCCTGTACTGGTGCCCTACCTTCAGAAACTGTCGCCAGCAAGAGCCTATTGACATTTTTGGAAACCTGTGGGGACCTAATAAATAGGCCTTCTTCCTACCTACATTGTCACTAAGAAGAGAAAGGGGACCAAAGGTCAAAATATCACCAGAGATAAAGACTGGGTTGGAGAGTGTAGCCATTTGGTGAAAATCATAATAAACCTATGCACTGGCTGCCAAGATTAGTTAGATGTCCTGCCTCTGGTGACAATACCAGGGGCCCAGGCTCTGCTGTTGGTGGGACAGTGAGCAATGAGAACATCTGCTCCCCATGAGCCAAGTGTGCCCATTTCATCCTTCCCAGCTCAAGAGTGAGGGTACTCTCATGCTCTCATGCCCTCTGGGAACTGGGATGATGAGGAAAGAGAGGCCCTTTCTCTCTCTCTCTCTCTCTCTCTCTCTCTCTCTCTCTCTCTCACACACACACACACACACACACACACACACACGCACACACCTTCGCAGATCTGGTGCCACAGAGGAAGGGGAATTTGCACCATGTCTTAGCACTCTGGGTTGATTTGAGGCTACAGTCAATGGCTTGGGCCAAGCTGCTTCCTCCTCTGGGTCCCTGTCAAGAGACAAGATGGTTCTCCAGGGATGATTCCAAGCACCTCCTTCCTGCTCAGACAACCATGGTTGTCTTCCTTGGGTGCTGACTGGTTAACAAGTCCTAAAACACAAATTCTTGCCTGGTGGCCCTCCAGATTCTGAGACCCCTGTCATACATCTGTTCCCAGTGTGAGTCCTCCACCCCAACTCGGGGACCCCAACGCCCCACTGTCATCCTGAGTGGCCCGGGATTCTCTGCCAGTTGAGAAGGGGAGGACCCAGGAGCTGGAGCTCTGGACTCTTCCAAGGCACTCACTCCCCAATTACTTCCTGCTTGTTAGGACGCCAACAGCAGCCTGGCCCGGCTCCTGTAAATCAAAGGGAAACAGGACTAGCCTTGCTACACTCGGGCTCTGTCTGCGGCCTCCGCCAATTAGTGTTCTAGTTAATCAAACTTAGCAGTTCCCTGGAGAGGCAGTGGAGGCGGGAGAGGCCCCAGAGCAGCGGAGACCTACTTGTTAGTCTCAACTTTCCTGACCAAAGGCAGTCACTTGTGTCTGTGCCTCCGTTTTCTCCATCTTTAAAGTGGTCAAAACCTCTGCCCCCAAGCCACTCTGTCCCAGCCTTCCATGCCCATAAACTGTGTGTGTTTGTGCCGTGTGTGTGTGTGTGTGTGTGTGTGTGTGTGTGGTGTCACTACCTCCTTGAAAAGGGAAGGGGAGTCTTCTCCCTGCAGACTCCCTCAGCAGAAGGGAGGGGACTGAGGAGCAGGGTTCCTGGCACCTCTACTTTGCATGCAGGCAAGTGTTTGGGAGGACACCCTCCCTCACCCTAGCTCTCACTGGCCACTGTTTTAGGATTGATCATTGGTGATTATTGAAGCATGCATGGAATAATACAGAATAACGTCCATCTTCAGTGGGCTGGGGAGGTGGCTCAGTGGTAGAGTGTCTGCCTGGCATGCAAGAAGCCCTGGGTTCGATCCCTACCCCCACAAATAAAGAAATAAAGACATACAACTGTGCTTCCTGCTTTAAGAAAAAAAGAAGAAGAATGTTCACCTTCAAAATTCCACCCACAGTCAGCTCCCCTGGGGGATGCCCAGTTCCAGAAAAGGCAAACAAAATAGTGTAGGAAATGGACAAAGGACCACAGCACAGCATCCTCAGGTCCATGCCTGACAGAGCACGCTTCTGGCCCTTTCTCTGGCAGCCTTGAAGGACTCAAATGATCTAACCCAAAGGGCTCTGCTCCCAGGGGGTCTCCCTGCTGGGCCTTTCCATCCTGCAGAACTTCAGGTCTTACACGCTCGTCATGAGCATCACGTTCCTGGTGATGAACATCCCAAGACAATGGCCCACGGCCAAGGCCACCCAATCCCAAGCCGAGGGACAGTGAAGGAATTATATCATTCTCATCTCATCAGCAAGAACCCTCTGTTTGTGGTGTTATCCTCTCATAGTGCTAAAAAATAATAATAATAATAAGTCGAGCTTCTGCTGGCAGGGAGAAGACAGTAACAGTGACCCTGGTCCTCACACATCTCCTCAGGGCCACCTGGGGGACAGGCCCGACACAGGCAGGGGCAGAAGAGTCCCCAGGGTACTGAGGCAGTTCAAGAAGGAGCCGTCAGGGGCACCAGAGGCAGGACTAAGCCCGGTGCAGCCTGAGTCCCCACCTCTCCCTCCTGAGTTCTTTTGGGACATGGCCACCACCAGCCCTCACCAGCATCTACATTCAGACTGAGAAGCTCTAATGGTCTAGAACTAAGGACAGCGGCTTAGAATTAGCCCATGCAGTTGCCAGCCCTGATAGCCATACCCCACCCAGCCCCAGGGACCAGGCCTCAGAGGGAACCTTGGTCCCAGTCACGTTTAGACACGCTTCATACCTCACCCCCACACACTGCCCGCATTGGAACAATCTCTCCCCCCACCCCCGCCACTTGCTCTTTCTGCATCTGCATTTCTCCATCTCTAAAGTGGCCCAAACCTCTGCCCCTGGGCTGCTCCATCCCACCTTCTCGTGCCTATAACTGCCTGAGAGACAGACAGCATCCTTCTTGCCGCTGCCATTGGAGAAGTCTGTCCCCAGGGTAAACCCTTCTCTTTCTCGCTGCGGTGGGAGCCCATTCAGGGAAGCAGACCTGTTAGAGCATCCAGTGGGCCAGATGGCCCTGAGCATGGGTCCTCTGCTGCCCAGTTACTCACAGAGGGCTTTGAGAAGGACACAGACCACAAGGGACTTCCCCTGTCAGGAAAGAGGTGATCAAAGGGGCTTCCCTCCCCACCCCAAACGCAGAGGAGGCTCCATGGAACCCTGCTATGCCATTGCCCCATCTCCAGCCTGGGGCACCTCAACCACAGGGGCCAGGAAGCCCGAGGGGACCCTGCAGAGGGCCAGAGTCTGAGGATCCTTTGAGACCTATAGGAACAAGGTTTGCCAGTTAAATGTCACATGAAACCAATACAGACAAAGACCTAACCACAGATTGAAGTAGGAGTGGGACCCAGCTGCCCTGCTATATGGTACAGGTACTGTGGAAAGTGCTGGAAAAGGAAGGCCCCAGTCCTCCAAGCCCCCACGTCCATTTGGGAGGCACACAAAGCAGTGCTGACTGTCAACACAGAGTAAGGGACCCCAGTCCACCAGGGAGTAAGGTGGGCTTCCTGGAGGAGGTGTCCCCCACTGGGATTGGAAGGTGAGCAGCAGTGGCCGGGGCAGCAGAGAAGGGTGAGCCTGTACAGCACAGGGAAGGGATGGAGGTCAAGCTCCCATTTTGTAAAATGGAGATTATGTGGGTCCTTGTGAGCGTGGAACGGCACCCTGGGAAGCTTGGTAAGCGTTTGGCATTATAGTCATGGCCACAGTCTGATCCGTGCTGCTGGGAGCCCAGCTTCTGAGGGGCAGGCTCATTAGAACTACCATTACTTCTACCTTCAGCCCAAGGGTCAGGACCACAAGTCCAAGTCCAGCAGGCTGCATGAATCAGCCCCCAGCCCACATGGAGCTGGGCCTGTTCCCAGCACTGTTCACCCAAGATAGTCCTCCCCAGGCAGCTGTCTGGAACACTGGTCCTGCGCTTCCTGGGAGCCTCACTCACCTCCAGCTGGTAGTACTTGCCCAACAGCCAGAGTTGATGCAGTGGATCTAGGACTGAAATTCTAGTCTACGTCACTCACCTCGTACCCAGAGTCAAAGTTCCAAGCTCCGCGTTCCAGGCCCCAAGCCACCAAGATGTCTACAGTACTCCCTCTCTGGCCTCTTCATGTCCAGGTGCACTGGACACATCCTGAAACCCAACTACATGGAATTTCTCCCATTTTCCAAGAAATCCCACCCCACTCCCACCCCCAGAGCTTTGCAGGAGCTATTCCCACTCCTGGCTAGGCTGCCGGGCCTCTGGCCCCACTTTGCCCTGGGACCCCTCTGGCCTGACACCTGCTTTGTGATGCCATGGCCAGTCTGGGTCTGATCCTGCCACGTCATGCAAAAGTCCAGCTCCTTGGCTCCAACCAGACCCTCAGACAACAGCACCCAGTGGTCTCCATGGTTAGGAAAGCACCACATGTCCATGTTCCAGACATGTAAAATCCTAAGTAGCAAAACATCCAGAATGCCTCAGGATTGGCCCTTGTTTCAAAAATAAACTTTAAATTTTAAGACACTCATTTATGGTGTAGAAAAAAAATTGTTTAAGTTATTGAAGAGCTATTTAATTGTTCAAAGTGAAGCCATAGCAAGTGATCAGCTCCTGTGTTGCTCATGGACTGTGGTGGTGGTTGTGGAGGGGGCTTGGACTCTATCTTAGTATGAAAAGTTCCCTCCCCACACCAGACCTGGTGGTTCTTTCCTCTCCTTACTACTGTCCCTTGGTGGGTACCATTACAGAGCAGAAGCTGACTATATTATTTTCACAGAAGTTGAATGGTTTGGGATCCTTTTTTAGTAATTAAATGTGATACATAAAAATGTTATAGTTCTCTAAAACTAGGCAATATGGTACACAGTGCAACCAGCTCAAAGTTTCTATGGGCATAACTGATGTCACTTCCAAGCCCAATGGTTCCCTGATGGCTTGAAAGGGGGATTCAGGATACCTGTATTTGTTTGTTTTCTGTTACTATAACAAAATGACCTGAATCTGAATACTTTATAGAGAAAAAAAAGCTTTTTCTTAGCTCGCAGTTTTAGAGGCTGACAGCATATCATTGGGTGGTGTGTTGTTTTAGCCTCTGCTGGTTGTATCACTGTATGGTGCATGGCCCTCTATGCATGAGAAATAGAGAGCAGTCACATGATAGGTCAGGAAGCAAGGGTAACCCAGGGGCTAGATTGTTCTTTGTAAAACACCTAGCTGTCTCAGAAACTAACTGGGATCCCATTAGAACTATACCAATCCCTTCCAAGGGCAGCACCCCACAATGACTTCACCACTACCTGCCACTAGGCCCCACCTATTAAAGATACTACCACACTGGGGACCAAGCACATGGACCCTTAGGGAACACAAGCAGACCACATCTGAACCCTGACAATCTCAAGCTCATTTCTTCCTCCCACCTTCATCCACTCCCATCAGGAGGGAGCTGGGGGAAGAGGCTGCTTCTCTAAGATGAAGTGCAGGGGAGACTCCGCGGAGCCCTGCTGTGCCACCACCCATCTCCAGCCCTGGGCACCTCAACAGCGAGGGCCTGGAAGCCAGAGGGGACTGACTCCAGAAGGCCAGAATCTGCACATCCTTTCAGTCTTTGGTCTACATTTTGCTTGGCTTTTTGTCGTGGTCCTTTGCAACTAAATTCATTCATTCCCTCAGATCAGCATTAAGCAGGTGCCGGGACCCAGTCCCAGGGAGACACTTCCACCCTGGTTGCTGCTGAGGATACACAGGTGCCACCAATAGGCGGGCAAGAAAAATCAAATAACTTACTGTGTACATGGCCCTAGATTTTTAATTCCATCTGGGTGGATCCGCCCTCTCTGGTCAGCCTCCCGTGGAGGCCTGGCCCTCTATTTTGGCCTCCACACTCAGCTCCCCGGAGAGCCAGGCTTCTTGACAGTCAGTCTGCTCTCTTCTCCTCTGCCTGGGCAGTCACCTGTGTTCCTACACAACCTCACTCTTTCCTCTGTGATTGCCCAATGGCTTAATGGCTTAATGTCCTGGTGGTCTTCCCTGGGCCCTGCTCCTCCTTGCCTTCTCTGGAGGGCTGGTTCTCTTTTTAGCTCCTCCCCCATGGGACCCTCCTTGCCTCTGGCATTCAGATCCTTCACTCTCTCCATCTTCTTCCTCCTGCGTCTCCTGCTACCTGTGCTGTGGGCTTCCTTGGGGCCTGGCCCCAGCTCCCCGCCACCTGTGGCCTCTGCCCTTGGGAAGGTGGTACACGGTGAGGACAAGGTCATTTCCGCCTACTGGGGGTGGTTTTGGATCTCTGCTGAGATCAGGGTCAGTATCATTAGCCCCTGTGGAACCAGGAAGGGAGAAGGGAGGCTTCTGACCTGCACAGCCCTGCAGAAGTTTCGGTTCTGCCCTCACCTGCTGCCGGTTGTGGCCGTGTTGTGGAATCTATGGTGCCTGGTTCCACAATGTATAATCTGAATAACAAAGTCACCTGTAGTGCCTACTGCATGCTGAACAGTCCTCTGAATGCTTTGCACCTGTGAGTTGATCTCATTCTCACGAACATCCCTAAATGATATGTTATTCTCAGAGAGGAACAGTAACTTGTCCAGGGTCACCCAGCTCACACATATCTAAGCTAGAATTCAAACCCAAGCAGCCCCTACTCTAAAATCTCAGTTGCTCCTAAATTTGATATGAAGACTAAATATGACTAAATACCAAATATCTAAACATCTCTCCTCCTGGTCTTGTTTTGTAACAATGACGTCCTCATGAAACCCAACTAATTTTCAAGATTCTGCTCAAATACTATGACCTTAAGTTGTTCTGTAGGTCCCCACTGGGCTCCACACGTGTTTCTTTAGTAACTGCAGTTCACTGAGGGCCCACTATGTGCTGTGAACTATTAGAGTAGTTTAGATATTGCATCTCTAATCTTATGGTCACAACCTTGAATGGTAGGTGATATTATCTTCCCATTTTACAGATGAGGAAACTGAAGCTGAGAGATTTGGTGAGAAGCTGGGCCAGGATTCAAAGTCATGTATGTGTGACTTCAAAAGTCTTGCCTGGCATGGCCTCCCACCTGCACAGTGACAGCACCACTTGCTGGTCCTCGTGTCTGGCCCACAAATGTTAAAACCCTCGGCATCACTACTGTTTGTTTTCTAGCTACCACAACAGGGAGCAGGTGACAGGTAGATGTGTGTTAGGTGACTAAGTGAAAGAGCAATGAATCAGTGTGCCCTTTTGTCCAAAAGCACCTCCCCAGAAATTGTTCCCACTGGCCAGGAACCAGAGCAGGGAGGACCCTAGAACTTAAAGGACTTAGAATTCAGTGCCTACTCCCCAAGCCCCTTTCTCTGATGCCCTGATCCCCATGTTTGATCCCTGTGGACCACAGTTTCGCGCTCACCAATCACAGAAGGATCCTGCTCATCGGTACTGTCCTCGACAGCAGCTTCCCTTCTTCCCAGAAGGAGCGAGCCCTCTCTGCCTCTGCTGGAAAGACAAGGGCCTGTCCACACTGCCTGAGGCCATAGCAGCCCCAGTCCCAAGGCAAGTGGACGCCCTTCCACCAGGCTCTCTGGAACACGCCTCCTGGCGGCTTAACCATCCTGTCTTGGAACATGGCCTCTGCGATGTTTCTGTCCACCTGTGGACATTTCCACCATGCAGTTGGGTTGGGGCCTCTATTTCCAACTGTTCTTCTTTTTCCTGGGCTCTGTCTTTTGGGAAATGGTACCACAGTCCTTCTAGTCACCCAGAGTGTGTTCTCAGAGGCACCTTGTCCCCCACCCCCAACACATGCAAATTGGTCACCAGCACCTACAGATGCCCTCCAGATGGTCTGGCCTAGCACTCAAGCCCTGGCCTCCTGTGCTCCCCCCAACCAGGGGGGACAACCAGAGGGCTGCTGAGCCCTCTTGGGCACCTGCCCTCCAGTCAGCCTGACCACCAGCGCTTGTTCCTTGCCAGGTCTCACATTTCTTGGCCTTTGCCTTCGAATCCCTGTTCCTTAGAATTCAGTACAACTCTGCCAACTGGCTTCTGGTTTTCCAACTGCTCCTGAGTCCCCTGATTCACTGCACCCCCGCCTCCCCAGGCCCCCCCTCCCCAGGAGGGAAATTGAAGACAGTTTAAAATAGAACAAATCAAAGTGCAGAGGCTGATGCCAAGCGCTGCTCAGCGGGAATCACCAGGAGGCTCCAATCCCTCCTGCTGGAAGGCCTCCCCCCAGCAGGTTCTGCCCGCCCCACTTTGCCTCCTCCCGTCTGTTCAAATCCTGCCAGACTTGCATCCAGCTGGTGGAGATGATGTTCAGACTGCAGGCTGCTGGCAGTGTGTGCGCAGGAGCAAGGAGGGAGGAGCACTAACAGATTGGGAAGCCTCCCTGCCCAGACTGGCTCACTGGCCTCCACCCTGACCTGCCACAGGTGCGGGTCTGAGCAAGCCTCAGGGACCCTTCTGTGAGGCCTGCACCCAAAGAAAATGGCCAAGAGAGAAGCCAGAGTTGGGGTCCTAGGGTTGCCAGATAAAAGGCAGGATGCCCAGGCCCAACTGAACTTCAGATCAACAATAATTTATTTGCATAAATATGTCCCAAGCAATACTGGGGACATATTTCTGCTATGAGAATTTTTATTTGTTGTTGATCTGAAATTCAAATTTAACTGGGTATCCTGTTTTGTTTTGTTCTGTTCATGGGTGTGCTAAAACTGGAAACCTTAAGTGGAGACTTAGGAACTGACTCTTCCCATTTCCTGTCTATATTTGACCCTCCAGCAAAGTGGAGGGAAAAAGAAATGTGTGGAAGGATGTGTTAGTGTCCTAGGGATGTCCCCAAACTGGGTAACTTAGACCAATGGAAATTTATCGTCTCACAGTTCTGGAGGCTGAAAATCTGAAATCAAGGTGTTAGCAACACCATGATCCCTCTGGAGTCTCCAAGGGAGCATTCTTTTATTCTTTTTCTTTTTATTATTATTATTTATTTTTGTGGTCTTGGGGATTTAACCCAGGGGTGCTTTACCACTGAGCTACATCCCCAGTCCTTTTTAGTTTTTATTTTGAGACACAGTCTTGCTAAGGGTCTTGCTAACTTGCTGAGGCTGGCCTCAAACTTGTGATCCTCCTGCCTCAGCCTTCCCGAGTCCCTGGGATTACAGGCATGCATCACCATGCCTGGTTTCAAGGGCGCATTCTTCCTTGCCTCTTTGAGCCTCTCTCTGGTGTTGTTTGGTGACCCTAAGCTTGTGGACTCACTCCCACTCCTGCATTCTCCCCTGTGTGTCTTTGGGACTCTGTTTTCACTACCTGAGGTCAGCAGTTATTGGACATAGGCCCAACCTAATCCAATGTGTCCTCATCTTACCTTAATTATAATGGAAAAGACCTGCTTCCCAAATAAGATCACATTCCCCCATTTTAGATAAGGATGAATTTGAGGGGACATTCTTCTTCAGTGCAGTAGAGAAGACTGAGTCTGATTTCACTCTGCACTCACTCACTGAAAACATAGATCTGGGGACCATAAAACCAACTAGAAAAGGAACATCAGATATTTGATTGAAAACCCCCTAAAGCCAAAACTGCATGCACCAGGACCTCAGGAACTAGCACACCCAGTTAGACATCTGGGGCCAGAGAGAGAAGGTAGGAGCTGCCCCCATCCTCTTCCTGCAAAGGGCCCATCAGAAAGGACGCCCACCCTGCTGGGGTCCAAAAACCAGCTTAATGCCATCAGCTGCCACAAGAAAACTCTGGAAGTGGCATGGGTGTGCCTGAGCTGCCAGTCAAGTCTGTGTTGAATTCCTGCAGAGGGAAACTGCACCTTAGCCTGATGGCCAGCTGTCCTGTTCAAGAGGGACCTATCCCCGCCCCCAGCTCAGATTTCATCCCAGTCAAGTGCCTGGATCCCGGCGAAGGGAGTTGGGAGGCCAAGGAGGGTGGCTTTCCCATAAGGGCCTGAGCTGAAGAGTCTTCGGGGCTGCCCCCTCAGGAGGGGCACTTTAGTGGTCTCCAGCTGCTCCCCTGATAGCCTCTTAGTGTCCTCTGAGCTCCAGAGTCTTGGCCTTTGCCACCCCCCATGCTGGCCCAGACCCGTGCAGAAGGCATTGTGGGAATCCAGGAGGCTGCAGAGCGGTCCAACATGCTGGGGTCTTTCATTTATAGTTGGGCCTCTCTAGGTGAAGAAGCCTTCCCTTCAGCTACCTAATAGTCAAAAATTAATTAATGGCACCCATCGCCTGGGTAGCCAGCATAAGTAGTAACAGTAGAAAGCAAAGAGCTACTTAATTCATTGAAACAACAACCTACACACACGCGCACACGCACACACACATGCACACACACACACTCTGCGGGCAGCTCTTTCTCAGGGGCCCAGGACCTCCCATTGGGGTAGGTCCTTTCTCTGCCATAAGAGAGGCAAGATACAGCAGCTGGCAGTTGCTGGTCTGGCCGGAGGCACCATTCTGGCCCCGCCCATGTCCCCGCCCCTGGTGGGCGTGGTCATCGAGAAGCTCTCTCCTCATTGGCTGGGCCTTCGAGGGACCCTTGGTTTTCTGGGCCTGGGGCAGTTTCCCTCTGTTCAGACAAAGGTTCAAAACCTCTCGGCCTGCCGCAGGCGCCATTGCACACCTGTAAGATTCTTCAGGGAAATGGGAATTCAAAGGCTGAATCCTCCATTATGTGGCGGCTGCAAATGGCCGGTCTCACGCGGAGAGATTCAAAAGCGTGGGCCTTTGATGCGCTCAAGATGCTCTGATCTTTCCAGGTTCTATTGAGCATGCCAGTGCCTGGCGGCATCCTGGCCTCAAGAGCCTACTGTGCCTCGATTTGTGTATCTTCTGTAAAGTGCCATCATGGGAACATGATAGGCCCTGACATAATTAACAGGATATTTTAATATAAAGAGGAGTAACTGGCTTCTGAGTAATCGGCCCACACACCTCCACTGGGGCCCCATCTTCAGTCAGGAAGATGACTTTGTTCAGAGACACACCGTCTTTCTCTGAAGAGGAAGTGACAACTCAGCCTCCCCTGAGGGAGGGCCACGCACTGAGAGACCGTGCACAGGAGAAGCAACTTCAGGGAACTGCGGGAAAGAAACAAGGGGTTCTTGAGATTCCGCAGTTCCCAGTCTGTCCTCAGGCCAGAAAGAACAGAGCAACGGAGGAGGCTGGCATTTCCCAACAGCAGAGAGACCCCAAATGGCAGGAGCCCAGAAAAAGACTTTGTCCTGAGCCAAATAAGCCTGGGTGGGGGATGGGGGAGGAAGGAGCGCAACTTTCTCACTTCTCCCCACAGGGCCATCCTGATGGAGATGACAAGCCATTGAGGAAAAGGTAGCTGAAGTTTGAGTTTACAAAGCCAGAGACAGGGAGAATTTATTGTTGTAATCAAATAAAGCTTACAGTCGACTTCATCTGACACATATAATGATAGGCAGAATCATTACTGTGCTGTTGGCACTTAGGCCTAAATGGTAATCAATTCACCTAAATGACTGCAATTAGTATGGCATTTACACAGACACACTAGCATTTTGTGGGGGCCTGTGGAAAGGAACCCAGGCCAGCAGCATAGCTGCTCTTGTCTAGACCCATGGGGCCCAGACCTCTCCACTCCCTGGATTCTCCAGGATGAAGACTAGAGCTAATAATTCTCCTTGCTCCTCTTTCAGGATGTCCCTTTATTAAGCCAGACAATGTGAATTAATTGAATGCCATGAGTGCATGAATCAAAACCTCCACAACCTCCCGTCAGTCCATTTAATCAGACTGCTTTCCTAGCACTGAGGCAAGAATGTCTGGTGGTGACCACCCAATCCCAGGCCATCCCGGCACTGTTTATTTGTTAGAACAAATGTAGAATTACTCCAGGTTGTGTATCAGATAATAGGTGGTAGACTTATTTTATTTCTGGCCTTTAAAAAAATCTGTTCTTTTTAAATCTCCTCTATTCCAGAAGGACAGAGTCTAACACCAGAGCAAAATTTCAAAGTAAAATTGTTCTTAGATCCCTCCTCCCCAACATTCAGATCTCCTGTAACTTCTGGCATATCTTCATGAGTCCAGAGTTTTTGCATTGCCCCCTGTTTAGAACCTCTTGACCTGACTTCCACTGGCCTTTGCCTCCCCTACAGAGTTTTATGATTGCTAATAAGATTTTTTTTCCTGTCCCTTTCTCAAAACTTCTATTCTCCTAAAGATAATCATGATCTAGGAAGTCTTGCAAGATTTTACTTTACTGTGGTGATACTAAAAAGAAAATATCATAATGAAGAAGGCCAAATGGATCACAAGAATAGAAATGTCACAGATTAGTGGAAGATATTTGTGAGTTATATCTGCTAAAAGACAATATAAAATGCACAAAGAATCTCAAAAACTCAAAAATAAGAAAACAACCCAACTAATAAATGGGCCAAAGACCTGAACAGATATCTCACAAAAAAAGACATACTTATGGCAAATAAGCATAAAAGGTGCTCCTTGTCATATGTCATTAGGGGACTGAAAATTAAAACACTGGGGAAGTATGCTTATTAAACTTACTTGATTGGCCAAAATTCAGAACACTGACAACACCAAATGCTGATGAGGGTGTGGAGCAACAGGAATGCTCATTGTTTGCTGGTGAGAATGCAAAATGGCACATCTACTTTGGAAGACGGTTTGGTAGTTTCTTACACCTAACATACTCTCACCATATGATCCAGCAGTTACTCTCCTTGGTATTTTTCCAAAGGAACTGAAAACTGTGACCACATGCAAAAAAAAACCTGCATATAGATGTTTATAGCAGCTCTATTCATAATTACCCAAACTTAAAAGCTATTGAGATGTCCTTCAGCAGGTGAGTGAATAAATTAAATGTGTCCCATTCAGACAATGAAATATTGTTCAGCATTTAGAATAAATGAAATTTTAAGCCACGAAAAGATATGGAGGAAACATAAATGCATACTGCTAAGTGAAATAAACCAATACTACATACTGTATGATTCCTATCTTATGATATTCCAAAAAAGTCAAAACTGCAGAGACTTTCAAAAGATCAATGATTTCCAGGGATAAACAAGGAAAGAGGAAGAAGTAAACAGAACACAGAGGATTTTTAGGGCAGCTCTGTGTGATACAATAGTGGTGGATACATCATTTACATTTGTCAAAACACATAGAATTTACATAAAGAATGAAACTTAATGTAAAAATTAGTCTTTGGATAATGATATGTCAGAGAGGTTCATTTATTGGAACAAATAGACCATTATGGTTTGAGAGACTAATAATTGAGGCACTGTGCATGTGTGGGAACAGGGGATATATGAGAAATTTTTGTGCCTTCCCCTCCATTTCACCATGCAACCTAAAACTGTTCTAAACAATAAAGTCTACTTGGAAGGAAGGAAGGAAGGAAGGTAGGAAGGAAGGAAGGAAGAAAGGAAGGAAGGAAGGAGGGAAAAAAGGGTTCACAAAGCATACATCTCCAATTTTTTTCCCTCTTCTTTCTTATGCTCATCTTTTTTTATCATATGAGAAACATGACTACTTTGAAGTATATTTGCATAATCTTTAAAACTGGTTCCAGAATCCTAATTAGGGCTTTTGCATTGTTTGCTTATGCTAGCCCTGGACAAAATTGCCAAAATAGCAAAATCTGCCTTCAAGCACCTTGTGCCTCTCTGAACCTGCCTCCTCTTTTTTCTCCCTGCACCCACCTCCTTCTTTTGTAATCTTCCACATGCCAACACCTATGACTGACCTCCAGACAGGGACCCCTGGTGTCAACCACAGCAATGGAGAAAAGTGGAAACCCCAGCAGTGTCAGGGAAACAGTTATTTCAACAGAGGGAATTTAACATAGGGAACTGGTCACAAAGTGATGGAAGGCTGCAAGAAAATAAGGGGAGACGATGAGGGACACTGAAGCACAGTAGCTAATAAAGACAAGGAAACAGCTACTGCCATTGAAGGGAGGGCCCTGGGACTACCCAAAACTAGAAACTTGCAGAAGGGGCTCCTCAGAGTAGGGGCAACAACCTCCAAGTGGGGGTGTTGCCCAATTGCTGCTGGCTGGTGCCACAGGAGGAGGCTGGTTCTGGGAGCTTAGAGGGAAGCTGGCAGCTGGAACAAACTGCTGAAGCCCCCAGGACAGTACAAAATGCCATGTTGACATTTGGTACAAAGATGGCCAGAACAGTAAACAAACAGGACACAGGAAGTACCCTGTCTGCTCCCTGGGATGCCCTATTGGCTGAAGTAACAAGAATCAGCTGGCAAAGAAATTTGCAGAGTTCCAGCCCCAGAGTACAGAGGTGAGACTAGAGGAATGGGTTTGGGACTGAGAGGTAAATGACTGGCAGACTCACTCTGCTGACAGTAGCTCCCAGTTCCAATATTTGGCATCATCTACCAGATAGCTGAATGCTTCTTTCTGCTACAAGCTTGCAAAACATAGTTATTAAAAAAAATTAATAGGAAACATGTATTTTGAGACAAACTATAGGCTAAAACCGTGACAAGACACCGTTTTTTTAGGTGCCTTCTGTGAGCATCCAGGCTCACACAAGTGTGCAGAGAGCCGCTGGGCTAGGGTTTTACAGGGCAAGGGAATCACCATCCCCAGAGACCAGGCTCGCTCTGCCAGGCTGCTGGCTGTTCCCGGAGATGCCTTCCTCATTAATCCCTCAGTCACTGCCAGCTGGTTCTGCAAATGCCTGGACTCCCCAGGGGACCCCCATCTACATTTATTCCCGGCACCACCACCACGTTTTCTTTCTTCCCTCCTCTTCACTATCACTTATTTTTCTGGGAGGACAATGTACTTATGCCCAGGACCCTGAATCAGAAACTGAGCCAGCGCTCCCCCTAGTGGTAGTCAATGAAACTTCTAAAATTAACCTTGGTCCCAGAAAACAGCATTCATTCTGTACTTAACCAAGTCAGGCACTGTACTAAGCTCCCTGTTTGGATGGCCCCCATGACAAAAGAACTTTCAATACCATGAGGTCTTCTAGCCCAACTCTGGCCATAGCCAACAGTTAGAATCATTTCCCTAACATTGGCCCAAATGCCTTTAACTTCCAATCTGTGGTCCTTACCTGGCTCCATGGGATCAGGAATAAATCTAGTCCCTCTTCCTCAAATGTCTGGGTTGTACTGTCTTTCCAGTACTATGTACACCAGCCACCACCCCTATCAAGTCTGCTCTTGTCCCACTCCTGGCATCCAGTCTCTCTCCTCTTTATACTTACCTATTTAAAAGGGGCAGCAATTTCTGTTAAACTCAACCTATTAACCTAAGTGTAATAAGCTATACTCCAGCTTGGAACACACTCAGGGTACATCTGAAGATACCCACACATGAGTGATTAACAGGAAGCAGAGCCAACAGCCCATGGCATTCCATTGGAGACCCTTGCCATCTATTATTTTTTATTCACTTATCCACTTAATTGTCTACATAAATGTGTCACCCTCCAGTTCCCTACCTCCATAACTAGGAATTGATCAAAAGCCTGCCTCAGTCCAGATTTTCATTCATTTCACTTACACATCCATTCATTTAACAGATATTTACTGAGCTTCTACTACATGCCGCGTACCACTCCAAATGCTAGAGATACCAAATTGAACAAAATGGCATTTAAATGAGAGAAGGAGAGGGAGTGGTCAATAAACAAATTAATTTTAATGAGATAATTTTAAACGGTGCTTTTAAAACACATGTGACTGAGATTACAGCAGAGGTAAGTGTGGAAACAGGAGATGAAATAGGAGGCCTGGGTAATAGGTTGGTAGTGCCTGACCCACCACTGACCTCTCATCCACCAGGCCAGTACTCCCCCAGATCTGCAGGGATGTCCAGGCTGACTTACACCAACCCCGAAGCCCTTTCCTGCTTATTACAGGCCTCTGAGGTATTCTGGTGGTGTCCAGGGATCCAACGGTGTTCACTGGGGTCCCCCACGTCTCTCATTTTTACAGCTTGAGAGAACCTGTCTCAGGTCGGCAACACCCGTTAGGAGCTGAATGTTCCTCAGAGTTCTCCAGGATGTCCCCGTTCCACCCAGCGCACCAGAGCACACCTACAGCATTTGGGCCCAGAGCTCCTCCCCTATCATGGAGTTCATTTTCCTCTTCTCTAAGCATCTCCAACTGCAGGTTCTTTTCCTGGATGGAAAACAGAAGGGAACATCCCCTGCCCTCAAGAAATGCCCCATAGCAAGCCTCCTTGTGGAACTTTGAAAGCCCCAGCATATGGTCTTCAAATCTTAGGGCCACCTCAGCTCCACTGTCTTCTGCCAGGCCTCATGCAAGTTCAGCTACCCAGGCCGTGGCCTTTGAGTAGATGCTCAGCTTCCTATATTAGAAAATGTACTTTGTAGACCTGAGTTGCTCAGAGAGTCTTCTATGCAATTTTCCCGGCCTCGTAGGTGCTTCTTCCTTTCCTCCACCTCTGAATCAGGCAGCAAAAGCCTCTCCTGACTCAGGTTTATACTTTCAAAGACTCCCACGGTACAGGGCCTAGATTATGACTCAAAACTTAAGGGACTGCCGAAAAACTCAGTTTTAAAATAAAAACCGTTTTAATGCAATACAGTAGTCCTCACTTATCATGGAGGGGTATATTTCAAGACCTCTAGTGGATGTCTGAAACCACGAATAGTACTGAATTCTACATATGTGTGTGTACACACACAATGATTTTTTTATACATTACATACCTATGAGAGTTTAATTTATAAATAAGGCCCAAAAAGAGATTCACAGCAATAAAAACATAGGACAATTATAACAGGGTATGGTAATACAATTATTAAAATCATATGAATTACTTATTTCTAGAATTTTCCATCTAATATTTTCAGACCATGATTGGCCAGGGATAACCGAAACCACAGAAGGCAAAATGTGGAGGTTGGGGTGCGGGGGAGTTAGTCATTTTCGACAAAATACAGAGATAAAGCACTTAAAAGGAGGAAAATTTATTTTGGCTCAGGTTTCATTCAGGGTCACTTGGTCCCCCTGGTTTAGGCCTGGGGTGAGATTGCACATCATGGTGGGGAGGGCCATGGTGGGACAGAGCTGCTCGCATCATGGCAGCCAGGAAGGAAAAGGGAAAGAGGAAGGTGCTGGAGTCCCAGTACACCCCTCGAAGGCATTCCCCCATGACCTCCTTCCTCCAACTGGGCCTCACCTCCCAAAGTTTCCACCACATCAGCCGGGGTCATGACCCCCAGGGCAACATTTAAGATCCAAACCATAGTGCTGGAATTTTTAAAAATGCAAAAATCTTTGATGAACAGAAATCAAGATTTCTTCAGACAGGATCAGTATTGCTCACTTTTTCTTTTGCTTCAGTTTCTAATATGTGCCTGATATGACTTTTTTTTTTTTTAATTGTGGTAAAATATACATAACATAAAATTTCCCATTTTAACCACGTTTAAGCACGTACGCCAGGACATGACATGCATTCACTACTGTCCCTGCTCCGAGTTAGTGCCATCTGCCCCCTTAGACCCCAGTCACGGGACGACTTCTACCTCTGCAATCCTTCTTCAAGCCCAGAACACCCTTGATGCTGACTTCCAGGACCTCTCAATTTGGAAGCCAGCTTTCTTCCAAGTTTTTTGTCACATCCACGTCACTCTTTACTGGTCAGAAATGGGCTCAGAGTAGAATCCACTTTTTCCAGGACCTTCTGAGCCAGACAGCCAGATCTCCGCACAAAACATAACAGCAGCTGTCTGCAAAGACTGGGGTCCCCCATCTTCACTGGTCTGGCCTTGTTGCCAGGTCTGGACAGAGCGCTATCGTCAATTCCCCACCCGTGACCAGCAGCAAAGGAAAGATTCTCACAAAAGCACAGAAAGTGAAGGTCACACTGTTTCTTCGGTTAGCTAATTGAGGTATTTTATTTTTATTTAAATATTAAGTACTTTTTAAAAAACAGAAAAACATGTTCTATATAGTTGACTTATTCCTCTGATTAAAAATAAGAATAGGGTTTTGTTTTTTTTTTTTTTTTAATTGTCCAAGGTGGCCACTTTGGGAATCCACCATAAAGTGATTAGTGAGACAATTATGATAGTGACCAAACACAACAAAATCGGCGCTGTAACTTAAGTGTAATGAGAATTTTCCCTTTTTTTTTTTTTTTTTTGCTATTTATTGATTCAGTGCACCCTCCCTTCTACCTTAATGATTCATAGTTTAAACTTGTCCACATGATTTATACAGAGGCTTGGAGACACCTATTATTCAGCTCTGCTCTCAAGCAAACACCCACGGGACCACGTCCCTCGCCTCTTTCTCCATCTCTCTGTCTTCCCCAGGGCTGTTGAATAGAGAAAGCTTGCAGACAGCTTCTGAACATAGGAGGAAATCAGTCAGAAGAGAGTGGGAGAAATTGTCTCCAGGGACCAGAAAAGAGAGAGACTATTGTGATCACACCGGTGAGTGCAAAGCTCAAGCAAAATACTCTCCAACCCAGTCTTAGCGAATCAGTTCACCTGGCTGGGTGTCAGTCACAGTTCCAGAACACAGAGAGAGCTGGAGAGCTGCAGCCACTGACCCAGGCTGTCTTGGGGGGGATGATATTAATAACAATGACCACAAATCGCTTCTCCTCTGCACTTATTACCAGTGCTATATGAGTGCTTATTATTAATAATAATAATTTAGTGCAGACTTTACTGCTTTTGTGTAACAGTGAGTACCTGGATTCTAATTATCTGTCTTATTTTAATATTTATGGAATTAATCAAACTTTTTAATGGAAAACCCCACAATGAAATTACCGAGCGCATGCTTCAATGAAGACAGATGCGGCATGCTGTGGGAAAAGACAGCTCAACTTTATTAACATTACTCAGAACCAGCTCCATGGTACAGGCTAGCCCCTGAGTCAGGGCTGGGTGCAGTCGCACAGCCTGGAGCCCTGAGGCTCCAGGGCCACAGTAACCCAGGAGCACCCCATCTGGGGGCCTCAGAAAATGGAGTCTCCACAGCTTGGTTGCCACCTGTGCCCACAAGGTAGGGTTGACCTGCTCACGGGGGGTGACCCTGCTGGCCAGGCCTGGTGCTGACAGGTGCTCCTGGCTGACCTGATTCCCCCACAACAGATGGACAGCAAGTCAGGTTCAAGCTCTGTCTGAAGATCAAGAAAGATGCTCCTTCTAGAATGAACTCTGGGGTTCAGCATCTAACCCTCAGTCATCACTAGGGCCTTTCACCGGTGTCAGCAAGGACAGAAATGCCAAAGCCAGTATTATTTTAAACCTGGAGGTTCAGCACCCTGGGCTCAATGCGCCAACTGATGGTCACCTAAGACCTGGCTAAGATTCTACAGCTTCCTGGGTCCTGGGCCAGTGTGTTGGGTGGGTACAGGTGCCTCTGGTAAAGCACACCAGCACCCATTTAAGAGAGCTGTTAACAGTCAGGCCCTATAAGAAATGTTCTGTGCTTTAGGTTTACAAGAACCCTAAAGATCAGGTGTTATTACTTTCTTTCACAGATGAGAAAACTGAGCCTAGAGAGGGTAAGTCGCTTGTTCAAGGTCACAGCAAATGCTATTCAGAAAGTGCTACGCTTGCAACTCGGGCGCTGCAACACCAGGGCCCCTGCTCAGCACCCTCATGCTCTTCTCTGCATCTCCCCTTCCTTCTCTGTATCTCTCTCTTTCTCTCTCCAACTCCTCCACTGGGGCCTGAGACCCTGAGACTACTCTCTGGTTTCCAAAGTGTCACACCCCTGGAATCATGGAGGTCCTTTTCCAACATGATTTTTACTTTCTTTGGCATGTCTCAACCCAGACACCATCAGGAAGCAGCAGCTGGAGCTGCCTGGGACACATTAAGATCATCTGGTGAGCTCGAGAAATCTCCGTGCCCAGACTGCACCCATACATCAAATGCCTGGAACACAGGCATCAGTAATTTTTCTTTAAAAGAGAAGATGAGAACATCAATATAAAGCCTTTAGAAACTGTGATTCCATGATGCAATCAGGGACCCCCTGGGGAATCTCTATCCTGGCTTCTCACTGGAATCACCCAGGGAGCTTTGAAAAGTACCCAGACTGGGTCCCAACCTCTAGAGATTCTGTTTAATTAGTCAGAGGTGGGGCTCTGAGAATTGGCATCTATATTTTTTAAGCTTCCCAATTGATTTTAGCATGTCCTCTGTGTGGAGACGTCTTGACTTAGAAAGGACACCAAAGGCCTGAAAAGAGATTTACTCCAGAGGAAAACACTCTTCCCATAGCCTTCTATGTGAACTTCAAGGTCACCTTCCCAAAGGGACTTCTCTATCCCCACTCAGCACACCCCCAAGCAATAACTCCATCCCCACTCCATCCCCACTCCATCCCCACTCCATCCCCACTCCATGGCACTTGATTCAGTTTCCTTGGCCTGGTCCTTTCACTGTGCTAAGTTAACTAGTGTCCTCACCCCACCCCCCAAATTTCCATCCACCCTGAACCTGTGAATTCAACCTTACTTAGAAAGACAGTCTTTATAGATGTTTTCAAGTTAACATAAGATTATACTGGATCTGGTGGGATTTAAATCTGATGCGTCTGTTGTTTTTATAAAAGGAAAATTCAGATTCCAGAGACACACAGGGACATGTGGAAGGGGAAGCAGAGGCTGGAGTTTTGCATCCCCAAGCCAATGAACATCAAGGCTGGAAGACCCAGGAAGGATCCTTCCCTAGAGCCTTCAGAGGGAACCTGGCTCTGCCAACACCTTGATTTTGAACTTCTAGCCTCCAAGAAATGCAAGAGAAGGAATTTCTGTTGTTTTAAGTCACCAGCGTGGGGTCATTTGCTAGACAGCCCTAGGACAGTAACGAAGTCACAGCAGGGAAACTGGGGGACCTCTTCCTATTCTTGGTTATCCTTTGCCTAGTTTCCCACAGGTACCTGTGCACCATGACAAAAGAAGGTGTGCCTGCTCACTGCTCTGACCTCAACATGGAAACAGTACCTGCCCAAAATCAGCCTCAAAACATTTGCTTGGATGAATAAATAAATAAAACATATAATCTTGCCTCCTAAGGCAGAAGAGTGTAGCTCAAGTTTGTTGGTGATATGAAGGGAAATGCCTTTAATTTAGCACTTCTTGCAAGGGGCCATCATTCTAAATTCTTCATTGGATGTTATCATGTAATCACTTAATAAGCTTGTGAAGTAGATACTAGGATTATCCCTGTTTAACAAAGGGATGAAGTTCAGTGGCAAGGGGAGCAGCCAGAGAACAGATGTCACAGAAGTGGTAAGGTAAGGAAAGAGCCCAAAGCCTGCATGCATTTCACAGAGGGACCTGCCCTGCCCTCCTTCGTCTCTCAAATGCCACCAACCATGCACCCCCACAGGACAGAGCCGAGTCAGCCAACACATTTGGAAAGGGTGAAAACTTTGGCCTTGACAAACAAATGTTTTTCCAAATCCCCTCTCAACAGTTTTTCTCTATCTTTTACAATCACCCTTGGAATTAGAGCTGGAGAACTAATTTATCAAGGGCCCTGGAGCCTTCTGGAAGATCACCTAAAAGCGGACAAGTCCAAATTAGAAATGTTTATCTTGTTTCAGATGACTTCGTGTTTCAGCTTTCCTCGAAAGCACTTTTCTTCAGGGATAGAGACGTTGAACAAAACCAATCCGCAATGACATCCCAGGCCAGGAAGGAGCATGAGGCCCCACGGAAGAGTGGTGCTCTTCATTTTCAATTTGGAAAAGAGGGGAAGCTGTACCCCTGGTAAAAGGGGTAAATCTGACTGTGGCTGATTTTTTGCAAGGATCTTAGGCACGTAGGAGAATCTGGTTCTGCCAAGCCCTGGGAGCCCAAGTCAGCTCCGTCTAAATATTACTAACAAGGACATGTTTATTTTCCTTTATGATGCTGGCGGAACATGCTGTGAAATTGAGTGTTCTTTGATTTACCTTTCCCAGGCCTCTAAATTATGCTGACATCTTTCTCCTCTTCTCCTCTGCTGGAATCTAGTTTTAATTAATTTTCAGTAACAAGTCAATCGTCCTGTTTGTTTTCGCCTTCAAAACGTGTTCATCAAAAGAGCCACATTAGTCATAAGTGACAGTCGCAAACTAAAATCAATGTCCAGACAACCAAAGACGCTGGAGACACCAAAGGCCAATTAGGTCACCCAGTTCATGCCGGGAAAAGTGGAGACAAAGGGCTCACAGGTCACAGCAAAGTCTGCGGCTCTCTGTTGCAGTGACCCACCTCTCCTCTCTTGCTAGGCTACCCCCGAAAGGAGTCAGTGATGAACGCCATCCAGTTCGTTAATCCTTCTATCAAGTAATGAGTGAGATGAGTGAAGGTGAAAGGAACGTGGGGGGTGGAGGGGGATGATGGAACCGGTGGGCCGGAGAATGCAGAGGGGGAGGAGGAGAGGAGAGAGATGTCTGGGGAGGGGCAGCCTTGGTATTGATATTGCTCTTTACCGGAGTCCTGCTTCCTCAGGTGTTGAAGTATAACGCTGGAGAAGCACGCCGAGGCAAATGTAGAGTGGAAATTAAGCTTTATTAAAGAAAAGTAAAAGCAGACTTCTCCCGGGTGGAAGAAGGGGACCCAAAGGTGGAATCCAGGGGTGAGCAAATCTTGTCCTTTTTACAGGCTTTATTCTCCCATTCTTTCCCCCTTATCTCTTTCCTTCCTGCCTAAGGGATTAGGCCTGGTTTTGCAGATGAGATGTAAGAAGTGAAAAGGGAATGGGGCAGGGGGAGGGCCAAAGTGATTCAGCCAGGTAAAGGCCCAGGGGGCCCAGGGGGCATTAATCACATCTCCCTGCCCGACAAGGGCAGGTAAATTTGGTTATCAATGGGCTCTGCAGGTCCTTGACATTCTATTCTCCCCGGGCAGTCTCCAACTTCCAGAGGCAGATGGCTTTCATGGCCTCCATTTCCTGGATCTGACCCGATCCCCTATTTCTACACTAACTGCCTTTCCCCAGTTCTGGCTTCAGTATGCCCACCTGGTGTGAAGTCAAGAAAAGCCCATGCCCATCCCAGAGAAGTAAGTATCAAAGAGGAATAGGAAAGTATGGAAATTGTCCAAGACCGGCACAATAAGAATGGGCAAAGGCTATTTACTCAGCTTGCTATAGCAAGGAAGATGGCCGCCATCACTTCTGCTCTGGCAAACACTCTGCAGCGGGCAGAGTTCAGGTCTGTCCTGACTGGAGACTGTTGGCATAGGAAGCTACAGTTGGGTTAGCTAAAAACAGGCCTCCTCTGTGGCTAGTTAGGAGTGCATATTTGGCTTTTTCTGATTGGTCCTTAGATGGAAGCAGGAACCCAAATGATAAATAACCCAAATTGTTAGTTATTAACCTTATCTTGGCCACGTGGGGCAGATCATTATGGGGTAACTACACATAGCCTAGCAGCAAGTCTGGTCCATAGCAAGCTGGCTTCCTGATTGTTCTAGGTAATGGGTGGGTTTCCTGGGCAGGTTGATGTACAACCTGTTTCCATATGTGGGACTGGCCATGGTCTGTTTGTATATTTGGTCTTTTGCTGATTACCATTTTTATGTTCATGCCTTCTCTTATTCTCTTATTTCCCTTCTAAATTCCAAACCCCAGGATTGACTGACTCTGGGTCCAAAGAGTCATAATGTCCTGTCCATTCTACCTCCTAATATCTCTGGGGTGGAGATTGCTTTCCATGCCTACAGCCACCTGCCAGTTCCAGTCACCTTTATGTCCTGACTGAGCTGCAGGCACATACACTAACCATTTATTTGATGTGAACCTCTCTCACGATGTGGAGAATGTGACTCCAGGACACTATCCTACACGTGATCTTCAGGCAAGCGTGAGCCAATGGCTTTGCCTGGCAAGTTTGGTAGAGGGAAAGAAGCTGTCCAAGAGCTTCTCCATAGGGACCTCTAGTACACTCCCCCACTGGGGCTCAGGACCCCCTGCTTTTCTGCTCCTAGCCTCTCCCTCCCTCCTCCTGGTCCCTGCATCCACAAAAAGGCAGGAGCCTTTGGCTGGAGGGAAGAAGAACTGCTTCCCAGAGATGCCCCTGCACCCACCCTCTATGCTAATCCCTTGGCCCCCTGCCAGTGTGTTCTGTAGAGAAAATGGAACAGGATACTCCAGGAGCAGGCGGCATTTCTCTTCTTGACCTCTTGCTTACACTCTCACAGTAAGTGGATAAACAAAAAATGGATACTTGCAAGATTGGTCATGGATATAATAGACCACCTTGATACCCAGCAGCGCTGGGACAATTTCAAGATCAGATACCCAGTCGCTCCCCTTCTTAAAATCCCTCGCTGGTTTCCCACTGCCCCCAGGGAGTGGGTTTGCTTCCAAGAATCACAAACAATGGAAATGTATTGTCTCACCTTCTGGCAGCTAGAAGTCTGAAATCAGGGTGTTGGCAGACCATGTTCCCTCAGAAAAGAGTGGGAGATCCCCCTTTGCCCCTCCAAGCTTCTCATCGCCCCCGACCTTTGCTGGCTGGTGGCAGCAAAAAGCCAGTCTTCTCATGTGTCTCTTGTACAGTTCTCCCTCTGTGTCTGCCTGAGTCTGTGTCCAAATTTCCCCTTTGTATAAAGACTCCAGCCATATTGGAGAAGACCCACCCTAATAATATCTAAACTTAATTATATCTCCTGCAACCCACTTCCTAAGGAGATCACATCCTGAGGTACTAGGAGTCAGGACCTCACCGTATCTTTTTGAGGGACACAAAATTCA
This sequence comes from Sciurus carolinensis, assembly GCF_902686445.1. Classification (NCBI taxonomy): domain Eukaryota; kingdom Metazoa; phylum Chordata; class Mammalia; order Rodentia; family Sciuridae; genus Sciurus; species Sciurus carolinensis. Next base: position 35,838,961 of record NC_062216.1, read on the forward strand.
ACCCATATGGGAGAGTTGTTAGATCCTCATCGTGGGCCCTGAAGACCCTCCCCAGCCTCCTGCCTATCTCTCTGCCTCCTGTCAGGATACCCCTACTCACACTACATGCTCTGGATGTATGAACTCTTTTCAATCCTTCAGTTTCTTATTTTATCAACACCAAAACTTTGCATATATACATGACAAACCTTGTTCAGGAGTTGAAGAAAGACCTCCCAAGGGAATGGTGTGAAAATTCCAGATGTTTCTCTGCGCCTTCCCCCTGAGAATCTGTTGTCTTTCCCTTGGGAATTAGCATGGTTCCCAGAGTGAAGACAACTTATTATACCAGTCTGCCCCCCCATTTGGATACCCTTGTTACCACAATCCAACATACCCCAAAGCCCGCTCTTCCTTCAATGTAAGCACAATGGCTTTCTGGAAGGTTTTCTGATTTCAAAATATATAATTTTTGTTGATTCATTTGACAAATATTTTTTGGCAACAATATTGGAGTTTGTGTGTCCATCATTTACATTAAAATAATTTGGTAAGGATGGTACATATTTGTGTGCATGTGTGAATTAACTCCAATAGATGCCAGGAGAGGTCAGTCAGCATTTGCAAGACTGAAATCAAGGGTCCACCCTCAGGGGCAGAAGTTCCGCAATCTAGTCAAATCTGTACCACAGGTCACACTGATTGGCATTGGGATGCTAGGAATGATTTTTCCCTTGTGAAATTGATGGTGTTGGAGATTTGGGGTTTCTTAGAAACAAATCCTCTATACTTGCATGAATTAAGTATGGAAGTTGGGATCCCCCAGACTATCACATTTGGGGGAATCTTAGCTCTAAAATTCTACCTGGTTCTGGGTCTGCCTCTCCTTCCCCTTGCAAAGGCATTCCACAGAGTCTGCTGCTTGATTCATCCCATAGGGTTGTTGTTACTGCCGGCAGAATATTCTTATATGTGTCTCAGTGAATCTTTCTGGAAGGGCAGTGAGGAGGGACCTGGCCGAGCCCACAGGTACAAGGGTGTATTTGTATTTGACCTGCTAATCACTGTACACTTGTCAGCAATCAGCTAGAGACTTGCATTCATTACAACACACCACCTGGAAGGGAGGTTGAGGAGGAAACACACAATTCCCCGCGACTGTCAGAAGTTGGAGATGTTTTCCAAAGAGAATGGAGGAATCGGCTTAGGCCTCTTCTTAATGGCACAACATTGCAGAGGTGAGCACAGACTACAAGGCCTCTGCCCTCACACCTGGCAGTCCCCAGAGAGCTGGAGATGGTTATTCAAATAAAATCCTTGCTTTCAGTCAAAGCTCCAGGATTTTGCTTGAATACCTTCTCACTGGTTCAAAGGCCAAGCCGAGAGCTTTGTAGCCATTCAGAGTTCCTACCCTGCACCCATCCAGGCCCCTGAGATGCTCTCCTGGCTATGGAGAGCCAGGAGGCCACTGTGACAGCCTTCACCCTCGCCCCCAGCAGCTCAGGGAGGCATGATGTATCACCAGGGCTCAGGACCGAGTCTGCTCTGGTTCTTCCAAGCCAGAAGAGGAGAATGGACATGTGTGCTGAAAGGCCAGGGAGGCCTTGTTGCACTTAGTCGAGGGAGGAAGTGACGTCATCAGTGTGTGCTGAGAGTGGATGGTTCTATATTTGTCTACTACATTTGTTCAAAATTCCCCACAGTAAAAGTCCCGTGGGGAATAGTACAATTTAAAAATCCATTATTTAGTGATATGCATATATTTTTATAATACATTACTGTAATGTATAAAGCTGCTCCCCCTGACCTTTTCGGTGCAGCCATTTTCCCCGCCTCCCAACCACTTGTCAATCTATGAACATCCTAGCTAGCTATTGGTTCATCAGTCAGCTTGCAAGTGTCCTTCTCCGATATTGGTCCCCTGTTAGCCCGGCGGAATTCAATTGCTTTACTGTAGCTTCCCCACCATCTCATCCCATTCTTCTGTCTCTCCCCCTCACTTTCTCTATCCTCCTGGCTTTCACACTCTCTCTAGCGCGTGCCCTTTCTCATTCTCTTTCTTTTCCTCTCATTTTCTCTCTTACCCTGCAGGGAGACACTCTGTTTGCTTAATAAACTCCCTATGTGATTTTTCATGTCTGGCGTGGTTTCCGTGGGATTCCTTACAATTACTATATTCTAAATATGGAACTATTATATATTATAATAAATATTCTATGATAAATATATTGCACGTAATACCAAATATATTTTGAAGTAAATGCTATAAGATAAAAAATTTTAAATATGTGTAAATAGATTTGGCTACTCTTCCCACGGTATCTTTCAAATATCAGGTACTTGTCTTTGGGGTGCATAAGCACCTCCAGAATTCATGTTAATGAGGAAACTTGGGTTTTTAGGCCCTTGGGATTGGTACATTGACAAACCTGAGGTACATGGCACCTCTGCACCTGCATCCTCTCCCCAGACCAAGTTTCCCACCAGTCCATCGCAGAGGTTGCGCTCTGTCCCAGTGATCCCTATGGCCTCCCCCAAGGAGGTCTTGATGCCCTTGGGCTTTGAGTTGGAGGAGAATGCAGATCCCTGCCATTCTTACAACCCACCGCTGCTGTCCTCCAAATGCAAGTTACCCACTCACTTTCGCTCTCCCTCTCCAACCCCAAGCATCTGTCCTCATCTGCTTCACCCTATCTGGTCCTGGATTTTGAGAGGCTGAAATCTCAAAATCCAGGACCAGATAGTGAAAACACGACAATAGGGAGTGGTGGGAACTGTGGTAAACTGGAGCAGACTGGCCCACCGACAGCATTTAAATTTACTTCATCAAAATAGAAGCAGGGCTGGGGATTTACCTGGGTGGTAGAGTGCCAGCCTAACATGCACAAGATCCTGGGCTGGATCCCCATCAACATAAAGATAAAAATAAAAAATAGAAGCAATAGCTAAAATGGACTTGCAGGCCACCAGTTTCCAATCTCTGGCCTCAGACATTTAAATATAATGTCCTATGTCCTGGGTCATTATAAAAAGTTGACCATCTGAAGACAAAGATCTAAAGAAGATAAAGGATTGAGGTGCTATATCTAGAAGCCAAGGAATGTCAAACTTGCCAGCAACCTCCAGAAGCTAGAGGAGGTCAGGAAGGAAACCCTACAGTTTTAGAGGGAATATGGCCTGCTGAGGTCTTGACTTCACACTGCCAGACTACAGAGCTCTGAAGCAACACTTCTCTGTTGTTTCAAGTCAAATCATCCTGTCTTATAACTCTTCCTAGGAACATTCCAGAATTGAGGGAAGGGGGCAATCCCTCTTTCTTTTTCATAAATGAGGGCATGCCTGAGTAAATGAGACACAGTTACTTTTTCCCGTCAGCTTTAACTTTTTGACAAATCGCTCTGCTCTTGAGGATAGCAAGGGCTTGGGGCAGTCAGCTTGGCTTGCCTAGTGTGCTGACTGTGAACACACCCCAGCCACCCACGTGTTTGCAGCCTCACGCTGAGCCATGTCCCATGCTCTTTAATACAGGGAGAAGATGCTACTGACCACTGAGGGTGTGAGGATTTCCTGCCCTCCGTTCCTTGAAATGGCTGCCCTATGGCCTCACTTCCTTCCCTGAGATCAGCTCTCTTTCACAAAGAACAGCTCTGTGCAGGGAAAGTCACTTTCATCAGGCACTCTGCCACAGTGTCATCGTGATTAGGGTGCGTTTTAAAAGTAATTAAAATGTTCTGTCGGACATTAGGACTTCCACCGGGCCACTGAGGAGAAGGCTGTAATTGGGTCCTTGGAAAGCTTCAGTCACTTCAAGGCAGGCTTCAGTGACAGGGAGCAGGAGGCCAAGGGCAGGGGACAGCTCACCATTCTCTCATCTCTGCCCACTCTCCTTGAAGAAGGAGAGCTCAGCGGACCAGAATCCCCAGCACATTTCCAAATGGATAGTGTTCTGGGGTTGAATTGTGTCTATTCCCAAATTCCTCTGTAAAGTCCTAACTTCCTGGACCTCAGAATGTGGCCTTATTTGGAGACAGGGTCTTTACAGAGGTAATTGAGTGAAAATGAGGTCATTAGGGTGGTCCCTGACCTGCGAAGACCAGTGTCCTCACAGAAAGGGAACGTCTGGATCCAAGCTGGCACAGAGGTGAGCTACGAAGACACATAGGGAGGGAAAAGGGAAAGGCACCATCTATAAGCTGAGGACAGAAGCCCGGGGTGAAGCCCACCTCACAAGGAACCAGCACAGCTGATACTTGGAAATTTTTTTTTTTCTTTCTTTCTTTCTTTTTTTTTTTTTTTTTACTTCTAACCTCCAGAATTGAGACAATAAATTCCTGTTGTTCAAAACATCCAGTCTGTGGCACTGTGCTAGTGAAGCCAGAATCAGGACAGGCAGGCAGTGTAGAATAGGGAATCTGGTCAAATAGAGGAAATGGAGGCCATGAAAGCCATCCGCCTCTGGAAGCTGGAGACTGCCCCTGGGAGAATGGAAAGCCAAGGATCTCTGAAGCCCAAATTTACCTGCCTAACTGCCCCTCCCACAAAGATGCAGGCAAGGAGTTGCTAATTAATGCACCCTGGGCCCCTACCTGCCTGAATCCTCTCTGTGACCCTCCCCCTGCCATCTGCTGCTCACCTTCTTTGCTATGTCACCAGCAACTCCTGGACCTAGCCAGGTAGGCAGGAAGGAGAGATAAGTGGGGAGAGGACAGAACAAAGGAGACCCTAACCTATAAGAGTTACAGGGCACACTCACTTCTTGGGACTCTAGAACATCAGCCATGGCCTCCTTCTGCCTCCCGGGAGATGTCCGTATTATTACCTTTAAATAAATCCTGCTTCATTTCTTGGCTCTGAGTGCTTCTCTAATATTCAAACTTCAACATTTAAGGAAGCAGAACTTGTCACCAGTAAATGGTGGTATCACTAGGGCCTCCTTAGCAAACCAATGCAGGCAGCCACCCCTGCTTCTCGGCACCTGTCCCCGGGCCTGCTTGCCAGGCAAGTACCATCTTCCCTGTATGTGTGCACACACACACAAATAGCAATGATAATACTAGAAGATGATGAACAGGAAAGGTAGAAATGAACAAGAAGGAGAAAAGACCGTCAACTGTTGAGAGGTGACAAATCCCACCCCTGCTGTACATCAGTTAGATATTCCTTTGAGTTTTCCATGGGAAGCAAAGCAGAGGGGAGGGAGATGAAGGGCACCCAAATTTCCTGCCCCACCTGGTCTCCTAATCAAAGCTCGCATAAAGGCAGTATCATCGAATTATTTGAATCTGAATAATACCTGCGATAAAACCACAGGGATAAAAGTTTAACATTCCTAAGGGTTGTCCTATTTGCATGGGAGGTCTACTCACTGCTATTTTATTTCTATCCCAGCATCAAATAAACATTTTTATCCCACAAATTTATTGGAAGCAGCTCTCTCCCTGATGCGCACATGCTAATGTAGTTTCTGGGCCGCCAGTGTTTTCAGAAAGCATTCTCAGTCTTTGACAGGTAGGAAATTTGCATTTCCATTAGCGAGGCTTTTGTCAATTGTGAGTCATAAAAGCCCCAGAAGAATAGGGTTGGGGGAAATGTATTGTACTTTAAAAAGGAGACTTTATTGCTTGGTTCAACGAAAGGTACCAAAGGAGATAAAGGCTGCAGAACCAGCTACCGGCTACCGAAAAACTCACAATGCGAAGAACTTATTAATGCTCCTGCCTGTCACCGGACAACCAGAGGGGAGGAAAATCTGAATGTGACTTTACTAGTTTGCAATTTCCTGTGTTTAACATTTAAAATAATACACTCGTTGAGAGTGATAAGGGGCATTTGGCGCTGCCAGCCCAGGACAAGTGTTTCTCGCTCCTGCTCCATTAGCTACGGCTATAATCTTCTCATTTAAAATCGCTCCTGTTCAGGCTGCAGCGACTCTGGCAGGGCTGGGGGTGTGATTTGTGTATGTGATTTGTTTTACTCTTTATGTTGGTGGAGTCAAGATGCCCAAGAAAAATAAAAGCTCAAGAATCCCCAGCAGCGAAAAGAATGATGCAAACAGGGCTGCTTCATTTGTTATCTTATTTGCCCTTCAAACTCTGTCCCCAAACACTTACACAGTTAAATAATTCAGCTGCCGCACTAAATGCTGGAGAGGAGCTGGCAGAGAGAAAGAGCACGGATCCTGGAAAACAAGCGTCTCCTTAGAAGCCAGCAAACCCCAGTGGGGATGAGGGTAGCCAGGGACCCTTCACAGTGGACCTCTGACCTCTCCAAGGCTGCCCCATGGAGAGACCATAATTAGGGCTCCTCAAAGTCTTGATGGCCTGAGGGGAGGAAGTGAACAGGTTAAATGACAAGCACAGGGGCTCCCATTTCTTCAGGGGTGGGCAGAGTCTGAAGTCCCACATCTCTTGGCTCATATGGAACTGAGCTGTTATAGGCGCTGTTTCTTCTTGCCACATCTCATCTTCGTTCATTGCCTGTATTTATCGAATGACCACTCTGTGCCAGGCACTGAGGATACACAGGGAAGGGGATGGACCAGATCTCTGCTCTCATGGAAAAGCTCCCTATTTAGCGGGAGAGATAGACAATAAATGAGGTAACTGATGAATACATATGCTGATGTCAGACAGTGATGTGCTATCAGGAGAACAACAGAGCAGGTGCAGGGACCAGTTCAGAAGGGATGAGAAGGCTCTTCAAGAAGGAAGCAGAGGCATGCATAACAACAAAGAACTTTCTAGATAGTGAAAAAGCTACTGCCAAGTCCATGCAGCAACAGGATCCCTGAGTGCAAGGGGAAGTGACCTGGATCACAGTTGAAGAGCAAGACACCGGTTCCTGGGGCATGCAGAATTTACTTTGATTTCAGTTGCATTGGGAAACCAGTGCAAGATGTTAAGTGAGAAGCTACATGATCAGATTTATATTCTGCAAAGCTCCCATAGGCATTGAGAATGGATTCCAGGGAAGCAAGATTTGAGAGATCATTGTGATATTGTTGCTGGGGACACGTGAAAGTGTCCCCCCCAGAAGAGTGCTCTTCTTTCTTGCCTGAATTCAGCAACATTTGAGAATAAAAAATGGAGTGGCAGGTGGAGGTTAAAATGTCATTGTCTTGATTGATATGGCTAGGTGTTAAGGCCAAAGCCTTCCTAATGAAGCCAGGGGACCAAAGGCAGTCAACGTAAATAATAAATAACTGGGTTAGACTGGGAAGATGGGAACTGGTTGGTCAGGGAAGGGAATCAAATGCTGATATCTCCAAAGCCCTTCCTCCTCCTCTTACAACCCATTGCTAAGGTAACCTGCCCCAGGAAATGGGCCTCCCTGCAGGGAGATGGAGGAGTTGTTAATGCCCCTGGGCTGGTCCCTTACCTCCCATATCCCTGGGCTGCTGAGCAGTTTTGTTCCCACCCTTGGATCTCTCCACCTTCACCTTTTGGCTCACCCTTTCAGTGACTTATTTGGCAAGATAAGGGGCGAAGGAGAGCGTGAGAACAAAGGGATTCTAAAATGTATCAAAGGGGCAGGACACCCTGACTTCTTTGGATGTCCAGCTCTGGGGCCCCTTCTCTGCGGAGAAATCTATCTCTGTTCTATCCTTTACATAAAACTTGCTTGCTACCCTTGCCTCCACATTTCTCAGGTGTTCGATCTTCACATCTGGGGAAACAGAACTCGGTCCTGATTGATTTTCATCACTAATATAGACTCCCAGAATTGACTCTCCCTCACTCCCATGGAAGAGGAAGGGGAAGCAATCCTTGGAGGAGCAGCCGAGAACACCAGCTTCCTGTAGGCCATGCTGCCAGGAAGAAGAAGGGCAAAGCTGAGCTGGACATGTCCAGCCTATGCTTCCAAACTCACAAATAGCAAGTCCCAGGCGTAAAGGGGAAGAGAGAGGGTAGGAGTCCTGACATGGAAGAAAACATCAGGAGCAGAGGAGAGGAATTCTGTAGGTGAGAGGTGATAGAGGATTAGGGCAAGATGTTGGTAATGAAAGAGAGCATCTGATAACTTATGGACACAAAAGTATTTATTTCTGGCATTGTGCTGGTCAGAGCAGGCTCCTGCCTAGGGCTAGCTTAACCTCTCCACGGGAGATGGTTATTAATTAAATGCCACCAGTCTTTAGGGATGTGGCATTTGATCAACCTTTCAATCAGGCTTTAAGCTAGTTTCCAATTCAGCCATCCTCAGTGGAGCCGAAGGAGTTCTTGCTCAGCTTGTCCTGGCTTCTGGTCCACCTGAGAGTAAGACTATTATGCAGTTCTTACATTTCTCTTTCACAAGTTAAACAACTTCCAACTCCTTTACAACCTTTGCTCATTTCTGCTTTTGATTTGCTGCAGTTTTACTTTATTGCTCTTAAAATTCAGAGAGCAAAGCTCAGCACGACATCCTGTCACCGAGCCTGACCTCCGCTGTGTGGGTACTGCCCGAGGATTGCTCCCTGGTGATACTCTGTCCTCTCTGGTTCATTCTGGCCACATGTGCTCTCTGTCAATTCCAAAGCAGCACTGGTGATCACACCCGGCTTCCGAGACCCCCGAGTCCCCAAGGCTTTGTCTGCTTTGCTGTCTCCCACCTGGATCTGCATAGTAGAACTTGTATCCAATCCTTATAAGCATGTTATCCATGTTATTACTGAAAGACACCTTATTATTCATCAAACATTTGTCTAACTTAACTAGGTTACGTTGACTTCTAGTCCTGTTGCCTGAACCTGGCTAATTTGGAGGCATTTTGCAGGAGCACGAGGAGGGGGCAGAGCTCCCCACTTGCTCCAGCCCCACAGGGAGCCCAAATTCCAGGTTTCCTTGGTCTCAGGGAAGCCACCAGCTAGCCATGGCCTGTCATCTCCACTCTGCTCTGCTTTGAGCCACCATTTCTTAAACTGGATGTTCTGGGGCATTTTGAGATAGAGAATAAGCTTCTTGATAGTGGGTGTTGGGCTGGGCATGTAAAGTGCTTGCCTGGCATGCATGAGGGCCTTGGTTTGCTCCCCAGCACTGAAAATAAATAAATTTTAAAAGTGGGCTGTAAGATGAAGGCAAACTCTGAGATCACCCAACCTGTCACTCAATCTGTCAGCCCATTACTCTCCACCACAAGGTTCTCTGGCCATGCTGGTTTCCTCCCTGAACTCTACACCCTGCAGTCTCTCTGGGACCCTGTGCTAGCTGTGTCCCTGCCTAGAAAGCTCTTCCTCCTGTTTCCATCTTATGGACCTCATTCCCCACCCCCATTCCTACTTCCTAAACATTCCCTGAACATGAGTTAATTGTGGAAATGATAAGCTCTCCTCCTCCAGGCCTGTCCCAAACCTCCTTATTTCCCATGCACAATCCTCTCAATGAGTCCTGCCCCAGTAGATTTTTCTGTGAGGCTGGCAATGTTCTGTCTGCTCTGTCCAATATGGTGACCACAAGTCACACTTGAAATGTGCTGATAAGACTGAGGAACTACATTTTTTAAAATTTATTTAAATGTAAGCTTAAGTGGCCATATGTAGCTGATGACTGGCTCTAGTCACCAGCTATGGGAAGACCCTTCTCAGCAGGCTGGATGTTGATTCTCAGGGTAACTTGGAAGCCACATATTGCAGAGAGCAGAGACTCTGCTGGGCGAGGCCCTGTATAACTGTATGGAGCAGAGCACTCCCACAATATCTTGCTGTGGATCAGGAGCTTTATGTGAGAAAGAAAGCACCATCTACTGGTCTAAACCACGTGATTCTGGAGTTTATCTGTTGGAGCACACTAACAAATCAGATTAGTATACTGTCTGTCCCCTTTACAGGTCAGTGATTAGGCTGGTGCTGAGGGTACAAAAATGAGACATGGCTCTTGACTTCGACGAGCTCCCACTCAGGTCAGTGCCTGGTCTGCAGGACACATTTAGCAACCATGCCTATGTAATCAAGTCTCCATGAAAACCCCAAAGGGCATGGATCAGAGAGTTTCTGGACCCCTGGACACTGGAGGCTCCTTATCTAATACCTCATCCTGCGCATCTCTCCCTCTGGGCCCTTTGTAGTAGCCTTTGCAATAAACCAACAAATGTGTTTCCCTGAGTCCTGTGAGCCACTCTGTCAAATTAATCCAACTAAAGGAGGGGTTGTGGGAAGCCCAACTGGTATGTCTCCAGGGAGAGAGTCACAACATGGAGGTGAGGACACCCAGTGTGGTCATCTGCAGCACTGCTTGCTTGCTGGTAGGAAGATTCCCCACAACTTTTGGGCTCACGGAAGTCTTCCATGTGTGGTGTGAGAGCAGAAGAAAGATGGTTTGTTTTTCCTTCAAAATTATGTATGCATGTATAGGGCCCAGCAAACACCAGAGGTTCAGAATCGGAAGAGTGAATAAATACGCACAGGAATGAGTGGACACGTGAGCGAATGGATGCATAGAGGCAGCAGCCCCCATATGAAGCCCCGGCTCTGCTGTCTCTGCCTCTGTACCTCCTTCTGCCCCGGTGTGTGCTTTCACTTCCTGTCCTTCCCTTCCCTCATCACTCCTAGCATGCAGTTGCCCCTTAGATGTTCCTACCGCGTTTCCTTCTCTATGCTGTGAGAATGCTGTGTTACAGACTCAATTGTGTCCCCTTCAGATTCATGGAAAATCCTGACCCCCAGTCCCTCAGAATATATGGCCTTATTAGGACATAGGCTCAGGGGAGATGTAATTCCTTAAGTCAAGATAAGGTCACCCTGGAGAAGGGTGGGCCCCTCATCCAGTACAATTGGTGTTCTCATAAAAGGGGGAAATTTGGACAAAAATACACAGGAAGAAGGTGAAGACGAAGACAGATCAGGGTGATGTTTGTATAAGCCAGGGAATGTCAAAAATTGCCAGCAAGTCACAGAAGGCAGAGGAGAAGCATAGAACAATTTCTTTGTCACAGCCCTTAGGAGGAATGAGCCCTTCTGATTCCTGGATCTGGGACTTCTGGCCTCCAAACGGTGAACAATATACTTCTGGTGTTTAAGCCACACTGTTGTGGTACTTTGTTATGACAGCGTAAAAACAAATATATGCTTCACCTTTTTTTTTTTTTTTTTTTTTTGGTACCAAGGATTGAACCCAGGGGCACTTAACCACTAAGTCACATCCCGACCCTTTTTAAGTTTTATTTAGAGACAGGGTCTCACTAAGTTGCTTAGGGCCTTGCTAAGTTGCTGAGACTGGCTTTGAACTCATGATCCTTCTGCCTCAGCCTCCCAGCTGCTGGGATTACAGGGGTGTGCCACCATGCCGGGCTACTTCACACATTTTTTAAAAATATAAATTGAGATAGAGAGAGAACTTCATGTGCTCTCTAGGCATCTCCCAGCTGGAGGAATCTATTCTACTGGCTGGCTGGCTGAAAGAGCATCAAGGTGGCCCCTGGAGACCTGGCCAGGTGTTCTCCAGGTGCTCTGATTTCAAATTTTCCGTCCCAATATACATAACTCTTACTTTTCTTTCTTTTTTTTTTTTTGGGTGCTGGGGATTGAACCCAGGGTCTTGTGCTTACAAGGCAAGCACTCTACCGACTGAGCTATCTCCCCAGCCCCAGCCCCATAACTCTTACTTTTCAAGCTCCATTGTTCCATTATTCTTTAGATCAGAGGACACAGGCACAGTGCTAATCATCATCATCATCATCATCAAAATTATTAGAAAACTCCTATTCCAATGTGCCAGGAGCTTAAGAGGCAGATTAAAAAGATACGGCTCAGCCGGGCGCAGTGGTGCATGCCTGTAATCCCAACAGCTTGGGAGGCTGAGACAAGGGGGATCGCGAGTTCAAAGCCAGTCTCAGCAAAAGCAAGGCGATAAGCAACTCAGTGAGACTCTGTCTCTAAGTAAAAAAAAAAAAAAAAAAAAAAAAAAAAAATACAAAATAGGACTGGGGATGTGGCTCAGTGGTCAAGTGCCCCTGAGTTCAATCCCTGGTACATCTACTCACCAAAAAAAAAGATGTGGCTCTGATTTTCTGGGACACTGAGTCCAAGGCCAGCCTGTTGAAACTACATGACATTTATTTTAATTTGCTAACTGGTTCAATGAATACTTATTGAGCATCTATTCTGCATCATGTTCTGTGGAATGTTTTGTCAACGCTTTGAAAATTAGCAGAGAATAGCACAAAAGGGAACTTGGCATCATATTTTATTTCAGTACCTGCCTGTCTCCCAGGGAGATGCTGGGTAGAAGGCCATTTGCAAGCACATCACAGTAATTAGCCAAGGGCAGGCGAGAGGCAGGAGAGCCTGCCATCCGTCTCTCTCCCCCACCCTGGCGCTCACACCTTCGCAGCCTGTCTGCAGCCACATTAGGACCCTGCAGGTGGCCCACTTCAGCCAGACTGGTCCTGAGAAGGCAGGTCTGCCTGCTCTCTTGCAACTTGGAAGCCAAATGGAGAAAAATGCCTCTTTTTGCTGAAAGGGTGCCTTCCCACGCCAGCGACTGAGATCTGGCAGAGTGTGGCTCTGATTGCCACACTCGGGTAAGCAGAGCCACCAGGAGCTGGGTAGTTCTCACTTCTCACTCTCATCCAAAAGACAGCTGCTCCAGCAAACCCGAAATCAAAGTAGGTGCACGCTGTGCACCAGCTGACAGCCTTTATCAGACAAAATGGCAAAAGCCACCGCTGCTGCTGCTGGGGCTCTGGGGACCCTTGGCTTAAGCTCACGACTTTTCAGGTGTCCTCCCAGCATTTCTCACAGACCCCAGCCTTCCCTTTCTGTCCTTGACCCATGACTTTGGTCACATGGCTCCCTGGCTGTGACTGGTCACTCAGCTGGTTCTCTCCCCGTCTCCTCTGTAAAGTCCCAAGCTTATCCTACCTGTGGGATTTTCACTTACCTCTGAGAAGCATGGAAAAAAGGAAAGCAAGTCCTATTTGAAACTAAAGCCAAAAAAGCTTAACCTCCTCCTGGAAAAGAGTCTCCCCCAGGGACCAGATTTCTGTGCCAACTCCAAACAAGAAAAGCCAGTGCAAGAACAAAGACCCCGCACTGCGGCCTCCCTGGCTGGTGGCAGGTGGCTGGCCCCTGTCTGTGTGATGGCAGCATCTGGGCCAGGCCCCTACTTTCTCCATGAAAGCAGCTGCACTTGCACCTGGTAACTCTGCTAGGCAGAACCTGAAAAGAGAAAGCACAAAGGGCAGCCGCTGTCACCTTCCAAAAGGCAGAATCCTGGACCTCCTGACCCCAGAATTGGAGTTAAACTGAGTCAGGTTACATGGTTGAACCCCACCTTTTTCCTCTCTGAACTGGAGATCCTTCTACCTTGTACTCATGTGTCTTTTGAAACAGTCATTGACAGTGATCCAATGCCTTGAAATCCAAAAACGCTACAATAATCTTCCTTTCCTCAAGGAGCATTCGGTCCAGCGAGGTTACCTGGATTACAATTCAAGGTTCACCACTAATTTCAATGTGTGTTCTACAGATTCGTTTCTCTGCAGTGCTAAAGCCGCCTTATGGTTCCTGCTCTTTGGATTGACTTATTTGGGCAATTATTTGATTTAGTATTCACCCTGCAGGTCTTTGCCCATGCTGTTCCTCTACCTGCAGAGTCCTTCCTGCTTTGGTCCCTCATCTCCTCCCATTCCCTTCTTCTGGCTTATTCATGTATACCCTTCAGGCCACCAAGTGGATATCCTCTCCCCCAAGAAGCCCTCCCTGGCGCCTGACCACACCCTGCCACAGTCGGAGCTGAGTTCTCCTCCTCTAGACCCCATGTGCCTTCCACAGGTCTGTCTCACTGGTCCATCTTGTTTCTTCTCTAAGACTCTACAGAGAGAGTGGAAACTGTGACCTTGTTTTCCCCAACAGCCAGCAAAGTATTTGGCACAGAGTCGGTTCTCAATAAATATCTGGTGATCAAAGAAGTGCAAAATGCTTAGATTGTGGTTGATATGAAAAGATTAATCCAAAAGGGAATAAGTCCCTCCCTTTGTTTAATGGGTTTTCAGTGAAACCAAAGCCCACAAAGTTTTTTAGTGCATTTGGATGGCTTTCAGGGAATTAATAATCAATTTATAGGTGCTCAGCATCCAAACACTCCAGCGTTCTGCAGGGGTCTCCCCAAACCCTGCACAACTGTCTTCTCACCCAAAACCAGAAAGGCCTTCTGCTCACCCAGTCTGAATGACCTTGGAATTTAGACATCTCTAGGACATCAAAATAGGGACAATTCTAGAATGCATTGTTCTTGAAGATACTCTGAGGTCAAGGCAAAGAGAGCATTAGAGAGACTCCAAGGGAAGCTGTTCACCCCTGTGAGGAATCCAGGCATGGCTTGTCCTTCCACCTGCCTCCCTCTCTCCACACTTCAGTTCATCTCCCTCCATCTTCCCACATCCTAGTCACATCAGGATTCCAATGCAGACCTGAAATAGTCTCATGGAGGCTTAGGCTTCTGACAAAGAGTATGTCTGATTTAGCCAACAGGTGTGGCAGCCAGGACTGTCTTTGCAACTTCCATCCCACGCAGGACATTTCTCAAAAATTGGATGAAATATATTTGCAGTTCCAAGGGTTTTCCTATTATTTAATTTTCTTTTCTTTTCTTTTCTTTCTTTCTTTTTTTTTTTTTTTTTTTTGTTTAACAAGTATAAATTGTATATAGTTATGGGGTTCAGTGTGGCATTCAACACATATACAGAGAGTAGGCACTAATCATATCCAGTCTCCCTTTATCCATTCTCCACTCCCCCACACCTTCCTTATCTCTAGTAATCACTGTTCTACATTTGGATCTTTTTTTCAGTGTCTATATATGATCAAGAACTTGCAGTACTTGTCTTTCCGTGTCTAGCTAATTTTATTTAACATAATGTCCTCTGGTCCCAACATTTTTCTGCAAATGACAGAATTTCCTTATTTTATGGGTGAATAATATTCCATTATGTATACATTCCACATTGTCTTTATTTATTCATTTGTTGATGGGCAACTTGGTTGTTCTATATCTTAGTTATTATGAATAATGCTTCAATAAACATGGGCAAGGAGGTATCTTTTTGGTATGCTGATTTCATTTCCCTTGGATATATACCTGGCAGTGAGATTGCTGGATCGTATAGTATAATTATTTTTAGTTTTTTGAGGAAGCTCGATACTGTTCTCCATAAGGACTGTCCAAGGTTTTACAAAAATTTGCATTTAAAGAAGGGAAGCAATATATAATATGCAGGAAAATACATCTTTTAAAATAATTTAAACTTATAAGAAAAAAAATTGTGCTATTTACCTAAAAATGTGTGAAGAGATACACAGTTCTTCAAAATTCTTTAAGGGACTATACAGGTAAAAATATTGGGGACATTTCCTGGTTTCACAGGTGAGGGGCACCAGAGGTTAGGAGGTCCCTGGATCCAACCCTCTGCAATGACAAAGGACAATGGCAGAGCTGAGGAGCCCAGGTGGGTGAGTGGGAGGTATACAGATTCAACCTGGCACCTTGTGGCAGGGAGATTATCTAACATGCACATGGACTCCACCTCACTGGTTCCCATATGTACAGGTATTTTAAAGGTGTTTCTTTGAATTTTTGAGTTGATAGAACCAAAAAAAGTAAAAGGCAAGGAAAGGCGCTAGAAAGACCAAGGAAAGACATTTGAGACAGCAGAGAGAATGAGCAAGAGAAACTAAAATAACTTGGAAATTCAAAGAACAAAGAGCCAGGCCCAGTGGCAGATGCCTGCCACCCCAGCTACTTGGGAGACTGAGGCAAGAAGATGGCAAGTTAGAAGCCACTCTGGGTAATTTAACAAGACCCTGTCTTAAAATAAAAAACAAAAGAGGACTGGGGATGCATCTCAGTGGTAGTATGCCCCAGGTTCATTCCTTAGTACTACAAAACAAAACAAATCACAAAGAACTAAGAAATGCAAATCAATAAGGACAACCATAATAAATTAGTTGTTTCCCTAAGAAATCCTGAGAGAAGAAACCTAGGTTTTACCTTTACAGGAATTCAGGAGATCTGTGAATTGAGGAGACCAAACTTAGGAAAACAATCATATCTTTGTTTTCACTAACCTCTCACTGAAATTGAGCATTTCCTTACATTATAATTGTGGGTACTGAACTACAATTGCATTAGCAGTTCCTGTGGCTTGTTCGTCACAGAAATCACAGATGTTTTCATATCCCATTACCAGCTGCTAGAACTATCTTAAAAAAGTATTCACCGTTATCACTACTTCAAAATTATGGTGGTTAATAAACCTGTGCTAGATTCTGTTATTTAATGCATTAATTAAAATGTGCATATATACCATTCTATCACAGATGAGCTTTAAAATATTGTGATAACTATAGAGCAGCATTATTGATTCCCATTGTAACCCTATGTGCTTTATTTTGTGTATTTAAGAACGTTGTTCTGAAAAGGGATCCATAAAGTCCCTTGTGCAGAAGAAGGTTAAAATTCCTGCTTTAGAACCACTCCCAAGCACTTTGTATCTGCTTATGAGGACAGCAGGCTTCAATGGCTAAGAGAGAAAAGTAATCAAGTAATGGCCTGAGAGAGTGGACTTCCGGCTGCCGCCGACTTCCGGCCACCGCCGACTTCCGGTCGCCGCCGACTTCCGGCCGCCGCCATATTGCGCGCTGCAGCGGGCTGGGTGGGATGCCCGGAGCGGTGTGACTGTGGCTGCGGCTGCGGCTGCGGCTGCGTGGGTGCTTTGCGGCCTTCGCCATGCCGCTGTCGCCGCCGCAGGTGGCGGTGGTGTGCTCCAGTAACTAGACCCGGAACATGGAAGTGCCCACTCTCAGCAAGCGGGGATTCCACGTCCGGTCCTGCGGAACCGGAACTCATGTGACGCTCCCAGGACCAGCACTGACAAGCCCACTGCCTATGATTTCAGAACCACATATGACCAGATGTACAGGGTCTTCTCAGGAAAGACAAAGAACTCCATACGCAGAATGGCATTTTCCATATGTTAGACAGAAATATGAGAATCCAGTGTCGGCCAGCTAGGTTCCCGAACTGCAAGGACCTGTTGGACCTCATCCTCACCTGTGAAAAAGCGCATCTGTGATCAGGTGGTGGAAGATCTGATCTCCAGGGAGCTGGAGACCTGCCAGCCAATACACGTGGTCAACTGGGACAACCACGGGGAGGCCACCCTGGGAGCCTGCCTCATCTGCAAGCTCTGCCAATGTGTCCAGCACACGAAGGACATGGAGAGAGAACGAGCTTGATGAGCTGCTGCGGGAGTTTGAGAAGAGCGGCCAGACCTTCCTGCACAACGTCCGCTTCTGAGCTGCACCACCTTACTGCTTCCTCCCTTCCAACGCCTGTTTACTTCGAGGTGTTCTTGTGGACCGTGATACAAAGTGTGCATATGAAATGAAAAGGCACACAGAAACGCCAGATTAAAGACCCTTCTCAGCCCCACTTTTCTTTACCAAGAGAAGACGGTTACGGTCCACTGCCTTTGCATATGCCTGCTGTTGGCTGCTGGCCTTGTCCACTTCTCCCCCAGTTGCTGGGTTGTACAAATATCTGAATAAAGCAACCAACTGTATCTTTCTAGGAAAAAAGAAAAGAAAAATGGCATAAGACCAGACTGGGCACAGCACACATCTCCAGAGACCTGCTAGTTACACCCTTGGGTCATGAGACAACCTTTCCTGGGTTTAGCAACGGGACCAGCCTCAAACCTCAGCCTGCCACACCCCTCCTTTTATAACACAGAGACTCAAGTACTGGAAAAGCCAAATCCCAAAACCCCAGGTTTCTCACAAAATTTCAAGTAACACATGTCACAATCCAGCAAGGATCTTGGGTGGCAAATGCAAGCTTGAATCCCACAGCACTGTACAACCTCCCTTCTACCTTTGCCAGGTCAGCCTCTGAGGTAACTAAAAGGAACTGAAAGAAACTTTATTTTCGATTTCTACCAGGAAAAAAAAAAAAAAAAAAAAAGCCATAAATTAAAGTTTCTGGAAGTCAGAAGCCCAGACCTACAAAAATAACTCAGTGTGACCAGCAGCATGAATGAGCTACTAAAACACAGTAAAACTGCAGTAATTTTATTACCACCATTTCCCCCCTTGGGAAAACTCATTGTTTGGGGAGGAAGGGGGGACAAAGGGAAACCATTTTTCTCAGGAGGCCGTGGGGAGTCAGAGAAAGACAGGAACTTGGAAGTCAGACCCTGGCACTCGCTCATTACAGGGACCTAGGGAGAGTGAATAAGCATTTCCGAGTCCCAGTTCTCCCATCTATAAAACAATGCCTGACCTGCCAGAGTGCATGAGGATAAAAAAAGCCCACCAGCATTGGATTCTTTCCTCCCTTCACAATAAAGTAGAGGGATTCTTCACCAAGGAAGGCAACGAGAAATGTTTTCTCAAGAGAAAAAATCTACAGAACTCATAAAAGTGTGTGCTTGTTAGGAGCAAATCTTGCCTTTCTCCTTCTCTTTCTGACTTCTGTCAAACTTGAAATTTCCTGTCAATGCTGCCTGCCACTATCTTCTGCCAGAAAATTTCCAAGTTTTCTTCTTTATAATCAGTCAGACCTAGGTGAGCAGCTTAGTGTTTGCTAACACCACAAAGCAGAAAATCTATTCAACAAGGTTGAATTAAGCAGGGGTTCAGAAACCAGAGTCCCTAAGCCCTGTCCTAGAAGCAGGAGAGGCTAAGAGCTCTGGCAATTTCCAGTGGCAGGTGTATGCAAGCCAAGATTCTCCCAGATTTAAGGAACCATCATTTTGCCAGCTTTTTATCTCCATTGACAAATAGCGATGTGCATTTAATTAGTCATTATCAATTCTTTTTTGTATTGTCCTTTCAAAGTATGAATTCATGGTAAATATTTGAAAGACTCTTTGACTTCTTTTGTTTATTTTTCTCTTTCCATTCAAATGAAAATAATTTTCACAAGTCCTCATCTTATCTCCCATGGGAAAGCACTTTGTGTTTTACAAAATGGTTTTCATCCCCAGCCTCTGACGGGCATCTGCTCATCTCAGGACAACAGTTCTTAACCTGATTACAGAGGTCTATGAGCCAGTGTGAATGTCCTTTCAGTTATCTTGATGCAATCAGCTCATTTTTCTTTACGTTTCAGTTTATTAAATCTCTTTGGTTTGACTTTTATTTTTAATACTTTCCAAAAAGGATGGTGGTCACCTTGAACTTTTCTGGAGTTGACCTTTGATCAGCTGACTTTTGATCTTCATATTCCTACATTATTTGGAAATAAAGCTTTGTTATCCTATGGAATGCAGAGTCTTCACCCTCTTGGTGAAGCAAGTTCTGGTCTGATGTTTAGAGTTGGAGGATGTCTCTGTTTTCATTTGGAAGCAGTCATTTTGCTTTTCCTTTGCCCTATGAAAGACAGGTTGCTAGAATGAGTGGAAATGATCTGTCAGGTTTCCTTGTTTCCTTTTATCATTATCTCAGGTTTTTATCATTCCTCATGCTTCTCTCTTAAAAAAAAAAAAAAAAGTCTTTATTATAGCCAGACACAGATGCCTATAATCCCAGCTACTCAGGAGGCTGAGGCAGGAGAATCAAAAGTTTGAGGTCAACCTGGGAAACTTAGCAAGCCCCTGTCTCAAAACAAAATTTTTTAAAAAGGGCTGGAGATGTAACTTAGCAGTAGAGCACTTGCCTAGCAGTTGCAAGGCCTTGGGTTTGATCCCAAGTACCACACACAAAAAAGAAGTCATAATAATATTGAGATATGGCTCACATTCTATACAGTTCATCTATTTAAAGCATACGATTCAATGTTTTTAGCATATTCAAAGTTGTGCGACCATCACTGCCACGAATTTAAGAATATTTCTGTCATTCCAAAAAGAGATTCCATGCCCATAAGCAGTTACTCCCAACCTACCCCCTCCCACTCCCCAAACACCATTCTACTTCTATCTCTGGATTTGCCTACTTTGGATGCTCCACATAAATGGAATCATACAACGTGGCCTTTTGTACCTGGTTTCTTACACTCAGGATGATATTTTCAAGGTTTATCCATCGTATAGTACGTATCAGTAATTTGTTCCTTTTTCTTGCCAAATAATATTTTATGATTTTTTTCATATATTATTTATCTACTCACCAACTGATGAACAACTGGGACTTCACTTTGGGTTCATGATGTATAATGCTGCTGTGAACATTCATGTGCACCTTCTTATGTGGCCATGTGTTGTCATTTCTCTTGGGTAGACACCTAGGGGTGAAATTGTTGGGTTATTTCCTATATTTGAGGGAATTATGTTTCTATGGAATTCTCTGGGATAATTTTCATCCATTGCTTATTTAATTATTCACAGGTCTTTATTAAACAAGTACCTGGAGGTCTTTAGGAGGTTACTAATTAGTAATAAATAAGCCCCAACATTTCATTGGGTGGGATGCTGTCAAGGGGTATTGCTTGTTGTCAGGCAGCTTTCTTCAGTGGTATTCAGGCTTCTGAAAAACCCATGTTTTTCCATTGGTAAGAAATAGTCACATGGCTCCAACCCAATGCAAGTGGGAGGGAGGCAGGAAAATATTGTCGCTGGATGGGCAGCTGCTTCCAGAAGAAGCACAAAATATAGGTGGTCAGCAGGACACAGGGCCAAAGGGTATTTGAGCCAGGATCCCAACAGGCCAAGAAGGAAGATTTTTGTTTCTTCTTATTTCCTCTTCTTAGAAAGGAGTTACACTTGTCTTCAATCAAAGACTGAAATATGAGTAAAAACTGTATATATGGGAAGCAGAAAACTTGTGAGTTCAGGCTCGTTCTACTCATCCCAAATAGTCCATCTTCATTTTCCCTGTTGCCATGAACACTGTTCCCTATGGAGAAACCAGTCATAGATTTGTGCATGCTTGGAAGTTATCTCAATGGTCTTCCACAGAAAACAGTGTAGACCCCTCCCTCTTCTTGGTAGAATCATCAATCAAGGTGCCTCCCAGCCTCTGGTTACAGGATGAATATTGAACCCAGAGTTGACCAAACTGATCCTTCTCCCTGGAATATGAATCTAAATCAAGGCTACACAAAAATAGACATATTCCAGGGTTCTTAGGGGATATTGTCCATTCTTTGTGGCTCTTGAATGTTAAAATCATGCTGGTCCCAGTGTTTCTGAGCTTTGTGCCTTTAATTTAACTTTGAGTTGCCCCAGGTCCTTACAGTAATGCTCTGCTTAATTAAGTCAAACTGGACTCTTACCATTTACAGTATTGGTTTCTAACCACTCCTCTACCTAATGCAGAAACATAAGGATGATCCTAACATCTCTCTCCACCTTTTGCATTCAAGTCCTGTGGATTCTACATCCTGTGTAGCTCATGGGTCTGTTTTCTTTCTCATATAACTCCATCGCTAGAGTTCAGATCCTTACCATCATTTGCCTGAACTTCACAAGACCCCTTAACTATTACCTCCCCATCCCCATGGAAACTTTTTCTAAAATGCAAATACAGGCTTTAGAAATTACAATACCAACATTGGTGCAGTGAAATTATGCACTCATACAATGCTGGTGGAGTTATAATTTTTGCAATCTTTTTCAAAGGCAATTTGGCTGTATGAATCAAGAACCATTAAAAAAAAAAAAAAAGTACAGCCTTTGACCCAATACTGTTGTAAGACTTTTTTTTCCTAAAGAAGTAATTTTCCATAAATACAAAGATTTATGTCTGAAATGTTCCCTGAAGCATTTATTTACTCATTCATTCAACAAGTATTGAATGCCTCCTATATACCTGGAACTACTATTATTACTTATAACAACACAATATTGGGGAAATAGAAAGACTGTCCAGTTGGAGGGAGTTGAATAAATAAACTTGGTCATGGTTATATGACAAGATACTATGTAGACATTAAATACCATGCTTTTTAGGAGAATATTTAACGATGCAGAGAGAGTCACATTAAGGGGAAATAAGCTAGTTCCAGAAAGTATATAAAATAATCTCAATTTTAAGGGGAAAAATACATATACACCAAAATGTTAACAGTGGTTCATGTGAGGAAATGAAATGGACTTTTAATTTTTTGTGTTTCTGTATATTCTCACCTCTCCTTTTATTTTTCTTTATTTTTATTTTTTGGTACTGGGGATTGAACCTAGAGCTGTTCTACCACTGAGTCACATCCCTTTTAATTGTTTTTTATTTTGAGACAGGGTCTTGCTAAATTGCCCAGCCTGGCCTTGAGTTTATAATCCTCCTGCCTCAGTCTCCTGAGTCACTGGGATTACAGGCATGTGTCACCATACCTGGTTTATATTCTCACTTTTTAATACTGAATAGGAAAATTATTTTTTAAAGTGACTTTAAAAGACATAAGCACATATGATCAATGCCTCTGTGCTGCATGAAACCCTTCAACTGTTCTTCCTCACTTGCAGAATAAAGCACAAAATGCTCCAGCACCAGATTTTGGAGATGTCCACTTCCCACCACTTGCCCACTGCAGCTCCTGAAATAGCCATGAGCGCCTGCATTTCAGATCTCTCATACTGCCGAAACCTTTTCCATGCAGTAATCCCCATATTGCGACTGCCATCTCTGTCTTCCTTCATTCAACAAATAATTCATCGTGCGCCATTCCAATGCCAGGCTCTGTTCTCAACACTAAGGATACAATAGACAGAGTCCCTGGCTGATGGAGTTCTTATCCCAGCGAAGGAAGACAAATCATGAACACACATGCTGTGGATAAGGACTCTGGTTGGTCTCTTCTTAATTCTGCTTGTAACAGATTATAGCAAACTCAGTGTCTCTTGTAGTTCTGTAAGCCAGAGGTCCACACTGAGTCTTGCAGACCTAAAATCAAGATGTCCACAGGGGTGGTTCTCTCTCAGACTCCAGAGAGAACAATTTCCTTACCTTTGCGAGCTTCTAGTGGCTACATGTAGCTCCTGCCTCCTTCTTCAAGACCAGCAGTTTAGCATCTTCTCCCTGAGCTCCTTCCCTGGATGAGACGGATTGTGATCTTGTCAGTCCCACCCAGATAATCCGGGAAGATCTTCCTGAGATCACAAGGTGCTTAACTCAATTGTATCTTCAAAGACCATTCTGCCATATTTGTTCACAGGTTCCAGGGATTGGAGCATGGACCTTGGGGGTCACTATTCAGTTTGCTGCAAGTGCTTTGTCATTTGCACTGTGTGTGACGTGAGGGTGGCTCCATTTTACTCTGTCTGTGAGGGATTCAGGAAGGCCTCTCTGAGAAGGTGACATTTTAACACAAAGCCTTATCACCCTTGGCATTCATGAAGTTTCTCTAGCGAAAATAATTCATTTTTCAAGAATTAGTTCAAGTTTCCCTTGTCTGCAAAACCCTGCTCCACTCATCTATGTTCCATGTTGAGTTCATGTGGCCAGAGTATGTCTAATATACCATTGTGATGGTGCTGGGCATCCTATATGATAAATTTTGCTCACATAAGGACTTTTTCTATAGTTTATGGGTTTCTTTAGGGCAGAGACAAGGTAGTGTGACCACCACCTACCTCCCTCTGCAGTTCCAGGCATAATAAATGTCAGGTGAATAGTTTCAGAGCAGATAAAAAAAATGAATGAAACCTCAACTTAGAATCAAACCTGGATTCAAATTTTACCTCTCCCACTTAGCAGGTTTTTTTTTTTTAAGCAAGTTATAAAATCTCTCCTTGGTTCCTTTTCTTATCTGTGAATGGGATGATAATAATGTCACTTGCCATCTAGGATTAATTTGGGAATCTAATAAGAATAAAAATATGCAAAAACTTCCAGTGCTTGGCTGATAGTGGGAATTTCATTAAGTTATATAAAGTCATGTTTTACAATATTGGGGGTGAAAAGCAGTTCACACAAAAGAAGGTTTTGAAAATTAGTCTATAGTCACTTGAGATTAAGCTGATGTCCTAGCCGAGCATGTACTCAATGCAGTCACCACCCTGGCTTAGGCCCTTGGCCCCTACAGGCAGGGACCTTATTTTACTTATGTTATGTCCCGGTGGGACCTAAAATGTATTTGTTAAGCTTAGTAAGTATATTTTGAGCACCTACTGTGTCCAGGAAACTGTGCCGGGGGTACACAGTTGACCAGACTCATCTCAAGGCATCCTAGACATGAATAGAGTAGAAGTGACCAGACCCTAAGACTCATAAGATTCAGGGGGCAGGAAGGACCTGTTCTCTGGGCAGCAAAGAGATAATACTTGCCTCAGAAAACACCTCGGTCGTAGCTCCTGCATTTCAAGCTTTGGAGCAATCTTGAAAGAAGACAATACTTCCTTATTCCATATTTTCCACACAGGCTTCTGTTGACAGCAAAACCACTTTGTATTTGTGAAATCTGCTCATGCACAATGCTGCTCTCATGCACTCGTAAGACATTTCATGACATTGTGCAGCTCTGTTAAAGAACATGCTCATGAGTGGGGGGGGGACGCAGGGAGGGACAGTGCTGTGGGCTCCCAGGAAATTTTCATTTGCTCTTCACTTAGCGCTGCCGTTAATCATCATTCTTTCGGTGTTGCCTGACTGCGAGATGCTATCGCCACGGTTATTTCTGAGAGAATGTGAGTTTCCCAGTGCAGTTCTAACTCCCGAACGTGTGTTGACAGAATGCCAAATCTCCCTGCCCTTCCCACAAGGTAAGGGCCTCCAGGATGACCCCCACTCCTCTCCCTTGACAGAGGTGGCAGCAAGAGAACCTTCCCTGGTTGCCGTTACGCAGCCGCCATCCTCTGGGATGGTCATGTTTGCAAACTGTCCTGCTGTTGTCACACTTCCCCAGCCTGGCAAGAGAGCAGTGACAAGGCTGTGGCACACACACCTGCCCTTCACCGTGGAGGGGACAGAGGTGGCTCCGGTACAGGTATCAGTCAAGAGGTCGCAGGCGGTGAATGTGGGTGCCAGAGTCACACCAGGCAGGTAAGAGCACTGTGACTTCCCTGATCTTGCCTAGAAAGTGCAGGCGCTACCTCCTTCCACCTGCTCTGCGCTCCCGAGCTCAGATTTTTGCTGTACTCGCTAACCTCTGGCCTTCCGCTTAATGTGACTTCTTTTCCTGCCATCAGCATTTTCTGGGAGATGCAGCTTGAATTTTCACCCCTGCCTGTTTGTCCTCGACACTGGTGAGAGTTCAGGATTGCTGGGAAAGGGCAATGTGGCCATGGGGTCTGAGGACTGATCTGGCCTATTTGGAAATTTAAATTTGGTTTTAAGTCATAAAAGGGCTATAAAAACCTTACACTAAATAAGGAAAACGATCCCGTCCGGGGGCCTAATCCCTGCCCCGTTCTGCTCGGCTTCTCTCCCTCATTATGCTTGTATAATACAGTATGGTTTCTATTGAGTGTTTCCTTCCTGTTTTTACACTTATTCTTGCTTCACTGACTTTATTATCGGCAGAATTTTGCAGCATTTTTTTTTACACAGCCATAAATACTATTCAATTCAACAAATGCATACAAATGGTTTCCATTAGAATTTTAATCTACTCTCAAAATGAAAGAAAAGCTTAATATAAATCTTTTTAAATTACCAGAACATAAATTCAGACAGGGACAGCTCCACCTAGACTACGCACAAGGGGTCACATCCTGCTGTCCTCGCTCATAAATTAATTGAGGTCTCTCGCCGCCGTAAACGAACAGTGCATCCCGGAAAGATCATATCTGTCAAGATTGCAGATTGGTTTCCCTCCGACTTTGTAAAAGTCACAGCTTACAATACCTTCATTATGCCGATGAGAATGGTTGTCTCCCCAACTGGAAAGAAATAGGTGTTTTGTTCTGTTGGACCAAGATTTACAGAAAGTAATTTTCCTCCATGCAGGAGATATGACAAACCTGCTGGAAAAAAATGTCATTTCACAACTTCTTTCATTTCATCACCTTTTTTACTGCTAGATGTAGATTCTCTCCCCTGTGCGAATGGGCTGCAGTGACATTTAATGGCTAAGTGAGGTAGTCACCGGTGAGTGAAGGCACCTTTCTGAGGGGCTAAGCTGTGGAGAGTTCATGTCCCTCTCCCTCTCCCCCCTCCTCCAGAGACTATCTGGAAAGTTCTCAGCAGTTGCCAGAGGGAGGGAGTGAAACACAGAGCCCCAGGAGCGCTTGGACCCTCTTGAACAGAAGAACTCTCATGGCCCTTGAGAGTCCTTTGTAAACAGCTGAAGTGGCCTCAGTTGTACCCTTGTTTGCTGGGCCCAAGAACCACAGTACGCTTGCTCTGTCCTTGGCCAACGGCGGCACGCTCTCTCAGGAGGACAACTGAAGGGCAGAGTTTGGGCTTAGGGTTTTTTTTTTTTTTTTTTTGCCATTTCCTCATGTCATAACCTAATGCTGTTCTAGCAGAGCTTCTGCATATTAAATCGCCTTTTAGCAACTGGGAAGAGGGTGGCGTGATCTATGGAGAAAAGGCCCCTCATGTAAATGTATGATGGCTGACACTACCCCACTGAGGAGAAAGGGCAAGATTAACTGAGAGACCAGGGGTCAGCAAACCCCGGGAAACGTCACTCTTTACAGCCACTTCCCTCTCCTTGAGTCAAGAGCCGCTGTTCTGGGCTCTTCACCCACAGCTGCCCCATCCCGAGCCTGTCACCCACTGCCTGGTCTCTGGGCCTTGGTTGGTGAGCAGGCTGCAGAAGTCTAAGGAGGGGGCCATGGGAATGCTTTGGGTTCTGAAAGCTACTCTGAGCTTTGTGTACCAGAAAAAGAGCGGGCAGCAAAGTCCAAGTCAAACCTCTCTCCTGCCCAAGGGGACCGCCTGGCCTTGGGCAGCCATTCACGCTGCTGGAAGGTTTCCTACCCAGTGGCCGCTTGGCTGCACCAGGCAGGGAGGGCAGCGATGCCCTACTGGGGCGTTGTTTCTATGGACTAGTGAGATTTTTGCAAATCTTTCTACAAACGATGATCTCTATCCACATAAAGTGGCATAATAGCCTCTTCGCTTTCCTGAGTGGTGCTGGCTGTTCAAGTGCTTATTTCTTGATTCTTAGCCCATTTACTTTCCATTAGCAGTAATCCCAAGCCTGCAAAACTCCAATTACTAAGTGATAATAGAAATGCTGCTCCGCCAGATTCTCTGGCACACAGGGTCCAGAGTGGGCCCAGGTTGCACGCGTAGCCACATGCAAGCATGTGTATGTCACGAGAGCAGGACACCTGTCAGGCCCTGGTGGTCTGGGTGGGTATTCTCCAAGGGTGTCTGCACTCCAGGGTCTTAAGGAGCTGGTGGGATCAGGATAGGTGCTCCCCAGATAGTCCAAGATGGTCATATAGGGAAGGAGAAATGGAGGCTATAATGTAGAAAGCTGAATATGTGCCTCTTTGAATTTTTGAGTTGGGGGAAAAGATGTGATATAGATTGAATTATGTCCCTCTCCAAATTCATATGTTGAGGTCTTAACCCACAATATGATGGTATTTGAAGATGGGACCTTTGAGAGGTTAGCAGGGTTAGAGCAGGTTATAAGACTGGGGTCCTCAGGATGAAATTAGTGCCCTTATAAGAAGAGCCCAGAGAGGGTGCATGTCCCCTCTCTTCCCATCATGTGAGCACACAGCAAGAAGGTGGCTAGGAGCCAGGAAGAGAGTTCTCACCAGAATCTAGCCATGCTGGCACCCTGATCTTGGACTTCCCAACCTCCAGACCTGTGAGCAATAAATGGCTATTGGTTAAGTCCCCCGGTCTCTGGTATTTTGTTATAGCAGTGCAAGCTAAGGCAGGATGACAGGACTGAGTGATTACAAAGACATAATTTACTCCAACATACCCGTCTGCCATGATGTTTTGCCTCACCACAGACCCAGGAACAACAGAGTCAAGTGATCTGAAACCTCTGAAACCATCAGCCAAAATAAACCCTTTCTTCTTTAAGTGGATTTTCCTCAGGTATTCTGTCATAGTGTTGGAGAGCTCAGACATTACTGCATGTATTTGCCACGTTTTGTTTATCTAATCATCCATGGAGGAATGCTTGGGTGACTTCTGCCTCTTGGATATTGTAAGTGAAACTGCCATGAACATGCATATGGGGCAGCTGGTTTATGAAGAGAACTGCCAAACATTTTAACAGTACTCAGATCAGCCAGTCTGCCCTGTTATTCTATCTAGCACCTCCCTGAAAGACTGACACCTGATTTTTTTTTTCCTCACAAATTCCCTCTTTCTTCACTAAGCTCCCTATACCCTAATTAATGTTACTCTTGGTTTCATTCTTCCCAAGGCTCCTATCCCTTGAAATGGTCTCCTTTTTGGCTTGCTACCGGTCTTCTAGAACATCTACTTTTTCTTTTACTCACTAGCCTCAGTTTACTTCGCTATCAAGTCCTCCTGCCAAATTTCACCAAGCGCTCTCCCTTCCCCTTCCAAATTTTTCTTCACATTCTCTCTCAACCCCAGGATCCTCTTTTTTTTTTTTTTTTTTTTTTTTTTTTGTGGTGCTGGGGATCGAACCCTGGGCCTTGTGCTTGCAAGGCAAGCACTCTACCGACTGAGCTATCTCCCCAGCCCCAGGATCCTCTTTTAAACATTTTGGATTAACCTAACTTTTTCTCTGTTTCACACCCAGGATAGGCAGATCCAAGCAGACAAAAAGACAGTGGTGTTTCAGGGGATCCTGAAACTCATTTTGGTGTTTCATGTCCTTGTTCATATATCTGTACCTGCATCCACATAAGAAATCTTGTAATTCAGTACTGTTGCCATCATGCAGACACATGAGGGTTTGTCACCTGGGTGACAATCCTAAAAGAATGTTCTTTCCAACAATAAGAAGTAGCAAAGAAAATAGTATGTTCTTCCTCTCTGACCCCTTTGCCCTTTTCTCAATCAAATTAATTGCAGCACCAGCCACATTCTTTTTAAAGAATATATATGTATTCTTTAGAGCAGTTTTAGGTTTACAGAAAATTGAATGGGAAGTAGAGTCTTCTATTACATATTCAATTCCTGGTCCTCTGCTCCTAGCACGTACAATTTCTCCCATTATCAATATCTTGAATCTCACTCAGGGACTGGCCCTGTCTTAGCTGCTGTAGCTGCCCTAACCCAGGAGAGGATCCAGCCCAGCATCCAGAACTTCATGGTCAGCCTTTGCTGCAAGTGGCTGACCAGGACCCGCCAGCTGTAAGAGAAGGCCTCTGTGGATGCCCTGTGGCATAGCTGCAGGAGCGCCATGCACAGAGCATGCCACAGGCAATACACCCAGCAATAGTACCACAGGGCCACTGCCTCTTAGACGCCAAGCAACCACTGAGGGCAGAATCATAAATGCCCACTTTGTATATAACAAGCAGAGTCCATTTACACCACCCCTCAATCTGCACTGTTTCCCCTGAGCCTCAAGAGATGGAAAGGCCGTCCAACTGGATTAAAGAACTTTCATAGACCAAGTTTATCTCTTCACTCAATTAGTAACTTAATACCTATTTATTCCTGAGCCAAGCACTGTCCTAGTCGCTAAGGAGTTAGCAGAGAGTAACACCAGCTTGGCCCTTGGCCTTGGAGGGGTGCTATGGTTTGAATGTGTTCTCCAAAGTTTGTGTTTTGAAAATTCAACCTCGGATGCAGGTGTTGACAGGTGGGACCTTTGAGAAGTGATTAAATCATGAGGGCTCTGCCTCATGAGTGGATTAATGTCATTATGGTGGGAGTGGGTTATTATCATAGGAGTAGGTTCCTGATAAAAGCATCAGTTCAACCCTCTCTAGTCACTCTCTCAAGAATTCTCATGTCCTCCTGTCTTCCACCATGGGGTGATGTAGCAAGAGGGCCCTCACCAGATGCTGGCACCTTAATATTGAACATCCCAGTCTCCATGACTATAAGAAATAAATTTCTTTTCCTTATAAATTACCCAGTCTGTGGTATTCTGTTATAGCATCACAGAACAGACTAAGTCAGGCAGAGACAACAAAAAAACAATTAAAAAACAAACAAATTGTTTATTAAAGGTAAAAGGAGAGATTTGATTATGTATTTCAACTGGGAAGTTGTTGGGGGTCCCTGGAGGGTAGCTAGTGAGGACAGGTCAGGGTAGGCCTATTTGAAGAGTAATACTTGAGCTGAATGCTGTAGATGTGAAAGGACCAACTGTGTGGTGAGGTGAGGAGGAGGTTTTTATCCAGGAAGGAGAAATAGCAAGCACAGCAGCCTTGATCTAGGAAGGAAACTTCAAGAAGCAAAAGAGTCCATCAAGCCTAGGGCACCATGAACAGGAGGGCAGGAGAGGCAACACACATAGCCACGGTGGAGAACTGCAGCGCATGGTGCCTACCTGCCTAACTCTAAGACCTGTCTCCTTTGCGACCTAACCCAGTGACATGAGCCTCAGAATTTGGAAGTCTGAGTTCCCAACCAGTTCTACCTTGAAAACTATGCTAGCCTGGCTACATTCCTTAACTGCATGTCCTTGTCCACAGGTAAGGGTGCAAGACGTGATGCTCTATTCTAACATTCCCTGGTAGTCACTGTGGGATGCTGGTCACCCCTGAACACAGACGCATGGAGAATACTAGGAGTCTAAATGCCAAGGTGCCCTGCGTGCATTTAAAGAGACTAGGATCTTCCCTGCAAGCTCTGCTGCGGCTCCTCTGAGAGTGGAAACCTGCCAACCTGCAGCCCAGGGACACTAACAACTCACTTGGCCAGGGAGCCATGTCACGGTCGTGTCCAAGAGAGGAGAGGCAGGAGGAGAGAGGTAATAGGCAGGAAGCCCACTCCCGGACAATGAGGCTCTTAGAGCCCTGACTGAGCAGCGGTCTAAATTGAAACATCATCCCACTGCAGCGGAGTGATTGCACTGAAGCAAGTTGGCAAAACATCAGACAGCAGGTAACATGGCTGCCCGTGCGGGAGGCTCCAGCTGACTTCCTAATTGGGCCAAAGCTCCTCGCGCGTTCTGAACTTCACTGGCACCACCACCAGTGGCTAAAACTACTAATCCTTTAATCAATTAAACCCTGTTTCCACGGGGCATTCCACCCCTCTCTAGAGCCATGGGACTTATTCTTGTGACCAGCTCTGGCTTTGAGAACCGTGTTCGGCACTGGGAATCCAGGCAGCGTGGAGCACATGACACCCAGGCCTCTGCACGTGCAGCTTGGCATGAGCTCCTGGGTGGCTTTTGCTGTCTGTCCATTTTGCTCGTCCTTACATACAGCTGGAGGATGTTTAAGCAAGAGACTTTTATGACAGGAGAGGCCCATTCCCCCTTCAATCCTGGCCGTACCATTAACCTTTCCTTGGTAAGAATTTGCTGAGCTGCTCCTCCTTGAGAAAGAAATCCCATTTTGTGTGTGTGTTGCAAAGCAGACCTATGTCACAAGGCTGCTTCATACGTCTTTTTCCTGTAAATTTCACAAGCTGGAAGTACCTTTTGGGAACTGTCTACTCGCTGATACTGCCCCCTCCACACCTTTTTTTTTTTTTTTATGGTACCAAGGATTGAACCCAGGGATGCTTAACCCCTGAGCCACATCCCCGACCTGTTTTATATTTTATATATGACAGGGTCTTGCTAAGTTGCTTAGAGCCTTGCTAAGTTGCTGAGGCTGGCTCTGAACTTGTGATCCTCTTGCTTCAGTCTCCTGAGCTGCTGGGGTTATAGCTGTGCGCCACCATGCCTGGCTCCCTCCACATCTTTTGAAAGTATTAGTAGTTACCTTATCAAATATGCCAGTAAAAACTGATGTCCCTATGAGGTAGGAAAGGGCTGGATTGATTGACAGGTGCATGCTTGTTGGATGCTTTCCTTAAGCCAGTTTGCATCTTCCTTTCACTTGGTGTGGGTGTGACATGGGAGAGGCAAGCCTGCCTTGGTCATCAGCATCAGGGAAGCCATGGAAAACAAAACGGACATAGCAGTTGTTAGTTTGTGATGTTTGTGGAACAAAATAATAACTCCACTATGTGCTTTCCCAAACTCCAAAGGGCTAAAACCAGCCTCATGCTCCCTCCCTTTCTATCTCCTCTAATAATATGAAAGAATCAAGGTTGCAAAACACGCAGAGAACATGCTCACAGTATGCAGTTTCTTCTAAGTAATACTTTTCTGATTCATTTTATTAAGAAATTAAATCGCTGATCCATTTGAACTCTCATTAATAGATATTAAATGTTGCTTATTATAAAAATGCTAATAAATCATTAGGTTTTTAAAAAAATTAACCACCAAATGCCTAACAAATTAAATTTAAATCATTAAGTCTGATCTTCCTAGAGAGGGATCACAGGGGGTGGTACATTAGAGAACCTGTTTTTATTTTGTTTGGTTTTAAACACAAAGAGCCCGTGCTGACTCCTGGCTCGTGCCTCGCTGGCCCCTTTCCAGAAGGCAGTGAGCATCTGCGAGGCAGCTGACCAGGCGGAGGCTGCCATTTAGAGGGTGGCCAGGCTACCTGGGCTGTAGGGCCAAGCCCGTGACCTTGGCCTCATTAGCCCTGCTCTACCCAGCCATGCTAATCAGCACTGACATGTGTTGCTCAATGTGTTGATCGCTGTCACTCATTGCCTCTTCTAGGGCTGCCACTGGTAATTAAAAGCTTCACTACCAAGATGGCTAGTTGGCCTCATCTGGGCCTAGAAGAAAAGCTCTTGTCCCTTTTTAATGAAAAGGATGCAAGAAGCATGAATCCCCGAGCGTGTGGACACAGTTTTAATTAGAACTCAGAGCCACCTTTCCAGCAGTTTGCCTAGGCCATTGAATATTTCATTCTCTTGAAATATACTGCAGTAACTTGACTCAATCCACTCTCTCTTATTAACATTTTAACACAGGAGCATTAAATAAAAAGAGAGTCTGTGATGTTCTAATTTGTAAAACCGTAACAGACTGCTCCATTTATTCAACTACAGCAAACCGAGATAGCCTGAATAAGAACAAGAACAAGAATTTGTCCATTTTCTCTTCTCCCAAGGCAATGATATCAATCATGCTTCCATATTCTGTGTATTACAGGCGATGAAACCACAGGTGAGAAGAAAGTAATCTCACTGAACTCTTAAAATACGTCTCCCTCCTCTTAGGCAATGTCACCCAGGTCCAAAATACTTGAGGCGATTGACTTAAAAAGAGGAACTATTTATTTGGGCTCATGATTTCAGAGGTTTAAGTCCATTGTCACTTGGCTCTGCTGCCTTTGGGCCTGTGGTGAGGCAGCTCATTTAGCAGAGAGCACATGGTAGAGCAAGCTATTCACTTCATTAATGGCCGGGAAGCAAAGAAAGGAAGGAAAGGAAGAAGAGGCTGGGGACCCAATAACCTCTTCAAGGGCACACCGCCAATGACCTAACTTATTTCCATTATGCCCACCTCTTAAAGGTTCCACTACCTTCTAATAGCAGCATGGACAAAGGAGCAAGCCTTAGGCCCATGAGACTTTAGGGAACATTTTAAATCCTTATCTATAGCACCCAGGAATATATAAATAAAAAGCGGAAAAGTTAACAGTGTATAGACATTTCTGAAGTGCCCTTCAGGTTGGAACCACACTGTCATCTAAGGTGCCAGTCAACATCTCAATAAATTGTTCTGTAATTCTTTCTTTGGGTCCACACTTTCAAAACAATTTTCACTATAATACTAAGTTGTTCTTTGGTTTCGTTACTATATTGACATTAGCACTGATGCAACAAAAGCAAAGGGGGCTAAAAGTTCTTGCCAATGAATCAAAAGCAGTGGCACTGATATGTACTAGTACTCTTTGCTACCACACACTTAGGGAAGGAAATTTAAAGAGGAATTAAAAAAAAAAAAAAAAAAAAAGCCAGTTTCCCTTAAGAATGTTCTTAATGATGCCTGAAAAAAGCATTACTTACACTAAATCTTGACTGTTAAGTAGTCAACTTTTAAAATATTCCTTGGCTGAGATGGGAAATGTGCATAAAGTACTTCTGTTGCATACCCAAGTACAAAGTGATACCAGAGGGTTGTCTTCAGGAAAAGCACTGTGTAGTTGTTTGAGTTGCAAGCTAAACTAGCCACTTTGTTCATGGAACACCATTTATATTTAAAAAC
Organism: Sciurus carolinensis; assembly: GCF_902686445.1. Lineage (NCBI taxonomy): Eukaryota > Metazoa > Chordata > Mammalia > Rodentia > Sciuridae > Sciurus > Sciurus carolinensis. The sequence continues at coordinate 35,872,926 of NC_062216.1, forward strand.
CTACAAGCTATGGATACTCAGATTTGGACACACTCAGACATTTTCTTGAAACTGAATGAAGTCTATCACTCCAAGAAAAATGAAGTGATAAAATGATAAAAATGGAAACTTTCAAGATAAAATTAGTTTTCTCAAAAACTTACCTGTCACTGTGATCTTGACAATTTCCCAAATGCTTAAAAAGATTTTTCTGATGAGATCTGTGGTGATATTTATAAAAGTGATTTTTGGATATTGTATAATGAAATGTGTCAACATTTGGATGATCTGTGTAACTAGTATTTTTCAAATGACTGATACATAGATAAAACACAAATTCAAAATACAAGCTACACCAATAAAATTTAAAAGTAAGACAATATGAAATGTTCATTGATATGGTTTCTGTTTCCACACTGTAATTGATCTGTAGGAAACTCTACCACTTATCAAGTTGTGGTGTGATTTCAAGAAAGAATATCCATGCTTTTCTAAAAATGCTATGTCTCCCTTTTCTATCTACATATATGTATGGTCAGTGTCTTTGTCTGCTTTGTGTTACTATAACAAAATACCTGAGGCAAGTTAACTTAGAAAGAGGTTTATTTGGCTCACGATTTTGACCAGCAAATTCAAACATAGCATAGCACTAATATCTAACAAGAGTCATGTGTGACAACATGGCAGAGAAACAGAAAGGGAACTGATTGCATGTAGAAAGGACCAAGCACATGAGTTGGACTTGCCTTGTTTTTAAAAAACAATAATTATTAATGCATATTCATTATACAAACTAATAAATTTCACTATGACATTTCCGTATGTGCATATTTTATGCTTTGATCATGTCCACCCTTTCTTTTACCCTCTCTTACCCTTTCTCCTTTGGACCCTTTCCCTTTACATGAAAGAATGAACTCATTTTATAATGACCTGTACTCAAGACTAAGCCAGTCACCCAAGACCTAACCCACTCCTGTGAGACCAGAATTACTCCCTGCAAGGAGTATTACTCCATGATGGAATCACCTCCCACTAGGCCTCATCTCTTGGGTTCCACCAATTCAACATCATTACTTCAGCACATGAACCTTTGGAGGACAAACTATACCCAAACCACTGCAACTGGAGTTTCTTCACATCCTAGAGCTCAAAAGAAAATCTAACTGTTTTCTATTAAGCTAGATATCTGAAAAGTTGAAAACGTTCTAAAACAATGCCACTCTTTTCCTAAATACTTTTTGTAGTCCTGGAACCCTTACAAGTTTAAATGAATTCGAATATTTTTAAAATTTCTCAGTTTTAATTTCTGACGCACTAAATATCAATAGACATAACCCACGTTAAAAAAAAAAAAATTCTCTGGAGTCCTCAATTATTTTTAAGAGTGTAAAGGAGTCCAGTGACCAAAAAGCTTACAAACTGCTGATTCTAAGGAATCTTAGCAGAAGGCAGCATGAGAAAGGTGCTCTCTTCAGAACTGGTGCCACTGTGGAAATGTTCCAGATAAAAGAAGCTAAAGACACCTGACAACTGAAGGCAATACCAAACCCTAGGCTGGATCCTGTTCTAAAAATACTATGAAGAAAATGATTTGATCAACTGACAAAATTGGAATATGAACAGCAGATTAGATTGTAAAAACGTTAAATTTACAAGTCAGCAAGTACATTGTGGTGATACATGAAAATATCCCTATTTTTAGGAACTATGGACCAAAGGCCAGGATGTAACTTAATCTCAATTTTACGCACACATAAGTGTACATGTGTATACATAAACAAACTCTTTTTTATGAGTTTTATATACTCTTGTATATGTTTGTTTCTAAAAATATAGAATTTTTTCTACATAGGAGTTTGAAAGTTAATGCAAAATTTACAAAAATTTTGTGATACAGGTATCATCTCTCAATTCAACAAATCCTGAGGCTGTAAAGAGTAGCTGAGCAGAAACTACGTATTCTGTTTCACAACATTCCAAGTAAAGAGTATGCCGAGGGCAGTATCATAAGTAACAGCCATTACTACCCCCTCTCTGCAACCTCTGCTGTAGGACCTGGACTGCTAAGTAGCCTACCAGCTTTCCTCACAGCCAGGGGTGGCCATGTGATCCTGCTGTGGCCAAGGAGATAGAAGAGAGTATTTACTGAAGGTTTCTGGGAAAGTTTGTTTTCCTGCTCAGAGGGACAAGCAAGAAGGGAAAAGTCTCACCCCATCCCACTTCCCATCTTTTTGTTGCATTTAATGTGATCGGGATGCCTGGAGCTTGACAGAATAAGCTTGAAGACATCAAGTGAAAAGATGGCTAAGCGAAAATAAAGAAGAGTCTGGATCTTTGCTGCCATCATGCAGCTGCTAGACAGAGTTCAGCAAATGCTTACTGCTATATTTCTTATTGTGCAAGAAAAATTTGTTTAAGCCACAGACAGGTTAGAACTGCACACATTAATGATGCCTGCTTATCCAGGAAGTGGGGAAAGGTAGAAGAAATACAAACAGAATAAGAATGAGACCGTGCAGCACTGTGTAGAGGAAGCAACTCCAAAACAAAATGCCTATTTAAAACCTGCACCAAATGGTATGTTGAAGTTTTTATGCAATGCCAAGATGCTAACAATTTTCATTTTAAAAAGTTTAAGAACTCCTTTAACAGTAAGCATGCTACAGTGATTTAAGACCTGAAAAGGACAAGACATCCTCTAATCAGATGGGTTTCAATGCAAACATTATTTCTGGGTGGTCTGCCAAGAGTGTACCTTATTGCCAAATTCCTGATTTAAAACTATAAATAAGAATGCCTTCACTGAAACACAGAAGTGAAAAAATAAGACTTTTAAACAGCAATCTCACTTCTCTCTCAAAGATAAATGTGCCCATTAACCCTGGAAGATTTCTTTCTCTTACATTCTATAAGACAACTTTTTTCCAAGGTGTTCATAAAGAAGTCAGCATGAAAAATAATAATTTAGGAAGTTGGCTTCTGATCAGCTACTTCACTGAATTAAAGTACAATCAGGTTCATAACTTTTGAGAATATTAAAAACATGGATGAAATCCTTCTGCATAAAGTCCTGTACAAACACATGGGAAGAATATGAAGCAGTTGGGGACAGCAGATACACATGTCCTAACTAGAGTTCACTATCTAGTTAGGACAGGAAAAGATAAATGTGAAAAGTTAAATGAAATGTTTCAATAACAGTTCTTTAGAACTGTAGAAGAGATGTCATACAGCAGTGCACAATTTGCCAAAAAGACTGTTGTTGATAATAACAGCTGCAGAATTTCAAAGAAGAAAAAATTACTTTAAGCCAGGAATGTCCAGGGAGGCTATAAAGAGAAAGCAAGATTCCAGTTCAGTCTGGAAACATTCATAGAAACCTACAGGCTGGTAACAGGAAGCACATTAAGAGCCTCTTAGAAATGCTTAGAGCTAAGGATGCAGTTCAGTGGTAGAGGGCTTGCCTAGCATGTGGGAATTCCTGGGTTCAATCCCCAACATTACAAAAAAGAAATGTTCATTAAAAAAAAAATGAGAAAAACTTTAGGACAGATAACTGGTGGAGGGAGAGAGGCAGGTGATCAGGGGCTGAGGAGATGGTGCCAGGTTAAAGAGGAACACTGGACTTTCAAAAGAGAATGACAGCCCAATGGTGGCAACGACCTAAGGGTCCGCCAAGGAACCAATGCTAAACAAAATGTGTTCTGTAACTACAACAGGATATATCCTTCAGAAAATTCTGACACAGGCTACTACAAGGATAATGCTTGACAACCTCATGCTAAGTGAAATGTCATCACATAGAAAATTCTGAGCGATTCCATTTGTATGAGGCAGCTAGAATAATCAAATTCAATCCAGAAAGCAGAGCGCTGGCTGCCAGGGGCAGTCAGAGAAGGGGGTCAGTGTTCAGTGGGTATGGAGTGTCAGTTCTGCAAGGCAAAAAGAGCTCTGGAGATGGATGGTAGTGAAGGCTGCACAACGGGAACATAAGATGACAAATTTTGTTTTATATATATATATATATATATATACATATATATACATATATATATATATTTTTTTTTTTAGAAATTAAAAATTTTTAAGAGAGGAAGCACAGCAACAAGCAAGTGAAAAGAGTGGACTGGACTCAAGAGGGACAGCAGAGGTTCGGCAGTTGGCTCCCCCAAACACGGACAGTATTTTTGTTCGAGGCTCCAGGCCCTGAGCCCCACAAAGTACTTCTGCTCTGAAGTGAGCAAATGGTGTCACTTTTCTTACACAGACATAGAACCTCTCCCCTACAGTTCTTTGGAAATACTTAACTCCTTTTAATTTGATGAAGGACCTTTATCATCTTTTAAAGACTTTTGCCTCAGTAAGAACCAGGCTCCTGCGGGTATTCACTTCCTGACCTTTCCCTCACTGGCCCTGCTCCATTGGATGTTGACACAAAATATAGACAAAGTGCAGGTCACATCTGCGAGGCTCAGGTACCTAGAGAGCTTTAGTTAGTTTAATAAAGAGGTGGGTAAAGTTGGGCTTCCTCTAACATTTCCAGTATCCAGCTGCTGTCTATTCCAACCTTAAAGTAGGAATTATCAGAGAACCCAATGCCTGGTAGGCCTAAATAACTATTTGGAGATTTATATAATCTCATCATGAAACGGCTTTAGAGTCCTCTAAGAACTCTGCAAGAAAGAGGGCCAGCTCTAGCTCTTTCTAGAACTCTGGGGCAGTTCTCACTTCGGCTGAAGGTGTCATGCTTTTCCCTCTAAATGTGAGCCTAGCTCCAAAGAGTTCTGGACCTAGGGAAATTTTGCCTGCCCCTCTGCAGCTGGTAACCTGTAGCTCTAGTCATCATGGGTCCTGGACAAGAGATAAGTTTGCAAAGCATTGCCACTTGAATTGTGGTCCTGCCAGTGGGCTAGGTGGACCTCCTGGTCAAGACAAGGAAACTACCATTTCTAAAGTGGCCTTACTTTAAAAAGTGAACTAGAAACATGAAAACATTCTATTGGTGTCACCAGTAATAAAACTGCCTCCTTGCATTCCTTGGGCCCTTCTACAACAAATTCTTCCTATTTTTAATCCTCAGATTAGAGGATTAAAATTTTTGATCACCAAAAATTATTCATGGCCCACAGAAACTTCAGAATATCAGGCATGTGAGCCCAAATTTTTATTCAGGAGGTTTTCTCAGTTTTTATACTTTTGTTTTGTTTTGAAAACAAAAAGAAAAGGTGGCTAATATTTTAGATCACTTTTATTACTAGGTCTTGTTGGGCTTGTAAGTCTTAAAGGACAGGTTCAATTCTTTAAAAAAAAAGGGGGGGACGAAAAGCTTAAAATGTCAGGAAAATGGAGTTCCTATCATTTCACTCTCAAATTTTGCCTTTTTAATGTAGTTCTGCCAATGGTTCAGTGAAAGATGGCTTCCTTATTGTCATTGATTAGCCATGACAGGCAGCAACACTTCTCTCAGATACAGTCTCCCTTCGCCACAATTATCTAGTAATGCCTGCAAGGCAAAAGACTGCTCAAAATTTCTTCCTTCTGGAATGCTTTTCCCAAAGGCAACAGTTCAAAGCAAACCTCTATTAACTGGAACACTGACATCTGCAGAATTCTCTGGACAGGACAATTCCACTACTTCTAGAGTGATAGCAGAAACTAAGATGTAATTACCTACAATCCAGTCACCAGGAAATCAGGCTTCAACAAGTTTCGAGGTGGAGGTCTTATATACCCACACTGACAGCACCCCCACCCTTAAGCAACCCAACCAGACTGTCATCGTCACATCCTTTTAGTGAGTACCCTTCCTCTTAACCTTCCTCCAAAAAGAAAAAAACAAAAATTCCCCAAAACCTTTTTTCACTAAAATTCAATGCAAGAGACCAAATATAAGATAGTATCAAAGTTAAATAAATGTACCATCTCTTATTAGCCCCCAGATATATATGCAAATGTGACATAAAAATTATACACTCCTTGCTAACATGGATCATAACTTGTAACTTACAATATAAAAATACCATGTTTTCTATTTTAACTCTCTTTACTGATTTTTTTTTTCTTCTACTTTCCTTTTGTTTTGTGTATTTTTGAGCAAACACAGAGCAAGGGGTTTGGAGGACAAAAGAGAAATAGAGGAGAAAAAAAGATGTAGAATACAGTGAGAGGGCAGCAGAGGATGGGCTAGGGAACTGAAGCATTCCAGGAGGGAGCAGCTGGGGACCTATCAGATGCCTGCACCTGAGACAGGGAGCAGGGAACCCAGGTGAGAGTCATAGACAGCCTTCTACCAACACCAGAAATTGGTCACAAGGAAGCGGCACCCATCGACCCTGGGCAAGTATACAGCATAGAAACCTCTGACTGTTCTCTGAGCATAAATCTATGTAATGTGTTTCACGACAATACAGAAATGGCAGAAATAGAAAGCTAAGCACATAATTATGAGAATATAAAAAATGAACATACTCTGCTGTGGTGGATTTTAATAAGATTTTAATAATATTGGTAAGGAGCCAAATTACACAATGCCCTAGAACACAGGAGTACAAAACCTCAGAGACAAAATAAAAACTCATGAAAACATAAGAGCACTCTAAAAAAGGTAATAATCTTTAAGATAAAGAAACCATTTTCTCAACAAAGGTACTGAGCATGTTTAATAAAAATTAAATGAGATTAAAGACAAGGTGCACAGCCACACAGTCCCGACCCGCAGCGACGGGGAGGGTGATATCTGTGCAGGTGAAGGCATGGCGCCAGGAGCTTGAATGAGCTCCGGTCGCCAATAGATCTGGAATAAGCAGCCTCCAGGTGGGTGGAATTTCTCACAATTCAATTCCAGGACAGGAATTAATTTGCTCGGAAATGAACCACACTGGCATGTGCAGGAGAGGCAACCTGTTTCCACACAGCAGAAGCGTGGGGGACATGCCTCACGCTCCCATCCCCCAAAGCCCAGTTGCCACCACCGCAGGGTGTGGTCTTGGGGAGGTGACAAGGGAAGATGGGCTGTCTCCTCTGAGAACAATTCATTATTCAGATAAACTAAATGTAACAGCTCTCTGTGACCAACTAACCAAAATTAAGAAGCCAAAACAACAGGGGTCTCCACCCCCAGAGGGATAATGTGCCACTCGCGTGTATGTAGCAGGATAACAGGAACAGAGAAAATATTCCTGGTTCAGTGGCGCTCATCATCTGTCGGGACAGATGTGCCACCCTATCTAGGTTTTCTGGGTGGATGGGTGGGGGCTTCCCTCAACTCTGCAGCAAAGACTTTAATGCTACTGTCGCGGGTCTTATTTTTTTTCCAAGGGCACTACATGTTATGCTTCATTTGGGCCAGATGTTCACTTCAGTGTGCCTGCTCATTCCCACTAAGAACACAACAATTATTTATTTGTCCTTCCCGCACATACAGCAGTGAGGAGTCGCTGTTCAAATGTAGCGGGGAACAGAGAGCTGATGCTCTTCTGCAGAGCCCCCAGCTTCCCAGCAGGCCAGGCCACAGGGAGGAGACTCCCTCACTCCAGCCGTCTGCAGGATCCCTTATTTTCAACCCTAAATCAATAGTTTAAACTGATGCAGATTCCATGTGACAGGAGGGACAGTAAGGGAGAGTTGAGACTTTATATTCTTTAGATGTCTACTGGCACTGTGCTGGCTATTAAAAAGTTATGTGCAACTTCAAGATGAAAGGCATTAGCAGCTTCTAAGAAGAGGACAGTCCCAATCTTCTGGAGATTTAATGAGATGGAACTCACTGAAGCTTCTGACTCGGTCGGCTGTTAATTGAATCAAAGTCAATGACAATCTTGCTGCACTTGGGTGTGAATTTCCTAAACATGAAAAACAAAACATATAAAGATATTATCCAATGAGTAGTTAAAGCAATTTATTTACTTTGGCTTAAACTATATTTTCTGTGCAGAGGAAAAAAAATGCTCTGGGATTTGCTTGATAGTTTATCTCTATAGGAGCCAATTATAGTGCACCATACCGAGAGAAACATGGACCAGAAAAGACTAAGACAAAAAAAAGATGCATGGGGTGGCTTGGTTTGTATGTTCTTCAGCTACCTGAGTTCATGAATTATCCGGGAGTCAAAGGATTTCTAACAAGTTAGCTGCACAACATGATATCCGTTTACTCGTTTTCCTATCAGATCTATCTTATTTTGTAGGAAATTTCTGCAGCCAACTTGGAGTCGCTCTGAAGCAAATGATAGTAAATTTTCTTCTGCCTCTTATACACAGCAAAATACAACTAGCTTTAGTGAGGAGCAATTTTTTTAAATCGTATTTTGAAAAGGCAAAGATAAAATAAACCCATGAGTATTTTTGTACTCATTAGCTTTTTTATTCATTACTCATTACCTCTACAGCAACTAAAAAGAAAATTATTGGGGACCTAAACATATTCTTTTTACAGTCAATAAGAGGATTTAAAGTCTCATAAGGCACAACAGTTTACTTCTAGAGATTCATCACGTAAAACCCATGAATAGTGAACACAGGGGGCTGAATTACAGTCCTACCTCTGCTGACCAAAACTACCATCAAGCTTTGTAAAAGCTTTTCAGTATCTAATGAATTTTCTGCCGTTAATCAAAGATGACTGATTTAATTGCAAGTAAAGCATGCTACATAATCTTTGCTCAGCAAAGATGATCATAAAAATCCAAGACTTCTAATCTCAATTAAAATTTGCTCTGAAAAGAACTCCTAGTGTTTTGACCTGACAGGTTACTTTCATCCTAACTTGTCTATGCCAGAGTTGGTACATCTGCAAAATTTACAAAGGTTTGGCATTACTATACAAAACTTCTAAATTTTTAAATTTCTCGCTATTTGAATAATTAGCCTAAGCCCTGGGAAGTTACTAATATTAAAATATAATCATTAAACAGATTGTCTTCAGATACTTCTGTCACTACTCTTAAAAATCTACCCCTAAAATAAGCTTTATATTCTTATGCCATCACGTTTCTGAATACTCTTCCAAGCGTGGAATTCAGATATCACAAGGAGAAACTGAACATCAGACAAGGTCAAATGTATTTCTACATCAGCCCTTCATACCACCTTTCCCCCAAGGACTCCCAACTTACCTGAACGAAACCCCAGCCATTTCAAACATGAGCCTTGCTGCTGTTGTCTCATCACTGTCATGGTATTTATCAGACATAAAAATAACTTCTTTTATACCTTAAAAGGGAATAGTGGAAGCCCCATTAGTACATGCATATATAGATCCTGCAAAAGAAAGGCAGAGGCAGATGGAGTTCTTGTAGCATCTATGATTAATTACCTTTTCCAAGTGCTTGCAGACAAGGTCCAGTTACTAAAATATATATCTGCTGCTTTCTAATACAGCAGAGGGTGGATTATATTTAATTTGCCCTCCAGTCTTCATGGATTTTTTTTTTAACAAATGCAAAGTGAAAACATGTCAAACAGTCAAGTCTTAATACAATTAACAAATTGTCTTTCCTGCAGGTGAGCAAATATTCTTTATTCACAAGGCAACTACTCTGAACTTAAGGGGCACATGGGAGGAGTGGTGGTTTCTAAGAATGGCCTGGCAGACCAGTACAACCCAGCTCCACAGAAGGCAGATCTGCTTCCTTTTTATGTTCTCACCAGGCAATACAAACCTGAACGTCAGGAATCCCAATGGCCCTGCACTCCACCAGCTCTGGAAGGAACGAGAGAGCTGACCACACAGACCGTAAGCTGCTCAGTGTATGCACCTGCTGCCACCTCTACAGCCTATAGACGGTCGAGGAAACATTCCAGAAGATGGAATAGCAGCACCAGCATGGAAGCCCACACTGCTCCTTAAGGGCGGCTTCTGATTCAATCAGACCTCTTCTGTTCTGAGATCCACGGGGCTCATGATAAACAGCCCCTTTAAACCACACATCTGGCTAAACATGCTAAGTCTTTAAATCTCAAGCTGAGAGCTTTATGGAGATAAAGTGTAGCTGAATCTTAGATGTGACAGTTTGAGAAAGGTGAAATATTCAGAATACAACCGTGTAGATTTATGGTAACTGTAATATAAGAAAAACTTAGAGTAGTACCATTTGAGTCTTATGGCATTTATATGCAAAGATATGCTTAGATCCTCAAATATCTACCATGTATTAGCTACAAATTAAAATTTGATATACAGACTCCCAGCTGACCTTGTTTCTGACAGAAGTTCATTTCCCTCCCTCCCCCCTAATCTATGCACAATATGTCAGAGAATGGTAAATTGACAGTAATTATATGCAATGCCTGTGTTGTTTTTTGGCAGCTTGCAGTTTAAGAAGTTGCAAACTAAATTAAAAACATGCTAAGAATCACAGAGGATGCAATTAGTCTTAGACTACCTGGCACCATTCAAAAACAAAACACGGGAAATATCTTGCAAAGTTGATAGTGCAATTAATTTAGATCTAAACAATAGCAATTTAAGATCAAATGCATCTGCAATGAGCTACTGATGAGCAGGCAGCAATGCAAATGTGACAAATGGAAAGGCCGGGTTCCTACCTGCCTGGATGATGAGCTTAGCACATTCATTACATGGGAACAAGGCGACATACATGCTGCAGCCCTTCACATCAGCCGAATTCTTGTTCATGATGGCATTTAGCTCAGCATGGCACACTGTGAGTTTGAAAAAGAAAGAAAAACTTCGATTGCAGTTCATGAAGAATTTACCAAGTGTTAGGCATTCCATTCCCCCCTCTGAAATAGGCCTGATAAAAATAAATTGATTAGAAACAGCATACACCGAGAATACCAAATGAGCGCCACGTGGTCTGAAATACCTTCACACTGACAGCCCTCGGTCCTTGAGCACTAGAGCAGCCAGGGGGGCTGAGGTCAAGCGCCTTCACCCACCTTAGGTCAAGCAATAGCTCATCGCTCCACAAGACCCTGAGGTATTGAATTGCCCACATAAAATGGCTCATTTGTGTGTGGATACACACACACAGGGTACTCTGTGTGGCTGTTAAGAGGGCAGGGAGCAGTAAGAGCAAGAGAATCAAGAAGCAAAGCTGAGCATTTCTACCCTGAGGGCTCTATCTGCTTCACCTCAGCATTCTCAGCCCAAGACACACAAGGAAAAACACAGGGAGATAACTAGCAGTTTATCTTTTATAAGAAAAACATTCATCCACTTAACAGCAATGAGGAGTCAAGATCTTGAAATGCTGTCCTATTCCACCAATGATCCCAAAGTGAGGATCCAGGGTCATCCTCAGGGTTGCCTGAGTTCAAGGTCAAAGGGAGCACCGTCCTTTCTTCCCCACTCCTGTCTTATTTCTTTAGATCTCCCTGCAATGCCTGAGGAGGACTCCAGCCCTGGCCAGTTTTGAGTCCCTTGGCCTGCCCATGAGGCTTGCGTATGGCCATCCTGTATCATTATTAAATTTCTGGGTGTGTTATTGGAGACCATACTATACACTGCTAATGGCAGTAACTGGCAAACTTGGCCTTGGAGGAGCTTCCAAAACATTCAAATCTGTGTTCCACACCCAGAATGTGATGGCGGGGGGCAGTGGCCTGAACTTGGGAACTGCAACCACCCCTGGGCACATGTCCCCAGCAGCTCGGCAAGGCTACGGGCAAAAAGCTGACCAAGAACTCTCTCAGGAAATGTTAGTATGTACTAATGTCCCCTTTTAGACTAGGAATACCATTTTTTAGGAGGTTTCAGCCATGTGTGAAAATGAACATTCTCTGGCATTGCAGGGAAATCTAAAGAAATAAGCTGTGCTTAATCAGATCGCAGCCCATCAGAGAATAATCCTCGCTGGTCACACAGGCATCTGAGCCACACCTCCCAAGACTCGCTGGCCTAACAAACCCCAAGGCCACGGGAAGACAAAGAGAGAGAACTCAGGAAGGAGCAGCATGGCCATGTGGGCACTGGCCTCGGACAGGCCCCCCAGCCCCTTCTCCCCTGGTGACCAAGATGTTCGGAAGCTGGCATTAACACTGCTCAGTGTTAAAACCAATTAGATGTAATTGTTTCTTTTATTTCCCCCTTGAGGGCAGAGCCCAGCCTTCTAGGTTCTTTGTAACTTCCCCAGAGTCTAATGTGATGCCACGAACATAATGGGTGTTAAATATTTATTGAATGAATAAAGGAGGAAATGCAGATTCCAATTATTGATGGTGACATTGGGAAATACCAAAAGTTCTCATAAATTCAAATATCAAAAATAGGTGTTCCCACCTAATAAATATTTTTTGATGGTGTTGGTATTAATATTCAGAACTAGAGTCTTTGAAACTGTTACGAAATACTATTATGATGTCCATTTTTCAATCTCTTAAGAATTGTCACACTGACAGCAACCATCTTCCTCTAATTCATCTGAGGCAGTTTGGGGCAAAATTTAACACTGTAGGTCTGGATTCATTAGTGAAAATTAGCATATGAAACAGACTCTCTAGGGAAGTATCTGATGTCCCTGTGCATCAAGGGTGGTTTATAGAAATAGACTTCTTTTCTTTTAACTTAAAAAAAAAAAAAAAAATCAAAAGATGAAAAATACAAAACTTCTTGTTAACAACGGACGAGGTCTCGGGACTACATGAATGCCAGAGGGGCAGGTACATGGGAAACTCTCACAAGGAGCAGTTCACAACCCACAGTCCCATGTATTCAAAACTAGACAATGACAAAAACAAAACCAAGCAGTCAAGAGCACAAGGATGTACCCAACGCCGATTCCTCTTGCTCAGTCCTGCACCCCTTCAATTTCAGACACAGCCAGCACCTGCCTCCTTCCCTGGAGTCCCCAGCACACCAAGACCTGTCTGATTAACACCTGCTTCCTGGACGCACTCAAGGGGATAAGGGGAAGAAGCCCCAGCCTAGGGGAACACCAGCCCTTGTCCACGTCATCCCCACTCTGTTACTCTCCATGAGCTACTGAGCTGTCATTCAGGTCCTGAAATCTGGCCTTGCCCTTCTGGCCTGATACTTGCCTCTCTGGTCCATGGTCTCCACTGCCCCTGTAGTTTTGACTATGGCCTCCCTCCAAAACCTCCTCACAGGTTCATTCCACACGAGGAGACATTACTCTATTGGGCCTCAGGCCCAGAACCCTATACTGTCCTCAGAGAAGAAACCAGGCAGACCAACTTGATGGTCATCCATTCAATTTGCTTAACACACATTGGTGTGAGTGAAGTGTTGGGACTCATTCACTCAGACTAGCCATCTGTATTGATCAAATAACAGGTAGTTGCAAAGTGTGCTCCTGCACAACGAGCACTCAGAACCAATGTGCCTGACCTGGGCCATGTTTGCTCCCAGCCCAGGATAGTCAGACGCAGAGCCAAGCACCTGCCCCCTTTGCACTCTGCACCTTGGCAGGCAGGCATGGAGCAAGAGCTTTTGCAACAGGGGTCGGCACCACAGTTCCAGGCCCAATTTGCCACTTCGAAGTTGGATGACCTTGGGGCTGGAAATGTAGCTTAGTGATGGAGCACTTGCCTAGCATGCGCCAGGTTCAATCCCCAGTACAGGAAAAAAAAAAAAAAGATGAAAGGAAGAGTCAAGGATGACTTTTGACAAGGTGAAAAGTGCCCTTTTGCTTTGCAAGAGTAACACTGGCTCTAAGAAAGTGTATTTCCAACTAACTAAATAAAAACAATTTAAAAAACACCAAACACATTGATTTTTTTACTTCTTCCCAAATTCTCAGTTTCATTCAGTGCTCCAGAACATGAGATTCTCTCTTAAAAGTTTTCACTAAGAAAACATGGCTCTCCTTTGCTGGTGCCAACCCTGAGGCCCCAACTTGCCTCTGCTTGGTTTTTTCACCTTTAAACACAGACACTTAGTCCTCATTCTGAAGGGGTCATCCCGCAGCATCTCTCCTTCCTCCTCTCAAGAAGAATCAGTATTTCAACAACAGCTACCCTAATGTTTAAAATAATCGTCTCCTGACTTTGTACTACAGATATAATCTCTAGTTTTCTTTAAAACAAGGTTTTCAAACGGCAAGTCCTACAACCAGTTTAATGAGTTATAATCAGTTTGTTTGTTGTTTTTTGATGAAACACACAAGGTAAAGGCAGAGACTGGAAAGCATCGGGTTACACACTTCTCCTAAAAACTATGTTCACTATGTTTCAGGTAGACATTTGCTGGGTGGCCAAGTACTACATGGGAGAATCACTACTTTATGGCAACCTGATGGCTCTGTAATTTGCTGATAAATGTTCACAAGCAATTATTTAAAAAGGAGGAGGAGGAGGAGGAAAGAAAAGAAAAAGGCCTGATTTGCAGCATCTACCAATTTCTGTGATGTAAACATGGCCCGATGTGACAGAGCTGGGAGAAGTGTGGACCTGACTATGGTAAGCAGATCAGACCCAGCTCCTCCACACCACTGCATGACCCTATCGTTACCAAAACCCAGAGCCTCTTTGTGGTTGCAATCTTTGAATTCACTTGTTCTCCTGGCCCTGGAATAATGGACTCCTCTCCACCCTAAAACCTCTCAGGACCACCCTACTTTTCTGTGCATCCTTTTCTTTCTTTTGCCTTTCTGGGGGCCCTTCCCAAGGGCCCAGATTTCCTTCCTAATTTTCCATTTCTTTCTTACAGTCACTGAATTAAGGATTCATCTATTCATAGATTCTCAGATACCACATCCATTTGTAAAACCCTGAAATCCACATTTCTAACCCTAACTTCCCATCTTTTCCTCAAGCTTTCTTTGGGGTGAGGGGTTCTCTTTTCCCACTACAATGAACACTGACAGCAATAAACTAAAGAATAAATTTATCTTTCTCTAGAGCTAACATTTTCACATGTTGCCAAAAAAGAACTGTGGCAAGGAACAAAATACACCTATGTGCAAAGAACACCCAGAGGCTGGTTCTGTTGGTTTTAAGCACAGTTTTTATGTTCTAAGTAGGAATAAGGACCAAGTATTTAAAAGATACACAGCATCTAAGGACTACTGAAAGTCTAAATTGTCCAAAAACAGATGAATTTTCCAACTACTTGGACTAATAAACCGATGGCTAAGCAATAAGCAAAAGAAATTTCCAAATAATACATATATTTGATAAGCACAAAGAGTAACACAAACCCTTCAATTACTCCCAACATTGTTTAAAAAGAAGAGAATCAAATGCTAAAAATACCAGATTAGTGCTTATAAAGTTCTTGATTGCCAGAGGAGAACCTCTGTTTCAGGTAATTATAAGACAATTCATGTGCTTTGGTCTTGTCTTTTCTTTTCTATTACTAACTGTCAGAATTCAGAACTGCATTAACCTTGGACCACTGAGAAGAGATTGTATAATTAGAAAACTGTATTTTTCAAATTCTCTCTTACTAGGGCTTGATTAATCCTCACTGTCTCATGTAGGCGGTTCTTTAGAAGTTTGACAAATTAACAGGATATACTCCATCCTTCGTTAAATTTAAGAGATTCAACATTTTATAGATTTGACTTCCATCTTATTTGATATTAAGGCTAATACAATATCTATTTTTGACAGTAGTACTATTAAGGTTACTCAAATAGTTTAAAAAAAAAAAAAAAACCTGAATAAAGCTAAACAAATTCTAACTGCTACACAAATAATTTAGCAGTCAGTGTGTGATTCAGCCCTCACCTGATCTTCATCAGCTACTGCGACATGACAGGAAATACTGGGGCCTGACACGATATGGACTCGGAAAAACTAAGTTTCTATTCCAGTTAAAGAAACTCCAGTGTTTTAAAACTCATTTTTAGTGATACAGGATTTTACTTGAAGAAAGTGACTTCCTCGGACCTGAGGGGGACTCTGCCAGGGCTGACCTGAAAAGACCGGGCAGGCTGGGGGCAGGGCTGGGACTAGGAGACTCGGAGCAGTCCCACTCTCCTCCTGCCACCATGCCAGGCTGAACCGGGCCACACGGACAGCAGGGTCCACTGACAACACAAGGGTCAGAGCCAGGAATGGAACAGAGGGTTGTGTCACTCTCTGTTCTTTCGACTGGGTCCTCACTCTGCAACCAACAATCATGAACTGGGGCACCTGCTTAAGACTGACCTGTGAGTTTTCACCTTGAATAACTCAAGGGTTAGTCTACAAGATATCCCACCTCTAGTCAGATAACAAAGCTTCCCCTCATTAGTCCTCCAAGTAGAATCTAAGTGCTTTTATTTCTGGGGTCCTAAAGTTATGAGTCACTACGTCTGGGCACATCTCTTGGAGCACAGGCCCACACCCTTGCCCTTATTGCTGGACAGGTGCCTGATAGAGACTTCCATCAAAGGGTGGGATATGCATCAGCTCCTCTATCAGGTCCATTTAAAGAACTACTTCACAGCATTTGGAACTAAAATGGAATTTCAACGACTTGTTTCTTAATTATTGAAAGATATCCTGAGAGGGCCTCATATGTCACTGCCAGTCTCCCAGGTACCCATCCTTCAAGTCAATAATTTAACAGTAGACCAGCCTCTAAATTTAAGCCCCAAACCTACCAACACCCCAAGCACCCTGTAAGGGGTCACAGGGAAGATGCACCCTTACAGGGCATGCCCCTTGTGACCCACCTGCCAATAGTTATCACCCAGCTAGCCCCAAACTAGGATGGACTGATTAGGTTACAGCACTCACAATTCAATCATTTCACCTCCGGACATTCCTGCATTAACAGGAGCTCTTTGGGGGGACACCTCACATGCAGACCATGACACCTGTCGACTTATTGGAGCACGTCAAAGCTGCTTCATTCTTATGGCTTCTAGGTACCAGCCTGCCCCAGAGAGAGCATCCCATTCTTTTCTGTGCTATGGCAGAAAGAGAAACAGTTTAAAACCTTCAGCGTTTCCCATCTACACTTTAATAAGTTCTGGATGCAAATACTGCCCACCTCCAGGCCAAGCATTAGCATGGTAAGGACATGGGGCCAGGACTGCAGGAAGGAGGTGGGTCCGATCCCTGCCGAGCTCACACCCAGGTGAACAGATGTCCAGGCACAGAAACAGCCAGGAAATCAAGTCAAAGTTACAGGCACTATAGAAGGGCAGGAAGTGTTCAGAAATTCAGTATAGGAGGACTTACACACACTCTGCAAGCAGATGGAGACTGGATCTTTAGGTGATACTGTTTCTGTAGATAAATGTATTGGGTTACAAATGTCTTTTCAGAAAAAGGGGGTTAAACCCTGACATCTGCCCACACACAGGTAAAGCCTTATTCAAGCCTCGGACTCATTCTGCTACAGGTAGGAATGATGATCCCACCCCTTTCCTTACACAGGGTTACAAGAAGAGCAGGAGGAAAAACCCTTAAACACTTGAAAGAATTATGCAAATGAAGCCTTTGTTACCACTAGTCAGAACTGGACTTGTTTCCTGAGAAGAGAAGAGACAGCCTCCAGTCTCCAGCAGGGTTGGGTGCCAGGGGATAGCATCCTTCTGAGCAGAGAGGAAGGTGAGCACACTTCTGCCTGACCACCCAACCCACTTGTGCTTAGCATGTAGACACCAATGCCTGGCCCTGTGTGCAGTTAGCAGCCTTTCCATTCACAAGATAAAGTAACTTGGCCTCAATACCTTCTGGCATTGAGGGACACACAATTCTACTTCAGAGTGTAAGTCTGTGTGTGAAAATAAAAACAGGAAATAGCGATATTGTAGAGAACCCAGCCTCATGAATGGAAAACATCTCATGGTAATCCCACCCCGTGACCAGAGAGGAAGTCTCTGCTAGAAGAAAATAACAGCAGAAAGGAATCTAGGCCAGGTCTGGGAAGAAAGGGGTGAGACATTCACTTATAAAGCAGCCAAGCCAGGTGCTATGGGGATGCCTGTAATCCCAGCAACTTGGGAGGTTGAGGCAGGAGGATCATGAGTTTAAGACCAGCCTCAGCAACTTGGTAAGACCCTGTCTCAAAAATAAAAGAGTTAGGGATATAGCTCCACACTAGAGCACCCACAGGTTCAATTCCCAGTACAAAAAAGGTTGTTGAGGGGAGCGGTGCAAGTTCCAAGCCCTGGGCCAAGTGTGGACTCCCAGGGCACCCGTGCCACTGGCCCAGCTCACTAAACACTTCAGCGTTAACATCCCAGGTCCACTCTTAAGCTAGTGCACCCTCAGCTCTTGGAGCCACCCGTGGCTCCCTCCCCTGCACTTCCTCTTTACCATGTTCACTTAGCTGCCTGCTGACACACTGCCTTTACTAGGTGGGCCTAATAGTTCAATGACCATAAGTACCTTTAAGCCTCAGCCTCCTGATCTGTGAAATGGCAAGAAAAATCCCTGCATCCAAGAACTATTAGAAAGACTCGAGTCTGTTAGCACAGGGTGGAAGATCTACCTGGTAAATGTTAGTGCCTCCTACCTCCTGGGGCTGCCCACTTGGGACCAAGCAGTCCTGGGCTGCACAGCTCAGCCTGACCACAGGAACATGCATTTCTTTCTCTCTCCCCCTTGCTCCGTTCCCCACCCCTGCCCCCTTCCTCGCTGCCTCTTGCTAAAGCTGCTGGCAACAACTCATGACACCCAGGGGAGCCACTTAGCCCCAATGGTAGTGCTTAGGGCTAAAGAGATTTCTGACTGTGGTGTTTCCATTATTGATAATAAAGCCCCCAGAACTCTAATTACACTGCTTCCCCATGTGCTAAGGGCACACAATCAGGTCAGAGGGAGGAGGACGTGGAAATAAGTGCATTTCATCCATGGGTAAGCCAGGCCAACCTCTTTCCTACTGTTCGTGTGAAATACATGTGCGATGCCTAAAAGGTACTAAAAAGGCACCAGGAGAAATGGGCACTAATCATCCTTTGACAGTTTTGTAATGTAAATATACACCACCAGGCTTAAAAGCTTCCCTCTTGTGCTCACAGCTTTTAAAGGGCAAACTGGGACTGAGCACTGAGCACTGGAACAGGAGTCAGGATCCGTGTGTTCTAATTAATTCCAGCTCCATAAGGCCTGCCTCGGGCAACTCACTGATCCTGTTTCAACTCATGGAAAAGGGGGATTAACCGACCTAGCTCAGGATTCTGAGGGAAGATGCAAGCTCCTGACACTGCCCTACATTCCTGGGCCATTTCTCTGGCAGGCTTCTCCTGGTCCACAGCTCTCGCCTCCTCCCACCATGTCCAAGCCTGCTCCCGTGCCAACTCCCTGCTCCTGCAGCTGCCAACCTGCCTCTGCATCATCAGAAAGACTGTCATTTATCACATCCCATCAGCAACTCCATGAACCTTGGCATCTGCTCTCATTTGCCCCCTCCATGCGCCTTGGTTTCCTCCTATCACTAACCAGTGTGCCTGGGAGGCCAACCCCACTCACATCTTCAAATGCTTTGCCTATTTCCCTTTCTCTCGCCCTCTCTATGGATGATTCCCATCAATTCAAAAGTGTCTGATGCAAAAAAAAAAAAACAATACAAACTTTTCTCTCAGCCTGTCTCCTTCTGGCCACATAACCTGCACGGCACTCTCTTCACAACCACACCTCAAAACCTTATCTAAATATTGCCCCCATTTCCCTGGCTTCTGTTCTTCCTTTGACTGGCTCCAATTTGTCTTTCACCCTCGAAAATGTTCTTGGCAACATCAACAATGATCTCCATGTTGCTAAACACCATAGCCATATTTAATCTTAGACCTCTCATTGGCCTTTCACATAGAGTACCACTCCTTCCTCCTTAAAACGCGACTCTATGGGCCACATGTCGCTCTCCCTCACAGGCCTTCCTGGATCATAGTACCTTCCCCTCCATCTTCCCATGGTATGGGGTTGGCTAGCTCTCCTGGGCCTCTTAAAAGGCACTTATTCCTTGGGCTGAGGTTGTGGCTCGTGGTAGGTCGCTCGCCTAGCATGTGTGAGGCACTGGGTTTGATTCTCAGCACCACATATAAATGAATAAATAAAAAACAAAGGTCCATCGACAACTAAAAAAAAAAATATCTTAAAAAGGGAGAGAGCACTTATCCCACTCATGGGGGCTCTGATCCTGTGATCTAATCACCTCCCAAGGGCCCCATCTCTTAATACCATGCTCTTGGGGTCAGGGTTACAACATGGACTTATGGTGGGTCATAAACATTCTGTCTGTAGCACAACTGAAGTATCTTTTGGGTCCAAACTCCTTAACCTCTCTTTACCACTTCAAGCTTAGGCTAATTCTTGCCTTGGCACGTGCTGCTCCAACAGCATTGCCACCTGAGGGCCCTCACCCAAGCAATCCCTCTGCTTGGAACGCTCTTCCCAACCCCCAAAAACAACACCCATCTTCATCTGATGGGGCCCATCTGATGCTTCAGATCTCAGCTTAAATGTCATTTCCTTAGAAAGGAATATTCAAAGTAACTGCTTATTTCATTAAGGTCTACCTCCTTCACAATTAAACTGCAAACTCCTTGAAAACAGAGGCCAGACCATGTATGTTCTATTTACTGCTGCAGAACGTCTGGCAAATAACACACATGATAGGTGATCTGGAAGTATTTGTGGAATGAATGAATGAGAACACGAAACATACTCTGAAAAAAAAAAAAAAAAAAACGCAATGCATTATAAGATATGATTATAATTTTTAAGAAGGAAGCAAGATGACTTAAGAGAACACCCCCACCACCAGCAGACAACTCACACTGGTAAAAGAACAAATGACTCATTAGAATTTATTTAAATTCCTAAAAAGTGATAACTCACTTGCAGAAGGAAAAACGACAGAGGAATTCTGCTTCCCTTTATTCACCTAAACTCAAAATTAATGGCATTCTGAACAAAGTCTTTTAATTGCAGAATTTAAAAATTCATGCTCAGTTATCATATTCAATATTTTAAATTTACCGTGGCATCTATCATTTGAAGGAGGCACGGAGATAAAATTTACACCTCCACTAATTAGCTGGCACCAACCAGCATGAAGGGAGGGGTCTGTGTTCTCCCTTGCAGCCCAACTCCCTTGCTTTCACCAATATTCTGAGTTTATCACAGGGAGGTCCAGTGCCAGGCAAGTGTCCACATTGCAATAAGTACCACACTGAGTGATTCACAAAAGGATTTCTAAAGTTCTATTTAGTCTCAGACCAACTGCTTATCTCCAAATAGTTCTAAATGCATTCATATATTCATATATTCTCTTTACCTGGACACAGGATCTTTTCTTTTACTGCTGTTTTCCAACCTTTTTTCATCCAGCATCTTTTAATCTCCACGGTCGTAGGGTAACCTACACACTTTAACCAGTCCCTTCTATTTGCGCGTACTGTCTTCTATCTGGTTTGTATTCATCTTAGAACTGCAGCAGACTTTAATTATTGAAAAGGAAGAAAGGAAAGAAGCCTGTTTCTATGTATTAATTTACCCACATGCACATTCTCCCTGTGTTACTGCAACCAATAGCTTTCTACAGCTCTGCAACCTTGACCGAGAACGCTTTCAGAAATCTGCAAGCAGAAAAAACAAACTAATCTAATGTAATCAGAGCTACATTATTTATATTTTTCTTCAGAATTATGGAACTGGAGGAGTCCTCAGTAATAATCTGTTTCACAAAGATACTGAGAAATAAATGTCCAGTAATGTATCTAATAGCTGCTCAATTGCTGGGTATAAATAAACCAGACTTGGAACCCAGAGCTCTCCATGGCTGGTCCAGGATTCTTCCACTGGAATGTGGTCACTGTTTTTTAAGCACTGTGGGGGTTTACTTAGCTAACGTGTATTTTACAGACATACATAACAACATTGAAACATAAATGTCCTAACAAGCTGGAGAGTGATATCGGCCAAATTACTGTTATACTGTATGCATGTTCTGATATGTAACAACAAATATCCCATCATTATGTACAACTATAATGTACCAATAAAAAAAAATGTAGAAAAAAAGTCTTAAGAAGTAAAAGTGAAAAGCAGTATAAATATTTACAAGGATTTCTAAGAACAGGGTTTTACTGCAAATTTCTGGGAACAAACAGTACATACATATTCTACTTTAAAATACCAGTATTAGCAAAACTATGAAAAGGAGATTCCTGATGAAAAAAAGTCAAAATAAAATACAATCTTAGTAATTTAGCCAATTTCATAGAAGATCTGTCAAAATCAACACAAGTGACACAAAACACATCAACAGAATAAAGACCATGAGATTCATCATTTTCAGGGGATCACATAGTAACCCAGAGCTGCTAAGGAGACTCAGCAAATTTAGACTTAAAGAAGTTGTATTTATCATCAGGAATACCCAATTGCATTCAGATCATTAATATGCTCAAGTACCTAACATATTTGTTTTCGAAAGGAAGTTGAATGTGCCCTGAAATTCTATAAAGGTTATTAATTTTTCAAAAAACCTCTTATTTTGAGAAATAGTATGAAGATCAACTTTACCCCACTTCCAAGAATCACTTTTGTTTTATTTCAAACTTCTGAGGTGAGCTGACTTTAAAATCACTTTTTAGCAAAAGGAGACAGACATACATATTTTTTCAAGGGTAGGTCTGAGTCCTTTAGATGAGCATTTTAGTTTTTCCTACATATGCTTTTTAGGACAGGGGGGTATGCTGATACTATCCCTCCTTTGCAGGTATTTATAATGAAATGATTGGTAATGCTTTAAAAATAATTAACTGTATCTACAAAAATATATACATAAAAATCAAGTGATTTTTAAAAATTACTACTTATTCTTTTCTGGAGACTTTATGAGCAATTATACCTTAAAGTGAAATAGTCTTATATCATGCTGGTTAACTTTAGGGGGCAGGGGCAAGACTCAAACATACACTGTTGAGTTCCTGTTGTTCTAAAGAACCACAAATCAAGCCTGGGTTTGCCCCTTGATTCATAAAAACAATCTACTTAATTTCTTTCCTGCACAAGTGCTCAAAGGTTTTCCATTGATTACATTAGTTATTTTGTACAGAAGTCCCTAATTAGACCCGCAGTCAGGCCATAACTCCTAGATGGCCAGGCAGGGGCGGAATGGCAGGAAGCTATAAGTGAAATTAAATTCTGCAGAAAAAGAAACAGCAAGTCATCAAATCCAGGATCTGCCTAACAAAACCAGAGGGCATTCAATTTCAACTGACTGAAAGAACAAATTTGATCTTAATTACTAAGAAGCTCTTACAAGTTGTGAGGAAGTCACAGCTTAAGAAGGATTGGCCTCCTAACTTCTTGATAAATTAGTTTCTCAAGACTAACCTTTTGGATGCCAAAGAAATACATCATACGCATGGCAGTCAGGAAAATGTCACTGTTCAAGGGGGTAAGGTAAATGGCTAAGTAATCACGAAAATGACATCTATGCATGCTTAACAATATGCTAAGTCTGAAAAATAAAGATTAAATTTAAATATAAAATTTAAAGAAGCACTGCCACACACTGGCAAAAGTGTTTAAAGCTGCCATGCTATCACTTGCCTTAGTTAATTCCAGGTTTTTGCTTCCTAGCATCATATTCTTTTTAGGGTAGTCCTACAGAAATAGGAAATGACAGGTCTTTGTTTCTCCCAATGCATTCCAAGGGAGGCTACCCACAACTCCCATGTGGGTCAAGACTGTGGTCCTTAACATGATAAGGTGTGATCTAGTGGGCAGGGCAATCCTGGCTTCTCCATCAACATGGGTGGGAGGAGGAGGTCACACCAAGGAAACATTTATAGCCACAACCCTTCACAAATGGGCAGTGTGATGAGTCTAGCAAGTGCTGCTCAAAATTCCTTGAAGTTGAACAATGGAAGAAGTCAGCTCTACTTCAACTCTGTAGTCTGTAAACTATAGCATGAAAACTAGTTACAAAAACCTGAGGAAAGAGTGATATCTGAACTACCAAGAGTATTTTACCTCCATATAAAAAAATTGGTATTTTGATTAAATGTGCTTCACCATAATGAATTTCACAAAGAAAAAGAAACTAAAAATGTCAACTGAACACTTCATCATGAGTTTAGCAACACACCCCCTCATAAAAATAAAAGTCTTTTCTTATGGTAAATTAGATAAATTTGCTGCTCCCTGGGTTTTTAATTGTCATTCATCTGGGAGGGTTCTCACTATAACAAAGCTGCCTTCCTCCTGCCATTTACTGTTACTGACATTATACTATCTTCTGGATTTTCCAAGAAAAAGATGAAATAAAAGTAGTTTCTTTAGTAGGGGGAATTTTCATTTTCCATATTAATATCACATTATAATCAAATAGTTTCATGAAGTTTTGATCCTAAGGCTGGAAGAACAAAAACACCCTTTAAAAATGCCTCTCTAGAGATACAGCCCAGGAAAAAACTCTGTCTTCCTAGTATAAGTATTCTGTGCTTCCCTCCTCCCTATAAAGTGTCAATCAAGACTAATGACTTCGAGCTTACAGAACTAGTAAAGTAGAATTAAGTTGTATGTTATCGATAAACTTAAATTTACACAGTTTCTAAGTTCACTGGCTTAGTCACTTTGGGCTACTACAACAAAGTACTTATTTATTTCTCACAATTCTGGAGGTTTGAAGGCCAACATCAGGGTGTTAACATATCAGGTTCTGGTGAGACCACATTTGCAGGTTATCACCTTTTTATATCCTCACATGGTAGAGAACAAGCACTTTTTTTTGGGGGGGGGGGTCCCTGCTACAATGGTGCTAATCCCATTCATCAGGGCTCCACCCTCATGGCCTTATTACCTCTTACAGGCCCACCTCCAAATACCATCACATTAGGATTAGAGTGTCAACATACTGAATTATAGAGAGGACACAAATATTTAGTCCACTGCACTCCCCTCTGAAGAAACAGCAAGTCATTTGCAAGTGGACTTCTAACACTAGGCACAGGTCACCACTCTCTGAGTTCTTGATCTCTTAGGAGCTATTTCATCTAAGCTACAATCTGTTCAATTGCAAAACAAGATGATTGGTGTTTCAGAAAAACTGAATTCCTGAGCCTCACTGGAGAGATACAGAGTGGCATAGTAGAAAGAGCACTGACCGTGAAGTTAGGAGATGCCACCATGCAATGCAACAGCACAGCATTCACTTAAAAGAACAGGGTAGGCTTAAACCCTGTGCACCAAACCATGAAGCATTACTACAGTACTGCAAGAGGCCTAGCATGGTCCACAGCTGAATAAATGCTATGTCTAGCACACAATGTGTCATTTATTCCAAACACACATGAATATTGTTTGAATAATAAAGATCACATTAATGTAATGTGTTAATAACATGAAATAGGTTTTGTCATCATGGATTTTCTTACTGAAAAGATACTACAGGTTTTTGAGGTTTAAAAGACAGTCCTCTTTATTCAAGAGTTAAGAATCACTGGTCTAGATCTCTAGGTAATTACCAAAGGTCCTTTATAGGGATTAATGCATAACCCATGAATCTATCCTTCCTGACACAGCAGCACAGTCACCACTAGCAGAGGTGAGGAAAGAAATACATTATCCAATCCCAGACATCACCACCTTAGTATTAAAAAATCTTAAAAACCAGAGAGAAAAATTTGCATTTTAGTCAACTACCAAACATTTCTATTACATCCTAGGCAATCTAAACATTTCTCTGGGGCCTGAAAAGCCTAGAAGAGAGGGATGAGTGTACAGTGTATACCCAGTCATCATTATTTAGACTTACAGCCCATCTTTACAAGTATTATGATGGCAGTAATACTAAATGCCTTTTAAAAGCCATTTAATACCTTCTACAACTTTTATGGTACATCAAATTACAAGCTTACTCCCGTGAAAGAAAATTACCTATATTCTAACATAGCTGCATATAAAATGAATAATTGATAAGTGAGGGCAAAGAGCTTTGAAAACTTAGAGGTATGATATGGATGATAAAAAAAAAAAAATAATGTAGACCACCAGTGCTCTCAAACTCAGCAGTTATTCAATAAAAAACAATCAGTGGAGTTGGACAGATGCCTGTGCGGGTTTTCAAAAAACATTTTTTTTCTTATGGAAAGCAGCTCTGAGAGGTAGTCTATCCCACTTGAACAAAGGGCAATGTCTCATAACAAATACAACCAGTCACTTGAGAGGTTATGGAGCACTGGCAAATGCAAAGGTTTGGGCTTGCAGGTCACTGCAAGGAATGTCCCTAGGTGAATTTCCCTGGGGCTCATGGTGACTAAAGGTACAGGTCCCTATGAAGAGGGCTGCCCTTGACCACTGAGAATCCTTCCACACTGGTTCAGCCACGGGCATCTTCTGCAACCAGCCTGAGTACAACAGACTGAATCTCCTAAGAATTCCTGCGTATCCCAGCTCAGCACGAGGACCAATATTTCACTGTCGTGACTCGGTGAAATATTGACTGTGGTAGTCATACATTTCAATGGAGATCTTTAACGTATCGACCCTTTCACTTTCACTGTTTTTATATGGGACGCTGAACTGTACCATGAAAAATTATTTTTGCATAGACCTAAAAACAACTAATCATTTCCTCTCCTTCTTACCATCAAAAGCTTACAGGATCAAAAGCAGGATGACAAAAGTTTTTAAAAATGTTAGCACATTTTTCATATAACTCATTACCATCAGCTCTCAAGCTGGGGTGGAGAAGACAGTTTTACACTCTCCCAGTTCTGATCCTGCCCTTCCTACTCCTACCCGGGTGAAGTTAAACTGACCATATGACTATTAAATCCCCTTCATCACTGAGTTATTTTGGATACCTGAACACCCCAAATGCTTTGAAGCTATCCCCACACCCATGCCTCAATTCCTTCTCTAACTTCTACACCCCTTTTCTCCTTTTTCTTTCAAACACGGAGGATTTGGCAGTTTAAAAAGAAATTTATGGGGCTTACTTAACATGATGAAGGTCCAGGAACATTAGAAAAATACATAAATTAGACTAAATGTAGACTTGGAATTCTTCATGAGGAAAACCTACAGGGAAGAGTCAATAAAGCAGCAAAGTCTTACATCATGCCTTGAACTTGGTTTCCTGAAAGCACAATCTTTCCCATTGGATGGCTTTAATCTACTTTACTTCCAACAGAGCCAGTCTGTTTACTTTCAGACATAAATACGGGCCTGAACATTATGAAAAATCAGCAACCAACATATGCAACCCAATTAGCCTCTTTTATGGCATTAATTGCATATTCTTTAGGGAATAAAAGGAAAAGTGAAGCTGTGGTTTGTCTCTCCCAGATAATTTCTGAAAGGATTCTCCCTGGGGCTTAACAAATTCTAAGAAGTACCCTTACCTAACTTCCAAGTGAAAATCCAGATAGCCAAGCCAAAGGTTTTGCTTCCACACTTCTAGCTTTTGATCTGACAACAGTCCACTGTGGGACTGAAGAGGCCCCACAACAGGAAGAAGAGACTGCACCATCCATCTCCTGAGGTCCATCTCAGCTTGATTTCTTCTTGCCAGAGATGAGCTTAACTAATTGTCCTCATCAGGCAGAGAGGATGAATGAAGGCTGCTTTTCATCAGAGCAAAGCTGCAGGCAGCACTTGGTGAGCTGACCCACTTCCCAGTAGTCAAGAAACAACCTAGAGAGCCACTATGCACATCCCTCAGGTATCTCTGCAAGGAGCTGCAGACCTCCATGGCTGCTCTGGTATTGTTCAGGTTGCCAGGCAAGCACACCAGACCCTCTGAAGGCAGGTCAGGCTATAGAACCTCAGGGTCTACTTGGGATACTAACAAGCTTTGGAAACGAACTTAGCAGATGGGGCCAGGAAATTGGAGTAGTTCGATAGGACTTTTTTTCTTTCCCTTTATTGGTAACTGAAAAGGATGATACTGCTTCGTGGCTAACTTCTGGAATTAAGCACCTCCCAATTAAGCTAGGTCACTAATCGGGATGGGATATAAACTGCCTTACCATAAGGGTATTTGGTATCCAGCTTATTCTCTGCTGTTCTCCTCCAAGGCAACAGGTCATCACTGCAACCATTTGGCATTCCATTGTAGCCAATCCCGACAATCTTGTTTTCTGCATTCACAATGCAGGCTCCGACCTACAGGGAAACAAACCCAAAACCTTGGTGGCTCCAATTGACTGGTCTACCACTGCGTAGACAGTGAAGGAAACTAGTCTCTCACAAGAAAATGTACACATGCAGGACTACAGCACAAAGGCAGCAGACTTAGTGTGCATTTCATGTTGACAGGCATCTCCTTTTGTACTCTGCTCACCTGTAAGTGACTCTCTGTGAGTACCTAAACATCGCCTATGAAACTCATTTACCTGGGAATTTGGATCTTTGCTTCTCTGTGCTGATAAGAAGGCCACTGCCATGAAATACTCAGGCCATTCTAAATAGTCATCCCGTTTTTTGCAGGAAACTTCACTCATGCTGAATCTAGAAGAAAAATGTGACAAAATGTTGAAGAAAGTATTTTGGTAAATCTGATTTTTGATTCACAGGGGGCACCAAACTAAACTCTGGGCCTCTAAACAGACAGTGGAGTCACAAAACATGAACCTTGGATAGTCTGGTCTTTAAATAAGATGATGATTTCAGAAGTTTGTATTTGGCACCTATAGCTTCACATTCCCAACTATTTTATCTACTTACTGCTTTCTCATAGGATATTTTTTCAAGTTACTACATATAACTGACCTACAAATTATTCTTCCTCCCTTATAATTTAGAGTCAGCACAGGAGGGGGAATATAAAAGAAATATTTATTGGTCATCTAATAGATTCCAAACAGCTTGTTTATATACATAATCTAACTCAAGCCTCAATTCTTGCTAACGTAGGCAATAACATCCCATCTTACAGATTCAGTGAACGTAGGGAATTTGCCCTAAACCATGCCACTTGGACTCCCAAGACAACATGTGAAGCCATCCCAATTCTGTATTAACCAGGTAATTTGTCCCTTTCCTTTCCCTAGATGGAACTGAAGTTATGCAGACTCTGAGGACTGGATCAAATAAGAAACTCTGAAAAATGCTATTTCTTTTTTTTTTAATTTTTAAAAATATATTGCTATACAATAGGTGTTGGAGAGGATGTGGGGAAAAAGGTACACTCATACATTTCTGGTGGGGCTGCAAATCAGTGCAAGCCACTCTGGAAAGCAGTGTGGAGATTCCTTAGAAAAATTGGAATGCACCCACCATTTGACCCAGCTATTCAACTCCTCGGCCTATATCCAAAGGACTTAAAATCAGCATACTACAGAGATACAGCCACATCAATGTTCATAGCTGCTCAATTCACAATAGCGGGATTGTGGAACCAACCTAGATGTCCTTCAATTGATGAATGGATAAAGAAAATGTACTATATATATATATATATATATATATATATATATATACACACAATGGAATATGACTCAGCTATAAAGAATAATAAAATTATGGCATTTGCAGGCAAATGGATGAAATTGGAGAATATCATGCTAAGTGAGATAAGCCAATCTCAAAAATCAGAGACAAATGATCTCACTGATAAGCGGATGATGACACATAATGGGGGGGTGGGAGGAGGGCAAGAATGGAGGAAGGAGGGACTCTATAGAGGGAAAAGAGGGGTGGGAGGAGTGGGGGGAAGGAAAAAATAACAATGAATCAAACATCATTACCCTATGTAAATATGATTATGCAAATGGTATGCTGTTACTCCATGTACAAACAGAAACATGTATCCCATTTGTTTACAATAAAAATAAATTTAAAAATATATATATATTGTTCTATATTTATAACTTATATGTAAAAGCAGGGGATCTGAGCTTTTTGCAAAATGAAAAGTATTACAAATACAAGAGACACCTAAAATTGAGTAAAGCATAATAATTGACACTTTTTAAAAATCACAATAATCTATTTCTAAACTCAGGTTTTGGTAACACGGGTTTCACTCAGGGCAGGCACCAGTGGTCTCAATAGGGAAAAGGGCTGGGGATATAGCTCAGTTGGTAAAGCGCTTGCCTTGTATGCACAAGGCCCTGGGTTCCATCCCCAGCACCGCGCCAAAAAAAAAAAAATAGGGAAGAGCCCATGCAGGTGGTCTACAACCTCAAGTACGTAGAGTCTTTCAAAAAGAAAGGAAACTAAAGCAAAGAATGGATGACCCCAGATCACTCAATTACTCAGATCACTGAGAGAGACTAAAGGAAGTCAAGAATTTATCAAAACTTCCATTTCAGGCTCTGAACTCTAAACTTATGGCTCTAAGCAGTGCAGAAGTGCTTAACTAGGATACATTTAACAGGTTAACTGCCCACTGATTCTGCGGCCTAAATTCTGAGAAGCCTGCAAACCCTCTTAACCAGTACACCCAGATGCTATATTGGCCTGCTTTCCCACCTGGTTTAAGGACTAGCATCCACAAAGGCTACAGGGTGCCACATAAGTACCTACTAAACAGGAGCCAGAGAGGAAATGGGGGAAGGCAGGACAGGAAGGGAAAGAGACACACTACCCCACCGCACGTCTGACCTGTCCTGTGCTTGCTTTAACGCTCACTGGAGCCCTGTGATGACTGACACCCAGCTGCAAAACAGAAGGGACCTGAGGCTGGGATACAACTAGTCCAGAAAGACAGAGCTAGCCACCACCTCCCCCACCCACCTGGACAGAACCCACGCTTCCCACAACTCCCTCAGCTCTGATCCAGGGACTAAAGCCCGCGTTCCCGCTCCAACACGTGGAGCCCAGCAGGAACTGCTGTTTTCAGACTTCCAGAACCAACTCCCTCCACCACCGCGAGGGAGAAAGCCTGGCAGGGGCCGAAGAGTTGGCCATGAAATTAACCCTGGTCTGCCCAGAGAAGCCGACGAGCCCTCGCCGCCACCCCACATTGTCCACTGGCAAGCTGCACGCGGCGCAGGGCTTCCTTAGGACCAGCGAGTGGGGCACCCAGGGCCCGGGCTGCGCCACGTGGCTCGGAGCTGCGTACCGCACGGCTGCCCCGCCCACTCCGGTGCGGGCTCCGCGGACCTGAGGGCCGGTGCCTGTCCTCACAGCCGCTGCCGCCGCGCGCCCAGGGGAAGGAAGTCGCGAGAGGAGGCGGGGCCGCTGCGTGGCCGGAAGGTGGCAGCGGCCCGCGCGGCGCGCGCTCGGAGGGGGCGGTGGCCCGGCAGCGGGCGGGAACGGGAGCGCACCTCTGCGGAGAGCCGCCCGGCGTCTCCGCCTCCCGGTCACCGTGCCGGCTCGGGCCCACAGCCCACCTTCCGCTGACGAGTTTTAGAGCCGCGCATCTGCCCTCGCGGAGCGCTGATGACTGCCCCGGGGGTTCCGGGCTGCTTTGTTGTGACCGATGGTTCCAGTTTAGCCCCTGACTTTTTGCACTGCCCACGGCGGCCGCGCCACGAGGTGGAGCAGCGGCCTGCCCGGCCCCGCCCAGCATTTCCCCCAGGTGGGACCTGCACCTCACCACTCACAGGGGTGTGACTTCGTGCCCACTGAGGGCTGGGTGGTTTTTGTTGGTAGTGGTGAGGTTTCTTTCCCATCGGCATCTCCTACCAACTTCTTTAAGCTGTTGCTATAAATATCTATTATGTGTAACTGAAAGACGACTCAAAGAATCTAGTGCCGTGAAACTGAAAGGGGCAGCAAGTGAGGGGACCTGGTTTTGGCCTCTGGAATGATCCTGCTGCGTGGCGGTGCACTGGAAGGGACTGTTGGCCACTGCGGGCCTCAGTTTCACTCTAGGGGGATTTGTTGGGGCACGATGTGCCTAAAGACACAGATGCCTCGAAGCTGCATTTGCATTTGCGTTTTGCTGATCGGCTTACACTTTTCTACCCAAATTGTGTGGAAAGACCTGAGGTATTTGCCACGATCTACCACCCCTTCTCTACCCCCATCACCCCCGGCACACTTCACTGTTGGTAATTTCCCTGGTCAAGTTTGCCCACTAAAATTGTGCGGTTTTCTTCCAATTGTTTAAGAGGATAAGAAAAAAGAAGGCACAGGGCAATAGGAAAGGTCATCCGTGACGTTTCCAAGGTCATATGCCCCAAGGAACTAAATCTGATTTTCTTGCCCTTCATAACTGTTCAAACATCTAGCCCCTAAATCTGATGGAACATTGGTGAATGACAAAAGAACCCGTTATACAGTGGGGCTTGAGGATACCGCCAGTGCACCATAAATAATAGTTACTGTAATAATCATGAGTTCTGATCAGCACATCCCAGAGCCGAACTGCTAATCCAAACAAAAGCTTGTTAACTGTATTAATTTAGCCTAACGGAGGAAGAATGATGAGAATAAACAGTTTGTTCTATCTAATTTCTCACTACAGCAGACACATCATTCTTCATCTTCATGGTCCAGTCTGTAGATTCAATAATTAAATTATGTACTGCTCTTGGTGGATGCCGGGAAAGCAAAAGAGAAAGATACTTCATTGTTAACTACAGTGTTTTTTGCCTTAATAAAATTCAGACTTGAAGGAGTGATATAGATTAAGATGATGACTTTTAATGTCAAATTGACTTTACTTGACTGTCTTGCTGCCACTAAAATGTATTATATCCTGAGTCCCTTGTTTCCCTCCTCTACCCCCCATTCCATTTCTTGATCCTTGGCAGGCTCATCTATAGTCTTTGGGTCTTCATAGATCCATTTCTCTTCTTACCAATCTACAACCAATACATCACCAATTGCTGCTGGTCCTTCGGCCACAACACATTAAGCTTTTTTCCTTCCTCTGCTCGGTAAAGACTGTCATACATAATTTAGTTACTTCTCATCATTCTCCATTTTGGTCAACTCACACGTTCCCCTCTGCAATAAATTCAAGATCCTGCTTGCTGCAAACACATTACCCTGAATGTTCCTGTTTTTCACTGAAAGTTCCTCATCTTAAAGATGGCATCATTCATAATATAGGAAATCCTTCTGATTCATGGCTTCACAGTTTAAGGTTTCACATATTCTGTACCAACAGCAAAACCAGGCAGCCAGTGGGGTAGGAATACATTCCTTGGTGTATCTTGCTCATTAACACCTTGTAACTTCAAGTGTGACTATAGGCGTTAAATCTCTCTTGCTAAGACCTTGTATTTTGGTTTATAATTGATCTTTCTTCACTTACCACAGACACAGAGATCTGCTATGCTTTTAGCCATATATAGATTTCCCCTCCCTAGCAAGAGGAGAGGATTTCACATGGAGGGACACGATCAGCACGTTCCTAAGGACTATTGTCACAGGCTTTGATGTTACTCCTTTATTTATAGGACAGTCTGCAGGTTATCTACTGATCTATCACATAATTTAGAATATATTTCAGTATCTCAGATGTGGGGGACCCAGATTAAAAAGACAGAAGTCCAGGTAAGATTCTTTTGGGACTATCTCAGAAGGAGCTTTTGATGGCATTCATGGATCTGTCCTACCAAGATACCACATACTCCTTCTCCCTCTTCCAGTTTGCCAAGAAAGGATATGAATTTAACCAAGAAGATGGAGGGAAGGAGTCTGGAGAGAGTCAATCTGTGCATCAAGTTTGTCATGGGAAAAGGGACACAGGTCATGGGTTTGCCAGACTTTGAATCCTAACTACTTCTTACTATACCCCATGTGAACTTCAAAAAGTTCTTACAGTTCTTGGAGTCTCTAGGAAATCAACAACTTTCAATCACTTTTTGTTAATTCTCTGCTATGTTCTAATGCTGCAAGTACCACAGTGAATAAGATAAACCAGTTCTTGCTCCCCACCCCCAAAAACTGCAGAACTAAAACTTCATTGTTGACCCAGTTAACAAAATAATTGTTAATATAAGTTGCCCATTGCAGTATCTTTACTTTTAGTTCAGTTGTCATCAGGACCAAAAGCTTATTTTTATAGCTCAACAGATGGTTGTACAAAGAGGTAAAGTACCACTTTTACTATTTTTGAAAGAATGGTCGTTTTATGTTTTCCAGGCTGCAGCTGAAGCTGGAGGAAAGTGTTTAAACCCTGAGAAAGGGGAAGATTGTATAGTATTGGCTAAAACACAAAAAAGTCAATGAAAATTCTAGGAAAAAAAATTAAATGTGGTGTGGTCAATATATACATATTTACATGTGTTGGATCATGAAGTCAGATCAATGAAAGAAATACAGACTGCAGATGGACATGACAGAATATTGCTATGGGGGGAAAAACACGATTCCTATGATTCCTAAATAGGATTTTCTTCCATGTTCCTTATTGGTGCATTCTAGTTGCACATAATAGAGGGAGGGTTTAGTTACATATTCGTACATGCATACAATATAACAATATAATTTGGCCAACATTATTCCCCACTTTCCCTCCTCTCCTCCCTCCTACTGGCCCCTTTCATCTACTCTACTGATCTCCCTTCAATTTTCACAAGATTTCCCCCCAACCACCACCTTTCTTTTCCTCTAAATAAGATTTTTGTTATGAATCGAGACTGCCAATTATCTTCATCATTCACATCTTTGAATTTTAATGGTCGATGAGGAAATGTTAATTTGGCATATGCACAGATCTGACTGCTTTGCTATTATATAATCAGAAAATATTTGTTGACTAAATGAATGAATTAATATAAAATAATTGCCTTATGCCAAATTGCTTAGAGCATTCAGCTCATAAAGGGAAGTCTGTGAACTCTAACTATATTCTTCTATCTGCCTCCTTTTTCTTCTTGCTTTAGGAGATGTGAAGAATCAAGGGCAAAAGAATTGTTTTCAAGAGGAAAGAATCTGGCTCTTAGGATTTTGGTCTTGACTCAAAAATGACCATTTATGGCACCAGAATGGAAGGCAGCTGTGAAAGCTGTCTGCCTTTTCGTAGTATATCAGCTCTCCCCATGACTTGCTTTTCCTCTCCAGAGCTGAACTTGTAGCCTCTTTCATACATAACTGGTTGAAGTTGATGGAAATTACATGTCTTATCACTTCTTAAAAGAAAAAACTACATAAAATGTAAATCAAAAAGAAATGGGCAATTTTCTTGTACCACTTTATATTTCTGTGTAAGTTACCAAGTGCCAATCATTCTTACTTTTTAAAATTCAAATTTGTCGAGCAGCATGTAAGCTTTCAGTGTTGTACAAGAAAAGATAATGCTTCAGGTGGAACCGTCACTTAAGCTAGTTCTGTGGAAGTGCCTACCTAAAAAGAATTTATCAGATTGCTGGTTTTATAGAAATATTAACCATCTCATTAAATTACACCCTCTCCTCTGGGGTCACCATGGAATCTCCTGGAGGGTAATCAACAAGGTCCTGGATATAGAATCCTTTATTGACATCAGAGTCCTCTCATTTTGTAGTGTGTATTTTAACTGGTGTAATAAGGTAAGTGCCTGAGAATTATAAATGAAAGCCCCTGTTAAATTTTATTTGGAAGTTAATGGCTATCATCACCTGCTTGACATGGTGTGCCTTTCCTCAGCTAACTGGAGAGATAGCTGGGGGTAAAGTTCTAAAATGAAAAGGCAAGAGTCAAATTAATATTCTAGTGTTGTGGTTCACCATGGATGTGTGTGTGTGTGTGTGTGTGTGTGTGTGTGTTTTGTGGGGGTACCAGGGACTGAAGCCAGGTGTGCTTAACCACTGAGCCATATCCCCAGCCCTTTTTTATTTTTTATTTTGAGACAGGATCCTGCTGAGTTGCTCATGGTGTTGCTAAGTTGCTGAGGCTGGCCTTGGATTTGTCATCCTCCTGCCTCAGCCTCCTGAGCCGCTGAGATTACAGGTGTGCACCACCAGGCCTGGCTATGGGTGTGTGTATTGAGGGTGACATCTGGGATACTGCCATGACAAAAACAATGTATTATTAGCATGATGAGATGCAAAGGTGTCTTTTACAGACATGAACCAAAAAAAATAAAATAAGGAAGGAAGCCTATCCTATATGAATCACTGTTGACACTTCACAGAAAGAACTCTTCAGCTTTAATACAGGAAGTGAAGGAGAACACGGCAGTAACAAGGTCAGTCCCCATCTTTGACCACCTCTGTCTGCTGCAGTGCTTAATGACTCTAAGATGATGAAAGGTAGAAATCCGTCAGCCAAAGAAGCATCTTAAGACAGTGTGATCTTAGTAATGCTACCTTCAAATTAGCCCTGGATTGAGTTAGATATCAACCGAAGGGAGTGGAATGGCACCGGTGGAATCATCCTCACGAAAAGGAGAGAGATTTAATAGTTTGGTGGTTACAGTAGCACTATCCTGCAAGAAAAATCAATATCGACACAGTGTTAGAATCACACCAAGGGCTCCTGGAGCTGAGCCATTTCAGTGAAGAATAAACCCGGATTCATTAGAGTAGAAAGTCAGAATGTGGTAGGAGGTCAAACATAAATACACCCTGGGCTCTTTTGTCTGGAAACCCAAGATGTTCTCCTTTCAGGATGGGAGCATTTTTTAAAAGTATAGAATTTACAGAGCTGGAAGTGACCTTAGCAATCACTAAGTCCAGCCCCTTCTTTTTACAGATGAGGAAATAGTGGCCCAGAAAGATTACTTGGCTTGCTACCGTTCAAACAACTGATCTGGTGAGATTTCTTCCCTACCACGCTGCTCATAAACAGCCTTAGAATCTATGAATCAAACCACAACTGTTATTGTGAGCTTCTTTGGAAGGCACTCTGCTATGCCTTCAAGGAACATAAAGAAAGCCAATCGGCCCTGGAACACACCCCCCTTTGCTGGAGAGAAAACTACATAGAGACCTTAAGCAATATTGAGTGGTTAAGTAAGTAGCAAAATAAGACAACGATGAAAGAGCTGTTCCAACGCAGACCGTGATTTGTGTGTGTGTCTTTTACCTACAAAGAGTCCTTCCTACCCACCTAAGAAGAAGGTTGTGGACACAGCAGTATCCCACCTCCCTTCATCATTACTTCCGCTTTGCAACATATTCTATTTATATCCCAGTTTCTTTTTTGGAAGAAGTGCAACATATACAAGATGCAAAGAAGAGGAGCCTGCTCAGACACACGAAATCATTCACATCTCAACCTTGGTATAAGAAGTTGCACAACACGAGGAAAAGATTCCATCGTAGGAAATCTGTACTTGTTTCTGGAACAAAGCCCAGGCAAGGAAGAATGATTGCCATCACTTTGCATACTTTAAATATGAAATGTTCATACGCGCTTAACATAATCACAGCCCCTGAGAACCATCAGGTTTCAGGCAAATAAATATACATACGTCCATGAGTATATAAATTTTCTGCTTTATACTTCAATCCTTGTTGACATTTCAGAGCTCACATTACTTTTTAGATAAATGTCTACTATCCTGTCATACACACAAAAAGTGTCATATGAAATAAAAAATAAGAGTATGCAGTACAACCTCCCGGACTGGAGATGGTTGTGGCTTAGAGACTGCTCGCCACAAACTAAGCCAACAATATCTGCACAATAATGCATACCCCCCCAAACACACAGAGTAAAATTCCTCATCTTCATTTCCACTCCTTTATGTTTTCATATTCATGGCTTCCTGTGAAACCCAGAGGAGTGTACTTCTTGAAAGTCTTTGTTAATAGCCTATTCGGTCCCTTGCTATTCTCCTGTCACAGCACAAATGGCATGTGTTGACAAAAGGTGAGATAGCAAGTTTACATCTTCTAGCATGATTTCATTTTAAAGCAATCCGTTTTGTTTGTAAGTCTGCCGCTGTTATAGCCAGTTTCTATGAGCCAGGCACCCGTGCAGAGGAAAGAACTTCATTTTACAAAAATGGTGGCAAATTCTATTAGCGATTTTCGTGCCACATTAAGCAGGTTATTATTAGATAGATCTGACATTTCACATGCAGAAACATTCTTTTCTTGAAAGTCAAGTGTCATTCAAAAGAGGGAGAAATTATTTAGGATTTTTTAAAACATCAAAGAAAATCCCCTGAAAACCTATCCTTATAAATGACTACATCGGTTGAGGAATCAGGGCTAGAACTGATGCCTTTGATTTCTCTTTGATGCAAACAATAACAGCAGAATGGAATGACTTTGGGAAACACTCATAAGCAGTGGTCAGGAAAGCAGATCCTTCTTCTGTATCCACAGTTAGACCCCAGCGCTGATGGGCAAAAGCCCAGCTGAAGGCCAGTATTATTCATTCGCAATGCACATCACAAAGAACTCCCCCCTTGCTTCATCCAAACAGAAGCTCATCCTCCTGCTGGATAGATAGATATTGCAGCAGCAACTGGGATGCTTGAAGAGTTTTTCACTGCGTTTGCCTTTGGAGGTACACATTTGGCTCAGCAGAAGCTAAACATTTTTAAGAGCACAGTAAGAAATAGGCCAGAAAACATCAAAGCTTTATAGCTTTTTAGAAAACTTGATGGTCTTGCTGGTACAACTCCCTATGATATGGTTCAGTTGTAATAACAATGGAAAGTGTATCAGTGCAAACTGCTGATGAAACATCAGAAAATGTAGCCAAGGGTCTTTTAAACACATTTAAGAACTGTTCTTTTGAACTGTGCCTCTTAGCCTTGGAAAACCTCTTCGAGATTTTAAACAGGGCTTTGGATGAACTGCAGAGTGAGAACCTGAAATTATCTCGTGCACTGGAATCAATATCAAGCAATATTTTCTCTTTGAGAGAAATTCAATCTGACAGAAAAGAGTAGCAGCAATAAGGAAACGGGACTCTGGCGAAAATGCTCGCCTTAGAAATACGCTGTAAAGCAGTACAAATTAGGTGATGTCACTAGAGGCAGAAAACCATAGTGACAGAATAAAATGTTATCTGAGCGTCAGAATACTTCATTATCACTACCACAGGTCACTAAGCTTCACAAAAGGCATCCATCAGCCTTGATGGCCATTTGTGAGCCTCTGCTGGTAGCTAGATGGCGCAGCGACTAGATGCACCACCCCTCCATCACAGCAGACCTGGGTTCAAACAGAGGCCTGGGCGCACACACTGAGCTTTGTTAGTCTCGAAGTGCTCTCTAGTGGCCAGAAGAACATAAAATTATCTGAGGTTTGGGAGTCACTTCGGAGAGGATTCAAAATTAGAGTCGCCTTGGAAAGGCAAAATACAAACCCTTCTCACTGCAATCTGTCTCCTGGATCCGTGGGAACAGTTCAGGAGCAAACTTGCCTTCCCCAACAATTGGGTTGTTGCCCATCGATTATTAAACTCGGCTACGTGATTTCTATGCTGCATGTCAGAGGCTTATCAAATGAATGGGGCAGCATCTAGGTTTGAATGAATCCTTGAGTATTTCTAGCAGGTTTATTAAGTAGAACACAAAGCACATTTAGTTTGTCCATCTGATCTACCTGACTCTGAAAATGCTCTGTGTTGTACTCCAAAGACTCTTCGAAGCAAAGGTGGTAGTTTTAGGGAATGTGATAAGGTTCAACAACCAGAGGCACTGGTACATTCCAGATGGTTCCATTTTTATATCTAATATTTGTTGAATCCACACAGAAGTCCTCTGATACAGCAATCATTATCTTTCCCCTTCCAAAAGGCAAGGGGTCACACTTGACCTGTGAAGGGCCAAGGTGGTCCTGTTTTCTCTGGAGTACCTGTGCCTATCTTCAGCCCTGCTATTCTCATGTAAAAGCAGTTGAGGACACCAGGTGAACAAAAGAGACTGTCTGCATTCAGAAAACTTTATTTATGGACATTGAAATGTGAATTTCTTGTAATGTTCACATACTTCAAAGTATCATCTTTCTCTCAGTTTCATTTCAGCCATTTCATAATGTAAAAACATTCTTACCTCAAGAGCCATACAAAACAGGTAACAAGGTCATACAGAAACCGTGGGCTGTGCTGGTCACAAGCCATTCTTTGGAGTCCTGTGATGAGGAGTCCAAATCCCTGCCAAGAGTCTAAGTGGTGGCCTCGGAAGTCACTTTGGTTTGGGTGTTTGTCCCCTCCAAAGCTCATGTTGAAATTTAATACTCCAAGTCATAAGTTAAGTGTGTTCAGAGGTGGGGCCTTTGGGAGGTGATTAACATTAGTTGAGAGTGGGGCAGTAGAGGCTTTTTAAAAGGACAGAGACCCCAGTTTAGGATATTTGCTGTGTCTCACCATGCACCCTCTTGGGCCCTTTGCAGAGTCCCCACTAGCATAAAGGACCTCAGGGCCAGTCTTGAACTTCCCAGTCTTCAAAACCATGAACCAAATAAAACTTAATCAAGGAAGAAAGAATGCAACCTGTTATGGATTGGGTATGAGATGTCCCCCAAAAGCTCTCAGGTCCATTCTAGTTTGAATGGACTGACTGAGTGATAGCTGTAGGCATGTGGGGTATGACAGGAGGAGGTGGGCTCCTGTGGTGTGGAAGGGTGCCTCTTCCCTGTGGCCCCTCCCCCTTCCCTCTCTCTGCTTGGGCTGCCAGGAGGTGAGTAGTGCTCCTTCACCATACCCTTCTATCGTGATGTGCTGCCTGGCCTTGGACCCAGAACAGTGGAGTCTTCTCACCATGTACTAGACTTCTGAACCACAAGCCAAAATAAACTTTCTATCCTCTTTACAAAAGAAAAAAGAAAGAAAAAAAAAAAATAAAACTTTATGCTCTATTAATTACCAAGTCTGGGCATTCAGTTATAGCAATAGAAAAGGGACTAAGTGGTCCAACCTGCCTGACTGTCCATGCTAGCTGGGTATCAAAGGTGGTGCCTCCATCCCTAGAGCATCAGACCTGCTCCTGCCACCAACCCTAAATTTTTTTTTAAGTAAAAAAAAATGTAAAAGAGAACTTCTCTGGGAAGAGCAAGTCAAAGACAGAGAAAGGAAGAAAAAAGGCAGTGGGGGAAGCCAATCTGGCGTTAAAAAATATGTAGAGTTGTTCCAGGAAAACCACTGTATAAAATCGTATGAAGATTCCAAAGCAGATGGAAAACACGGTTCTCGGTTCAAAGGGTTTGATATCATATGGGGAACACATTAGAAATTCATGGAAACAT
The DNA here is from genome assembly GCF_902686445.1 of Sciurus carolinensis. Classification (NCBI taxonomy): domain Eukaryota; kingdom Metazoa; phylum Chordata; class Mammalia; order Rodentia; family Sciuridae; genus Sciurus; species Sciurus carolinensis. The sequence goes on from NC_062216.1 coordinate 35,913,757, forward strand.
AAATCTAAAAACTTGCAAGTGCATATCCAATAGCCTTCGGCAGTAGGGAAATCCACATAACAAGAGTTACTTGTGGAGAGGGCCCTCCGGGAAGCCAGGACGCTTTCAGAGGTATCAGGCATAAATTCATCTGTAGTCTGAACACTTTTAGGCCACAAAACCCAGGTGAGAAAAATGAAATAGTAAATTTTCCTATTTTTCTAGAATTTAGATTTAACTTCTACTTTGAGCTCTTATGCTGTCCAGCAAAAGAAATACAGCCTTCATCATTTCCGATTTGAAATCAGTTGGTTCAGCATTGCCTTTCCCCCTCCTCCTGTCTAGGACAGGAAACCTTCTAGGGTAGAAGGTAACATTGTGTTCTCAAGAAGGAGTTTGATCCTCAGAATCAGCCCATACAGGTTCATGGCCTCTTTTTGCCTCCAGTTGTGGTCTTCAGTCCCCACTGACCTCCACAGAGATGAAACAGTCCCCTCAGCCCCCAGAAATTTTGAGGAACTTTGCACATTCCAACCTAGTGGCCCTTCATTTCTGGCCACCATTTCCAGCTCCTGCTGACCACCATCTCAGGCCTTCTCAAATACCCTGCTGCTACCTTGCCCCACCCACCACACTGGCTCTGTGAGAGGGAGTCTGGGACTTGGCTCTCATTTCTGCCCCTCACCAGGAAGCAGTTGCGGATATCTTCTAACCACAGCCCCCAAAGTTTTTTCTGGGAAAGAAGCACAGGTTGGTGGGAGAGATGGGAAACCTATTCCCTCACTGCTCTCCAGATCTCAACATTTTCCTCTACATAAACTCCCCCCCAACAACAACTCTGCCCCAACTTTTGGGGGCAGAGAATGGTGTCAATTTACTCTTGAAAATTGTTCCTGCATCTATTGTTGAGGCCAAGGCCAAGATCTTGGGTCTTAAAGTTTAAGAAAGCTTAAGAGCTGTTTTTCTTTCTATTTGAATCTCCAGAAGTCTCTCCCAAATAGTCCAAAGCCTCCAGATCTAGATTTAACACTAGAAAAATAATATGAATTTTTCCCTTAAGGTGCTCTTGTGTGTGTCACTATGGTAGGGGAGGCAGATAGCAGAGAAAATACAGATTAATATTTTACAATATCATTCCAGCACACATTCTAAGCTTACATAGTGAGCACCAGTTATGCATTGGTATATATACAGCCCAGTACCTGGTATACATTGGTGAAGAAAACAGAGTCTCTGTCCTTAAGGAGATCAGTCTGGATGGGCCTAAGGGAGGGATACAGTTCATGTCTTAGTCAGCTATTTCCCTGCTGAGACTAAATGATCTGACCAGCACAATTATAGAGGAGGAAAGGTTTATTTGAGGGCTCATGGTTTCAGAGGTCTCAGTCCATAGAACGCTGACTCCATTCCTTTGGACTCAAAGTAAGGCTGAACATGATGGCGGAAGAGTGTGGCAGAGGGAAGCAGCTCACATCATCAGGAAGCAGAGAGAGAGAGACTCCACTCTCCAGATACAAAATATATACCCATAGCCACACCCTACTACTTCAATTAATCCCTGATTGGGTTAAGACTTTTACAACCCAGTCATTTCTCCTCTGAACCCTCCTGCATCGCCTCACATGTGAGCTTTTGGGGGACACCTCACATCCAAACCATAACAATTGACAAGCCAACAAATTCATGTACCATTATGAGAAGAATTGCGAAACAGGGGGAAGAATTTCATCCATCTGGGTGAACACCTTGTGAAGAACCAGAGTCTGGGGGCTGGGGGCATAGCTCTGTAAGCGGACAAATAGATGAGGATGGTAGCAACACAAGGTTAAGAGAATAATTCTATAAAATTAGCCCACTGTCCTGACTCCCCACATGCTTTCTTTGCCAAAAAGCAATCTGCCTGCAGCCCTGCCTGGCTTGAGAGGACAGGATATGTCACATTCCTCAACAAACTGAAGTAGGGGGTAGAAAGTGTAGGTAATGAATGATGGGGGGTTGAGAAGATGAGGGCTGGTTATCAAAGAAAAGACAAGGGGTTGCTAACAGCTAACCTCTGGGAGGGATCCCACTTCCCAGCACAAGGAGTTGCTAACAATTACCCCTGTGCTTCTGCCCCTTCCTGCCCTCAGGCACAAGAAGGAGAAGAAAGAGAAGATGGGGGTCCTGGGGGTCTATAAAAGAACAAGACATGCCCACTCCTGTGAGCACCCAGCTCTGAGGCCCATTTTCTTGGGAGAAGTCTGCAACCTCTGTCCCTCTCTCTTAAATAAAACTTGCTTTCTATACTTGCCTCTGTGTTTCTCAGGTGTTTAATCTTCAACAGTGGGGTGCAGGGGCCAGGACATGTTCCTGATCTCCAAGATGGATATCAGCTTAGTGGTAAAGTGCATGCCTAGTGTGTGCAGGACCCTGGATTCAATCCACAGCATTGCAAAAAAAAAAAAAAAATTAATTGTTTTAAAAAGAGCCAGAGTCTGGAGAGAGCTTGACTTGTGCCTTGAACAAAGGAAGTACCCAGAGAGGTATAAACACAGGTGAGAAGGAGAGAAATGCAATCAACGCAGACCACTGTGATGGGATTGGATTATTTGAATGTGGTAGGAACCCAGCCTGAGAGGGCAGTGATCTGGGAGCACAGTTACTGAGGGGAGGATGAGGGGGAGGAGACCAATCCAACAGATGTGCAACGAGGTTTGATGTAATGGGTTTCGATGAAGAGGAGAGATGGACAGATAAATGGGTGAACTATGCAGATAAAATTCAAGAACTAAATACAGAAGTTAGTGGGAGTGAAGAATTAAGAATGACTCCCAGATAATTCTGACTAATGGGTGGGATGGAGTTTTCATTTTCTGAGATAGAAACTGACTGGGACATGAAAGTGGTGGTCAAACGAAAATCCAGAGCTGTGGTTGGGAAATAGAATCTTGAGCTGTCAACAAGACACTGAGCAGAAATCCCAAGTCAGCATTCTCACCTGTCCCATGCTTCCCACTATCACTAACTCACAACTGCCATGGTAGGAGTGGCAGAAAGCTCTGGGCACTGAACAAGAATGGAACACTCAGGCACACAGGTGATGGGTGAATAGGGTACCACAAAGGGAAGGAGCAGAGGAGTGGGAAGGGATGGTTTCAAACTTTGCTTATTGAGTTACTGTTGCCTCGAGACCTACATTGTAGATATAAAAATTCTCTATTAAGTACAGCAAGAATTTACAAATTAGAGGACTTATTACCAAGAGCACTCTCGACAAGAAGCTAGCAGAGACAGTGACTCAAAGACAAGAATAAAACATGAGGGAAAGAAAAGGCAAAATTTCGTTGCAGAGTGAGTTGATATACAAGAGGCTTCTTCTATGTCCTGGGCCTTTAACTCATAGAAACAATGCTTCAGGGACTGTGAATTCTATCATTTTCTCATGGAGCCATGGTCTCCTCACCTTTCAAAAGGAGAAGTTGGCAGAGATTCTTAACCTGGGGTCCCTCTAGATGAGACTATGGCTACTGGGTGATCTCTGGGAGACCAGGGCTCTTCATCCCTAAATCATTTGCAAAAAAGGTTTTTTTGCTTTGTTTTGTTTTTGTTTTTATTTTCTGATTGATTTTTTTTTAATTTTTAATTTGCTCTAAGTAGTTATACATGACAATAGAATGCATTTATGCCTTTTGATAAATCATCCATAAATGGAGTATAATTTCTCATTTTTTTGATTGTACATGTTGTAGAATCACATAAGTTATGCAGTCATATATGTACATAAGGTAATAATGTCTGTTTCACTCTACTATCCTTCCTACTCCCTTCCCCTTCCCCTCCCTTCACTCCCCTCTAATCTAAAGTAACTCTATTCTTCCTTAGAGCCCCGCCCCCTATTGTGAATTAGCATCTTCATATCAGAGAAAACTCAGTCTTTGATTTTTTGGGTTTGGTTTATTTCACTTAGCATGATATCCTCCACCTCCATCCATTTACCAGCAAATGCCATAATTTCATTTTTCTTTAAAACTGAGTAATAGTCATATATATATATCTCACATTTTCTTTAAAGGTTTTGTCTATTTTTCTTTTTGTGCATACACAAGAACTTTTCTGTGAACCAAGGTGTTCTGTAAAGATTCCTTTAGCTCTGATGTTCTTTAAGACTGTAATTCCATGTTTGAACATTTCATTGATTTCAGAGCTCAGGTGGGATAAGGAGGACATCTGGATAACAGGGCATCTCAAGACAGGTTATGGGAGCCCACATGGGGTGAGGCAGGCATGCACGGAAAGGGAGGTTCTGTGCAGAAGGTGCAACACAAGTGCAGAAGAGTATCTTCATGGGGACACACCCTGGCATGGGGTGAGGAGAGCATCCACATTGGGAGGTGGGCCCAGCACAAGATGCCAAAGTCCAAGCAGGATTAGGAGGTGCCCAAGTAGTAGGGAAGCCTGGTGCAGAGTATGGAATCCACAGCAGAGAAAGGTGTTGGTGCAGAGGGTGCAGGTATAGAGCAGGGTGGTCTGATAAGGGCTGCCATATCTCAAGTGAGGCAGAAGAGGCTTGGCTTATGGGGAAGGAGGGTTCCTGCTGGGGAGAGTTAGCCCAAGAGGAGCAAGGAGGACCAAGTGGGGAGAGGGCTACACGGCCCAGCACAGGTGTTAGAGCCCAAGAGGGTTAAGAAATACCCTCATGAGGAGCAGGGGGACCAACAATGACAGCAGAAGATTGAGTATATTCTGGAAGATTAATCTAGTTAATTAAGAATAATGGGAGCCAAGTTTCTCACTGTCAGAGAAAAGAGTTATAAATATGCAGAGGGGAAACTAGAATGAACCCGAGTTAATGAATTGCAATTAATGATATCAGTGTGAGCTCATTGTTTTCAGTATACATAAACTGACATAGAAATTAGGACAACTGGAGCCCAGGATTTGGTCCTTACTGCTGTTGGGGTGTCACTGCCCTCACAATCTCCCAGAATGACAGCTTGAGGATATAATATCCACATTTACATCTCCATTTTTTTCTATATTCAACCTAATCTTGGGCAATTTGAACATCAAAATAAGTCATGATAGTAACAGATTACAATCCATTGAGTAACATAGGGACCGCCCCACCCAAACTGATATACATACATACATACATACATACATACATACATATGGCAGAATGCATTCACATTATTCCAAAGCATCTTGCCCAAGAATACTTGCCCCAGATTGTTGGTGCAGGGCATGGGGGATAACTCTACAGTGTCAAAGCCCAGCAGACATCACCTTAATCAAGTGCTCAGTTAGTATGACTGATCATGGCACAAATCAAAGTCATGTGCCCCTTGAGAGGATGCAAGAACACAGCATCTATTTTGTGATATTTCTGCCAAAGATGTATAACCTGAAGGTAATAATGATCAAGCATGAACAAATCCAGACTGGGTATTCAACGCAAAAATTTCATACAGTGTCAAGGGCATAAAATTCAAGAAAAAGCTGAAGAACTGTTCTAGATTGATAGAGACTAAAGACACCTGTGCTAAAGGCAATGGGTGGTCCTGAGGACTGAATCCTTAGGATAGCTGATAAGACTTGAATGGGGTCTACAGACTAGATGATAATGAAGTGTCAGAATTAAATTCTTGGTTTGGATGGCTGTATAATGATGCAAGCGGATGTCCTTGTTTGTAGAAATACATTGACATGTTCAGGGTGATGGGCAACTCACTCTCAAATGACTCAGGAAAGAATAGTCCTTTGTTCTATGCTTGAAATTTTCTTTGAGTTTGAGATTGTTTTAAGTTTCTAAAAAAAAAAAACAAAAAGTGGAGGTATAAAAGTTCAAAAATAGAGAAGACATAGTGGAAGAACAAGTTAAAAGGAATTGCTTTACCAAATAAAGATATATTTTAAAGGGATTGTAGTTAAGACCATATAGTGCTCATTGGCACAAGGGTAGAGAAATGGACTAAGAGAACAGAATAGAGATCCCATAAACAGCCCCACTTATAAATGGATACTTATAAATGGAGACTTCAGGCGATCCAAGATGGCGGACAAGAGGGTGACTGCATCTCCAGTCGCTCCAGAACACAGGATTCAAGAAGGGGAGGCATTGAGAGACTCGGACTAAAATAGAGCCACGGGTGAGTCTCCCTGACCGGGTGAAGCTCGGCCTGGGCGGCAGGCCCGGTTAGATGTGGCTTATCAGAGTAGGGCAGGGCAGCTAGAGTCTTCACCAGGCAGCCCTGCACACTCCAGCGGTGGACTTCTCCCACACAGCCAGCTTCTCCAGCTTCTCGGAGCAGGCCCCCCACTGAGAGCCTTTCTGAACAGAACCAACTCCAAGTCCCGGAGCCAGCGAGGTGAGCTCCAGCCCGCAAGTGGCTTCAGGGACCAGGACAGGGCAGCCAGGTACTTCCCCAAACAGCCCGGCCCCCTCCGGCGGGAGGCACCTTTCAAGGCTAGCTTCTCGGAGCAGACAGCCCAGTGAGAGCCTTTCTACACAGAATCAGCCACAAGTCCCCGACCCAACAAAGAGCTCCAACCCGCAAGAAGCCTCTGGGATCAGGGCAGGGCAGCCAGAGACTTCTCCAGGCAGCCCTGCCCCCCCTCCCCTGGCCCCAGGTTCTTTCCACGGGGCGATCCAAGATGGCGGACTAAAGGGTGACTGCATCTCCAGTCGCTCCAAAACACAGGATTTATGAAGGGGAGGCATTGAGATACTCGGACTAAAATAGAGCCACAGGGTGAGTCTCCTCCTCCAGGTGAAGCTCGGCCTGGGCCGCAGGTATGGATAGGGGCGGCTTATCAGAGCAGGGCAGGGCAGCTAGAGTCTTCCCCAGGTAGCCCTGCACACTCCCGCGGTGGGCTCCTCCCACACGGCCAGCTTCTTGGAGCAGGCCCCCAGTGAGAGCCTTTCCGCACAGAGCCAGCTCCAAGCCCTGGAACCAGTAGCGGTCCAGGGGCAGCTTTCTTCGGAAGCACTGCATTATCAAGTTCCTCCAAGACTTCAGGTTACTGAAGGCTGGGAGGTGATATACTGGAAATCTACAGGGACACTATAAGCCAATAGAGGAAATCTGCAATATCTCAGAGTCCCACTGACATCTGACCAATATGAGAAAACAAGGGAAGAAAATGTCCCAAATAAACCTAGATACTATATCAATAAAACCCAATGACAGCACAGCAGAAGAAATGTCAGAAAGGGAGTTCAGAATGTACATAATTAAAACAATCAGGGAAGCAAATGAGGAGATGAAAGAGCAAATGCAGGCATTGAAGGAGGAGATGAAAGAGCAAATGCAGGCATTAAATAACCGCACCAATCAACAGTTAAAAGACCAAATACGGGAAGAAAGAGATCATTTCAATAAAGAGTTAGAGATACTGAAGAAAAAACAAACAGAAATCCTTGAAATGAAGGAAACAATAAACCAAGTTAAAAACTCCATAGAAAGCATAACCAATAGGATAGAACACCTGGAAGACAGAACCTCAGACATTGAAGACAAATTATTTAATCTTGAAAGCAAAGTTGGCCAAACAGAAAAGATGGTAAGAAATCATGAACAGAATCTACAAGAATTATGGGATATCATGAAAAGGCCAAATTTAAGAATTATTGGGATTGAGGAAGGCTTAGAGAAACAAACCAAAGGAATGAACAATCTATTCAATGAAATAATATCAGAAAATTTCCCAAATCTGAAGAACGAAATGGAATACCAAGTACAAGAGGCTTATAGGACTCCCAATATACAAAATTAAAACAGACTCACACCAAGGCACATTATTATGAAAATACTTAACATACAAAATAAAGACAGAATTTTAAAGGCCGCAAGAGAAAAGAATCAAATTACATTCAGGGGGAAACCAATACGGATATCAGCAGATTTTTCAATCCAGACCCTAAAAGCTAGAAAGGCCTGGAACAACATTTACCAATCCCTGAAAGAAAACAGATGCCAACCAAGAATCTTATACCCAGCAAAACTTACTTGCAGATTTGACGACGAAATAAGATCCTTCCATGATAAACAAAAGCTAAAGGAATTTACAAAAAGAAAGCCGGCATTACAGAACATTCTCAGCAAAATATTCCATGAGGAAGAGATTAAAAACAATGATGCAAATCAGCAACAGGAGGAATTAGCCTAAAGGAATAGCCAAATAAAGGAGAAACCAAATCATGTCAAAAAACAAAAATGAGTCAAATGACTGGGAATACAAATCATATCACAATAATAACCCTGAATGTTAATGGCCTGAACTCATCAATCAAAAGACATAGACTGGCAGATTGGATTAAAAAGAAAAATCCAACAATATGCTGCCTGCAAGAGACTCATCTCGTAGAAAGAGATACCCATAGGCTAAAGGTGAAAGGATAGGAAAAAACATACCATGCACATGGACACAGCAAAAAAGCTGGACTATCCATCCTCATTTCAAATAAGGTGGACTTCAAGCCAAAACTAGTCAGAAGGGATAAAGAAGGACATTACATGTTGCTTAAGGGAAGCATAAATCAGCAAGACATAACAATCATAAATATCTATGCCCCGAACATTGGCTCATCCATGTACATCAAACAAATCCTTCTCAATTCCAGAAATCAAATAGACCACAACACAATAATACTAGGCGATTTTAACACACCTCTCTCACCACTGGATAGATCTTCCAAACACAAATTGAATAAAGGAACCATAGATCTCAATAACATAATCAACAATTTAGACTTAACCAACATATATAGAATATACCATCCAACAAAGAACGAATACACTTTCTTCTCAGCAGAACATGGATCCTTCTCTAAAATAGACCATATTTTATGCCACAAAGCTACTGTTAGCAAATACAAGAAGATAAAGATACTACCTTGTACTCTATCAGATCATAATGGATTGAAATTAGAAATAAATGACAGAATAAAAAATAGAAACTTCTCCAATACCTGGAGATTAAATAATACACTATTATATGATGAATGGATAACAGAAGACATCAGGAGGAAAATAAAAATTCTTAGAAGTGAACTAGAACAAAGACACATCATATCAAAATCTCTGGGACACTATGAAAGCAGTACTTAGAGGAAGATTTATTTCATGGGGCGCATTCAACAAAAGAAGTAGAAATCAACAAATAAACGACTTAACACTACAGCTCAAAGCCCTAGAAAAAGAAGAGCAGACCAACACCAAAAGTAGTAGAAGACAGGAAATAGTTAAAATCAGAGCCGAAATCAACAAGATTGAAACAAAAGAAACAACTGGAAAAATTAACAAAATAAATAGTTGGTTCTTTGAAAAAATAAACAAAATTGATAAACCCTTAGCCACACTAACAAAGAGAAAGAGGGAGAAAACTCAAATTACTAAAATTTGGAATGAACAAGGAAATATCACAACAGACACGAGTGAAATACAAAACATAATTAGAAGCTATTTTGAAAATCTATACTCCAACAAAACAGAAAACCTCGAAGACATCAACAAGTTTCTAGAGACATATGAATTACCTAAACTGAATGAGGAGGACATACACAATTTAAATAAATCAATTTCAAGCAATGAAATAGAAGAGGTCATCAAAAGCCTACCAACAAAGAAAAGTCCAGGACCAGATGGGTTCTCAGCTGAGTTCTACAAAACCTTTAAAGAAGAGCTCATTCCAATACTCCTCAAAGTATTCCATGAAATAGAAGAGGAGGGAACCCTCCCAAACTCATTCTATGAAGCCAATATCACCCTGATACCTAAACCAGACAGAGACACATCGAGAAAAGAAAATTTCAGACCAATATCCTTAGTGAACATCGATGCAAAAATTCTCAACAAAATTTTAGCAAATCGCATACAAAAATATATTAAAAAGATGGTGCACCACAATCAAGTGGGTTTTATCCCAGGGATGCAAGGTTGGTTCAACATCCGGATCAATAAATGTCATTCACCATAACAACAGATTTAAAGTTAAGAATCACATGATTATTTCAATAGATGCAGAAAAAGCATTCGATAAAATACAGCATCCCTTCATGCTCAAAACACTAAAAAAAATTGGGGTAGTGGGAACATTCCTTAACATTATAAAGCCCATCTACACTAAACCCATGGCCAATATCATTCTAAATGGTGAAAAACTGAAAGCATTCCCCCTAAATACTGGAACAAGGCAGGGATGCCCTCTTTCACCACTTCTATTCAACATCATCCTTGAGACTCTAGCCAGAGCAATTAGACAAACCAAAGAAATTAAAGGGATACGAATTGGAAAAGAAGAACTCAAACTATCCCTGTTCACTGATGACATGATTATATATTTAGAGGAACCTGGAAATTCCACCAGAAAACTTTTAGAACTCATAAGTGAATTCAGTAAAGTAGCAGGTTACAAGATCAATGCTCATAAATCCAATGCATTTTTATACATAAGTGATGAATCTTCAGAAAGAGAAATTAGGAAAACTACCCCATTCACAATAGCATCGAAAAAAAAATAAAATACTTGGGAAGCAATTTCACAAAAGAGGTGAAAGACCTCTACAATGAGAACTACGGAACACTAAAGAAAGAAATTAAAGAAAACCTTAGAAGATGGAAAGATCTCCCATGTTCTTGGATAGGCAGAATTAATATTGTCAAAATGGCCATACTACCTAAAGTGCTATATAGATTCAATACAATTCCAATTAAAATCCCAATGATGTACCTTACAGAAATAGAGCAAGCAATTATGAAATACATCTGGAAGAATAAAAAACCCAGAATAACTAAAGCAATCCTCAGAAGAAAGAGCGAAGCAGGGGGTATCACAACACCAGATCTTCAACTCTACTACAAAGCAATAGTAACAAAAACAGCATGGTATTGGCACCAAAATAGACAGGTAAATCAAAGGTACAGAGTAGAGGACGTGGACACAAACCCAAATAAATACAATTTTCTCATACTAGACAAAGGGGCCAAAAATATGCAATGGAGAAAAGATAGCCTCTTCAACAAATGGTGCTGGGAGAATTGGAAAACCATATGTAACAGAATGAAATTAAACCCCCATCTCTCACCCTGCACAAAACTCAACTCAAAATGGATCAAGGACCTCAGAATCAGACCAGAGACCCTGCAGATTATAGAAGAAAAAGTAGGTCCAAACCTTCAACTTGTTGACTTAGGATCAGATTTCCTTAACAGGACTCCCATAGCACAGGAAGTAAAAGCAAGAATCAACAACTGGGATAGATCCAAACTACAAAGGTTTCTCTCAGCAAAGGAAACTATCAGTAATGTGAAGAGAGAGCCTACAGAGTGGGAGAATATCTTTGCCACTCATACTTCAGATAGAGCGCTAATTTCCAGAATCTATAAAGAACTCAAAAAACTCTACACCAAGAATACAAATAACACAATCAACAAATGGGCTAAGGAAATGAACAGACACTTCACAGAAGAAGATAAACAAGCAATCAACAGATATATGCAAAAATGTTCAACATCTCTAGTAATGAGAAATGCAAATCAAAACTACCCTAAGATTTCATCTTACCCCAATTAGAATGGTGATTATCAAGAACACAAGCAACAATAGGTGTTGGCAAGGATGTGGGGAAAAAGGTACACTCATACATTGCTGGTGGGGTTGCAAATTAGGGCAGCCACTCTGGAAAGCAGTATGGAGATTCCTCAGAAAGCTTGGAATGGAACCACCATTTGACCCAGCTATCCCACTCCTTGGCCTATACCCAAAGGACTTAAAATCAGCATACTATAGAGATACAGCCACATCAATGTTCATTGCTTCTCAATTCACCATAGCCAGATTATGGAACCAACCTAGATGCCCTTCAGTTGATGAATGGATAAAGAAACTGTGGCATATATATACAATGGAATATTACTCCGCCATGAAGAATGATAAAATTATGGCATTTGCAGGCAAATGGATGAAATTGGAGAATATCATGCTAAGTGAGATAAGCCAATTTCAAAAAACTAAAGGACAAATGATCTCCCTGATAAGCGGATGAGGACATATAATGGGGGGTGGAGGGATTAGCGTTAGGGTTAGTGTTAGGTTTAGGGTTAGGGATAAGGAGAGTGGTAAGAATGGAGGAAGGAAGGACTGTATAGAGGGAAAAGAGGGGTGGGAGGGGTGGGGGGAAGGGAAAAAAATAATGAATCAAACATCATTGCCCTATGTAAATTTATGATTACACAAATGGTATGCCTTGACTCCATGTACAAACAGAGAAACAACATGTATCCCATTTGTTTATAATAAAAAATAAAAAATAAAAAATAAATGGAGACTTTATAAATTACTAAGCACTGCAGAACAGTGGTAAAAAGAATAAATAGTGCTGGATTAATTAGAGGTCCATGAGGAAAAGATTAAAATTAGACTACTATCAAACACATACACAAGCATTAATTCCTGATGAATTACAGATCCAAATGTGAGATGTGAACAATAAAAACTGGTGTTGTCCAATAGAACTTTCTAAGTAACAATATTCTATATAATATATTAGCCCCTAGTCACATATAGCTTTAAATCATTTGAAATGTGACTAGTGTAATTGAAAAACTGTAGTTTTCATTTAATTTAATTTAATTACTTTAAATTACTTTAAATAGTTATTGTGTCAGTCAGTTTTTGTTACTATGACCAAATACCTGACACAAACAACTTATAGGAAGAAACATTTATTTTGGTTTCAGTCCATGGTTGGCAGCCTCTATTGTTCCGGGCCTGAGGTGAAACAGAAGAATACCATGGCAGAAGGATGGAGGAAGGAAGATGGAAAGATGCTCAGTTGATAGCAGCCAGGAAGGAGAGGGGCAGGCAGGAAGGGGACAGCGACAATATATAGACCCCAAGTGCACATTCCTTAGGACCTACTTCCTCCAACCTGCCTGTACTCTCCACCACCTTCTAGTAATTCATTCAGCTCACAATGGATTAATCCACTGTTGACGTCAGAACCTCACAATCCAATCACTTCCCTCAGACCCCACCTTTGGTCACTGCTGCTTTGGGGACCAAGCCTTCAACACATAAGCTTTTGGGGGACATTCCAGATCCAAACCATAGCAGTCATTTATAACCAGTGGCTACTGTATTGGACAGCATAGATCTAAAGGATAATTTAAGAAAAATTTACAACCTTAGTGTAGGAAAAAATTCTTAAATAAAACACAGTGTCCTAGCCTAAGTTAGTATATAATGGAAAAATGATACATTGCACTTCTTTGTAATTAAGAACTTTTGGTTTTATTAAGAGAGTAGGGAAGGTAAATTACAGCAAAGAAAAAGCATATGGATAAAAGACTTATTTAAGTATGTACCAAGAATGATTACAAACCAATAAGAGAAGTCCAACAGAAAAATGTACAAGAGACTTTACAAATGATGATATCAAAATGACTGGAAAACATATAACATGTACCCATTGTCATTAGTGATCAGGGAAATAAAAATTATAACTGTATTCACATACCACTATCCTCTTACCAGGTTCGCTAAAATTTAAAAGATTGACAACATCAATCTTGATTTGAATGAGTAGAAACTAATACTCTCATATACTATTGTTCAGAGTATACATTGTTAGAACCATTTTGGACAACCACATGGCCTTACATAAGAAGTTGAAGATAGGCATTCCCTTGGACCCAGCAATTTCATTTCTAAGCACATAACCACAGGAACTTAGGCACATGTGCACCCAGAAACATGTTTAAGAACAATCATCCTCATTATTATACATAATAGGAAAAAGTAGAAACAAACCAAATGTCCATCAACAATAAATTGATGAATAAGTTATGGTATAATACACAGAATATTACATAACCATGAAAATAAATGAACTACTGATATATCTAACATGGGTGAATATCACAAACCTCATATAGAGCAAAGGAAATTTTGCTGATTATTTTGGCAAAGACAATTTAAATTTAAAGCCAATTTAACTGGGGATATAGTTCAGTGGTAGAATGCTTGCTTGGCATGCACGAGGCCCTGGTTTGATTCCTAGCACCACAAAAAAATGAAAATAAATAGATAAGGTAAATTCAAAGTCTCTTCCAGTGTTGCCTTTCACCTTCAAGCCTATCCTTCCACACCCTGCTTTGCAATGCTGAGACAAAGACTCTCTGAATCACATTTCGGCTTTGCTAACTTCCTCCCTGCTAGGTTGCACCAAAGGGTCCACGAGAGAGACTGCAAGGCTTGAGGAGGAAGAGGAGAGCAGCTCCTTCTGCAGCATTATCAGTTATTTCCAGGTTTTTCTCTATCTCACAAAGGGCATCACTACATCTTCTCAGAGGTCTGAATTTAGCTCCACAGCATCCCTCCTTATATCTAAATTTTAGTAATTCCAATTTCTGTCCTTTGCTTTCCCAGCCCTAGACATGATAATTGCATTCTGAGGTGGTTCTCTCCATGATACCTTAATGTATCTTTTGGCCTTTTTGATTCTTCAATTCATTTGTTAGCAATTCATTAAATTACCTCTGGGGCTAGGGGTGTAGATCAGAGGTAGAGTGTATGCTTAGCATGTGCAAGGTCCTGCGTTTAACCCTTACTCTGTAAAGAAATTTTTAAAAAGAGCTCTGTTAAAATAACTTGTATGGCTTCTGTAACCTGATGCTAGCAAACTCAAAATAGCATGATTCCATTTACACAAAATTCAAAAATAGGCAAAATGAGTGGCAGTTTCAGAATGAAGGACGGGGGAATCTTCATTGGAAGGCTGGGGTGAGGTGACTCCTGGGAAAGCTAGAAGTCTAATGCTGACTTGGATGGTGGTGACAACAGTGTGCTTCCACATGATGAACTCATGGAAGGAATTGTTCATGCACATTTCTCTGTAAATGGTTTTTACTTTAATAACAATCTTTCAAAGCTTAAACTTATATATAAGGAGAGAGATTCTAAATAACTAACATTCTTCAACAACACTTTTTCTCCTAATGTAGACTACTGGCAGGCACCAGGATCACAAATCTCATTGAACATGCAGAAGACAAGGTTTCACTCTCAGAGACCCCCCAAGTCTCTGGGATGGGACCCAGGAGTCAGAAACTTTAGCAGGCTCTCAAGAAACTTTCATACACGCTGAAGTTTGAGGATCCCTAGTACTGACTGCACTGGGCCTCCTCCCATTAGATCGAATTATCCATAGCAACACTGGCCATATCCTTATGAAATGAAGCATCAGCTTTTTCTATCTCCACATTCCTGTCATATTTATTTTAATAAAATTCCAATGTAAATAAACATCTCATGGAATTGAAATATTGGGGTTTCACAAATAACCCTGAATTTCTTACTGGGGCAAAGACTAGAAATCTGGAAATCTTCAAAAGGTCTAGGTATAAGGTTGACTTGAGTGGTGGTTCTTGTCCTTTCATGGGTCTTTGGATCTATCTGTGGGTAGCTCCAAAGACATTCTGGAAATTTGCACAAACATACAATTTGCATACGACTTTGGAGAATTTTCAGTCTCCCATCTGTAAATCTCCCAGGGATTCATGGACTTATGGTTCTGGATCTCTACTATGCAGACTCAAAACCCATATGTGGTGTGAATTTTATTTTAGAAACCGGTAGGACCCTGGGTTTTTGGGAGAGGGTGATGTGTCATGAACACTGGCTTTTCTGTTTTGGATACCTCAAAGTAAGGAAAAACTGTAAAAAAAATTTAAGAAGAGTCCAATTCTAATTCTATTCCTGACAACTGTGGGAACTTGTTCACATTTCTTCATTTTATTTTCTTACACAATGGCATCAAGATCTGCTCTGCTTTCTTCCCAGGGTTTTTGCAAGCTTCAGATAAAAGACAAAATTACTATACATTGAAAAGTTTAAGATGCTGTATGTCTATTGGACTCCTACTGTCTAGTCAGGTACAGGACTGACATGGGTTACAGGTGCAAACATTTATCAAATATTTACAGAAATACAAGGCATTGTTCATCATCCACGAACAAAGGGGAAGTGTAAAACCTGCCTCAAGTTGTGATGATAGACTAGGTGAAATCAACAAACACTAAACAACTGAGATGTTTTTAATAGAAAAAGAGGAAATAAATTCACAAAGACAAAACATAGACCTGAGACTCAATCAAATGTACTATGCAAGGAGCTACTGTCACTAATCACTGTCGCTCGCTAAAGGACCCTGCAGAAAAGACATCCTCAGGCACCCCCCAGTGAGGCCTGTTCCTGGGCCTCACTAGGCTCCATTCTCTGACTGATAGCTGTTCTGCTAATGCTTCCACCCTTCTTTTCTCTCTTGTCACCTGGAAGCGTGTTCTCATTTGAGTTAATGTAGTTGTCTCATTTTAGGATTGTAGGGTCATCTTGTAGCCTATCATCACAGATGATGTTTTTACTACTTGAGATGATCATTTTCTGGTCTGCACAAAGTAAAAGTAATCTAATCTAATTCCTCACCTCATGTAGAGTCTTCATTCTTAGGCATAAATCATTTGAACTAATATCTCTGTCCAAAAACCTATCAAAGGAAGGTAAGAAAGTAACATAATCTACCCCTGCCCCAATTTAGCATCAAGTTTGCTGGTGGGCAGCAATTTTTAAATGTCTTTGGTGTATCACTCCAGATTCTACTTTCCACTATTTTTGGTACTCTCAGGACTATGATTTTAATAAAAACAGCATAAAACATTTGTTTGAAAAAAGTTGGAAGAGTTTTAGTATCCTTAAGCTCAGCATCCTTCATAGAAATGTTCTACTATGGACTGCTGACTGTTACATAACACTGGAAAGTGTTATATTATAACACATTCTAATGGTTTCATGTATGGAGCCGGAGATGGAGCAAACAAATCTTACCCAGTTTCAGAAGAATTTGCATTACATTTTAAAATTCATATTTGTATCATCAACTGAGATAATAACTGAAAATATACCAGGATTTTCTCTGACAATAATGGATACTGTGCTGAATTCATTATTACTTGAGTCATCAAATAGAAGAGTCTATCTGGAGAAACTAATGAGTTTAGTGATCACATGGAAACTAATATGACATATGCTAGGTCATATTTCTAGTATCAATGCTTGAAGCCAAAGAAAATATTAATAAATGTATGTGTACTTTTGTTTATCATAAACTGACATCCAGTTACATAATCATTAGACTCACCAAAGCTTCCTATTTCCAGCACAGAGTAAACATTCTAGGTGTGACTTGAAAATAATAAGTTTGATTGTTGTGGAGTCTCATTACTTTATAAGCAAATTATGTTTCCTCTTGAAGGAAATGGTTCACCTTTTTCTTGATTTAATAGTTGTACTAAGAAAATATGAAATACTGTAGGTTATTACACAAGTTTTATTTTACTTTCAGAATATCAAAATACATTTTGTCCATTGGACAGCAAAAGCTCTTCCTTTTCTGGATAACTGTATCCTTTGAGTTAACCTCACTTTCTAGAACCTATAAAGTCAGTGATACAATTGACATCCATCAGAAATATCTTTAATCTTTGGAAACATCATCACCAGCATCATTATCATGATCATCATCACCATCACTATGATTTACTGAGAACTTCACTTGTGTTATATTGGTTAATTATCACAAACACTCAGCAGGGATGTAATTGTTCCCATGTCAGAAATTAGAAAGTGGAGATTACAGAAGTTAGGTAACTCATCCAAAGTCACATGGATAAGTAGTGGAGAAAGAAGTCAAACCCAGGCAATTTTGCTCTGGAGCTGGGCACTAGACAGTGCTGCCTTAGCTTCTACATTCTGCATCATCATTAAGGGGCGGACACAGAATACATCAGTGAAATGGATACTAGGTGACCAGGAAGAATTCTATTTCATAATATAAGAAACACTAGAATTATGTTAAAGGGAAAAATTTGTAGAGTACTATTTGTACTCTAGACATTGTGGTAAGTTGCTATATACACATTACCCAGTTTAATCCTCACGTTAACTGATGGCATAATTAATTCTGTTAACACCATTTTACAAATGTGAAAACTGAGTCAGAGACTTAAGAATCTTGGCTTAAATCATACAACTAATCAATGACAGAGTCAAGATTTTAATCTAGGTCCATTTGTCCCCAAACTCCATATACTTAACCACTCTGCCAATCTGTGTCTTAGGACACAAAAGTATCCATGTAGCCTGGTGTTGATTTCGTAGTCATATATTCACTCACACACATATTTGTGTGTACATGTATACAGGGGAAAGACTGGAAGGAAACACAAAATATTTTGAAGTGGTCATCACCAAGATTATAGATGGTTTTTATTGTCTTTTCTTTCTTGTATTTACCATTTTCCATTGATGAACATTTATCTTTTAATCAATACAAATATTAATAATATAAAAGACACATATTACTTATGCTCCAGAGAGGACGAGCAAACTCTCCTTCTGTCCTCAGCCTTTTCCAGAATGCTCACCCCATTTCCAGCCCTTATCTGACACCAGATTGACCTGGAGCTCACCATCACTTCTCTCTGCCCTCTCTTGAGACTCACATCATCTGTAAAGACCACTTTCTCCTCCTATTCAACTGATCCTTCTCCTTCGTGCAACCCTCTCCCACCAACCTTAACGTCTTTCTTAATAGCTTCAATATCTACATGACTGACACATCCAACACTCAGGCCAATCAGTTCCTTGGTTTCCTTTGACCAAAGAATCACTTTTTCTCCACTCCACGATTGCCATCCTCTTGTGAGACTATACATGTCAACAAAACATGTTTTACTTCCAAAATATTATGTCCACAAGTTTTTAACTTCTATGTCACTTGATCAAGTACTTTTATCACATTTCACCTTTATCATGACAAAAAAATCCTTGATTTTTCAATCTCCACTGGCCCTTGCCTTTCTTCACATCTTCGTTATAGTAAACTCTGTGGCCATCATTTTAATCAACTTTCTTCTCTCTCCCTTCATCACACTCAACTAAACAGAACCAGGCATCCATGTCTGCACCCAGCAATTAGATTTGGCCAAACTCACAAAGTGACTTTGCTTTAAAACTCCTAATCCCAAATATCAAATAGGCTTCCATTCTAATGGAATAACCCTATGCTTTTTTGCTAGTAAGATTACCCTTCTTGGTTCCATTTTTTTCCTCTCTCTTCTCAAATCTTCTACCTTTCCTTGTGATCTCTTTACATCTTCCATCCACTTTTTCCTTATATTTGGTTGAGAAATAGGAACTGTTGTTAGGTGTTTACTTCCTCATCTTCCCACCATCAGATTTACAAACTTACTTGTACCTATGCTGTTGTCTATTTTTCCTTTATTTACTGAAGAAAAAACTTCCCTTTCTGCCAAATGCCAATCTTTACATGTATTTTCTGGATTCTATCCCTTCTCAAGAAATTTTCTCCTTAGTTATCCTTTCTTTTACCTGAAACACCAACTTTTCTTTAGCTCATTTCCCAAGATCTGATAACAGAATCTTGCGTCCTTCAACATTTCTGGGCAAGGGCAAGAGTTAGGATAATTGATGGGACTACATTTCTTTGGAATCAGCTAGTACCAGATTTAGTTCCTTAGGTCCATACTGGACCCACCCATATCCATTACGGTCTGACTGTATAAAAGAATTCTGTATTTCCAGAGCACTGTCCTTGTTGGTCATCAAAGAGAATAGGTATGACAAATGCACTCACTTCTTCTAGAAACTAGGTACTCTGGCTAGAAGAGATGTTCTGCTAAGGTAAGTAAGAAACATGGCACAGGAAACATCATGGTGCCATGGTGACATCTTGTAAGTTTTGTAAAGCACTTATAATATCCATGATAGATCTAACTTCCTAAAGCTGACTTCACTAGGAACAAATTGCTACATCTACTTACGAGATAGATAAGAAACAGAATAAAGATTGTTGTACACATAATGATGGGAAACCAGGAATATTGGTCATTCTCTCTGGCTTTTGTCATGCATTCTAAATATGCCAGCACTTAAAAATAGTTTCCTTTAATCTTTTGTGTATTACTGGGCAATAAACTAAACATACTCTGGACAGCCACTTCCCTGGGGAAGGTTTATTCCAGCAAATTATGTAGATCTTATGACTCTGCTCTTGTTCAAGAGGTAATTCCACTCCTAGAATCTTTGCCAATCATCTCTCTGCTTTCAAACTAAGCTTTATAGATGGTGGGAAATTTCCTGGACCCAGAAAACAGTAATTGAAGCCTCATCTTACATACTGCTAATCTGACTGCCCATGGACAGACTGATATGAAGGAGACAAAAGAAGAGCTACTGAAAAATGAGAGCAATCTACAGAATCAAAAATAGTCAGTCATCAATCCTCACAAGTCATCTGTCTTAGAGATGCTCCACTTAGAGGAATCTGTGAAGACCAAGGCTGCTCTTACAGAGTACTATAGGTCTCCTCAAGACCCAACTAACTTCTCCATGGCCTTGACTATGCAGGAAAGTCCAGTAGGATGAACTCCAACAAGAAAAGAAGAGGGGCAGAGAAAGGTGAGAGAGGGTATGGGAGAAGTTCTCCCAGGCATACAGCTCATCTGACTGTGAATGGGATAATGAGAACCAATGAGAAAGAAAGGGAATAATCTGCACCCATTGTCCTCAAAGCACAGTCTATAGACTGTTAAGTGCATGTGATAAACACAGAAATTGAGTATAACTAGAAACTGTTAAGGGAATTTGACACAGTAATTCTGTCTGTCGAATCTACCAGTAAAATTTTAAACTTGTATTTTACACGTCTTTATTTTTCTCTAGAAATCTATTTTATCATATTTTTCAGAAATAAAGATCTGGTACAGATTGTGGAGAAAACTTCTTCCCAGGTTATGAGAAGCACTGATTTGGACTAATATTTTAGTGAATTCTTAGTAAGAGCATTTTCTAGGTAGTACAGCTACCTCCTCCCTGTTGTCCAGAGGGCTTACAAGAAAGTCGTTTGTGTGCTTCTAGCCAAAAAGAAATGGGATCTTGTTACTTGTTATCTATTTATGATTAAAATTTTTTCCTTTTTTCTTAAAGTTTTCTCTTGAAACATCTCTTCTTGGCTTACAGACAGCACCTTCTTGCCCTGTGTATACATGGCCTCTTTTCTGTGTGTACACATCCCTCATGCTTCTTCTTTTATAAGAACCCTAATCATAATGGATTTGAGTTCCACCCTTTGACCCAGTTTAATCTTAATTACCTCTTTAACAGCCCTACCTCCAAATACAGTTACCTTGGGAGTTAAGTCTTCAACACCTGAATGTTGGGGGACACTATAAAGACTGTGACCGGACCCCTGCCTCAGCTGCTACTCTGAATTATACTCAGTAATAATTCTGCAGCAGGGACATGAAAAAGGTCTCAGCAGAGGACAGATGCATTCCTATGCCATCAGGACCACATGCACTGCCTCCCCATTCCTTCTCAATCCTTCAAGCATCTCCTCCATGTACTTGCTCCTTTACTTTGTTATTGACAATTCAAAATGTGTAGGGTGTGAGGAGTGGACCCTTCATTAACTCCAATTCCTAAGATTATAATAATATGAAACCCGAATTCTGATATCGAGAAGGCAAGACATTGTATAGAGCAATCTCCTCAAAGTGTGGTTAAAGATCAAGTAGCTGAGGTCTATAACTTGTTTGTAAATTAAATTTAAAAGGTCATAGTAGCAGATTCTGTCAATACCCAGTCCATAACTCTTAGCTTTAATATTGTGAAGTCCAAAGGCCTGAATGCTTTTTCTGTGACCACGTTGTCAGCTTTGCCTGCAGGCAGCACAGGGTAGAAGTTCCAGAGAATTTAGTATCACAGTCGCACCCCAATAGTGTACAGCCAGAGACTGAGGAATTCATGTTCCTGCATTAATTCCCAGGAGGCCCCCAGTGGGATCAAGCTGCAGTACCCTGCATGGTGACTGGTTTGTTGTATTTTTCCCATCTAACTTTCTACTCTCCAACCTGTGCTTCTAAAAATAACTTCCAAATAATAACTTGCACTTGAATCATCCACTCATATTCCCACCCTTAGAGTTTATTTATTAATAACAAAAGAAATCTGATGGACACAAACTTACCTAAGAGAACAAACATAGCATCACCAATAATGGGACAAACTGAGGTAATGGGAAATCCACAGCATCACCCATGAAGTATTCTTCCCAAAAATCTGCAAGTCAAATTCATTTATGAGGAAACAATTACACACTGTTATGGGTTTAAATGTGTCCACCCCAAATTCATATGTTGAAGTTTTAACCCCTAGTACCTTAGAAGATAACCTTATTTGGAAATAGAGTCTTTGAATATGAAGCTTAAATAAATACTGGAATAGAGTGAACCCTAAATCCAACGAATGGTGTGTGTGTGTGTGTGTGTGTGTGTGTGTGTGTGTCCAAACCCAGGGCTTCCTGTATGCCAGGCAAGCACTCTACCACTAAGCTGCATTTCCAACCCTGAAGAGTGTTCTTATAAGAAAGTCTTATGAAAATACACAGGAAAGGTTGTGTAAGAGAGAGAGGCAAAGATTGGAGTTATAGTGAGCAAAGCCAAGGAACGCCAAGAGTCACCAGGAGCAGGAAGAGGCAGGAATACTCATTTCTCAGGGTCTTTAGAGGGAACATGGCCTTTCTGACAACTTGACTTTGGACTTGACTTTGGACTTTTAGTCTCCAGAACCGTGAGACAATTCTCTGTTGTTTTAAGCCTCCTAACTTGTGCTACATTGTTAAAGCAGGCCCAGGAAACTAATAACACACAAATTCAGATTATGGGGCATTCCAGAAGACAACTGGTCTAATTCTTTCAAAATATCAGTGCCATAAATAGAAACACAAAAAGTGGGGATGAGATTGCTCTAGATTGAAAAGGATTAAACAGACAAGATAACTAAATACAATACATGAACATTAGTTAGATCCTGGATATTAAAAGGACATCTAGGGAAAATCAAATATGGAGAGATAATATTATTATACAAATGTTGAACTTCTTAGGTTCGCTAATGTGCTATACAGTTACAGTGATACCCCATTCTTAGGAGTACAGAGTACTTAGGAGTGATGTGCTGTGATGTCTACCACTTACTTTCAAATGTTAAAATATATGTGCACACACACACACACACATCCAGATTGACCAAACTGTGGCCAAATGCTACCAATTGGTAATTCTAGATGAAAGGTAGTGCACTATTCTTTCCTTTTTTTTTTTTTTTTTTTTTTTTTGGTAGTTTTGAAATATTTCGAAATGAGAAATTGAGGTAACTATCACATTTCTTGGGTTTGATGGTTTATAGCAACCAATATTGTTTTCACAGACATGGAGACTCCATTTACTTTCTAACACATTAACTAGTTGTGAACAAGTTGGTAGACTTGTTCAGTTCACAGCTTGTTAAAGTGAATAGCTATGAAAGAGATAAGAATACACTCCCTTTTAGAAACCAAAAGTGAATTGAATAGAATATTCACCCAAAATTTAGAACTCTTAGGGAAAGAGAGAGAGAGTTGCATCTCATACATGCCATTCTGCCTCTGGGAAAACCTGGACTCTAGATATGTCATTGAGAAGGCATCCCACAAAACCAACACACACACACATGCACATACATGCACAAAAGCAGCTGCACACACATGCATACCAAACTAAACAATTAAATTTCCAAGATTCACAACCTAGATGCCCTTCAGTAGATGAATGGATAAAGAAATTGTGATATATATATATATATATATATATATATATATATATGCAGTGGAATATTATTCACTCATAAAGAAGAATAATCTTATGACATCTGCAAATAAATGGATGGAATTGGAGAATACCATGGTAAGTGAAATAAGCCAAACCCAAAAAACCAAAGGCCAAATGTTTTACCTGTTAAGTGGAGGATGATATATGATGGGGGGGGGGTGCAGAGTGAAAGAAGAATGGAGGAACTTTAGATTATGTAGAAAGAAATGAGAGGGGGGAGTATGAAAAATCATGGAATGAGACAGACATCATTACCCTACTACGTACATGCATGATTACACGAATAGTATGAATCTACATCATGTACAACCATAGAAAGAAAATTATGTATATCATTTGTGTACAATGAATCAAAATGCAGCCTGTAAAAAATAAATAAATAAATAAATTTTTAAAAAAGAATAAAATTCGAACTTCAAGTTTAAAAAAATAAAAATAAATTTCCAAGGTTCAACCAACTTGTCTTTTAGCACTTTTCGTATCCCAGATTTAGATTCATCATTCCTTTTAAGATAATTATTACACGCTGTAGACTTAATTCATGAAATAAACCTTTTAAATGTATTTTTCTTCCTCAATTATTTAGACTCAAAGTTTATGTGACAGCATTGAGAACTCTGAATAGGCTTCCATCATAGTCAAAGTATTGCTACTCTCTGGACACCTTAGGGTAATTTCTGACATTATGACAAATATAAAAACCTGAATGGCTGAACTTGGGAGTAAAAAGTAGTTATATTATAGCATTATAAAGTATCTCTCCAAAGGATCCATTCAGTCATATATTAGAGTTCATTTCTATAACATAAAATTTCATTTCTACACTGGGGAATCTCAGGAATAGTTGCTTTATATTGTTCTGGGCTTTTCTTCAAGAACAACTGGAAAAGAATGTCTCTAGCACTGCTGTAAGAATATAAGAGGTAAGATGCCCCTTCTCTGGACATAGTGATTAGAGGTAGAATGTAAATAAAATGTTAATAGGTAAAATAAGTGACAA
Organism: Sciurus carolinensis; assembly: GCF_902686445.1. Classification (NCBI taxonomy): domain Eukaryota; kingdom Metazoa; phylum Chordata; class Mammalia; order Rodentia; family Sciuridae; genus Sciurus; species Sciurus carolinensis. The sequence continues at coordinate 35,938,504 of NC_062216.1, forward strand.
TGGGGGTGAGTAAGGTACAGACCTCCTGGGTCCTCTGATTCACTTTTGATTTTATTTTCTTTTCAAAACTCTTCCTCCACTGTCTTTCCTGCATCATTCTCCTGGTTTTCTTCTGGTCTTTCTGGCTACTCAACTTTATTCTCCTTGATGTTTCCTTTTCTTTCAATCATTGTTCACATATTATCTTCTCTTGGAGTCTTTTCCTGGTCTATCTTCATTCCACAGTCTCTCTGGGGCTCTTGCCCTCAGCTTCAGCTATCAATGATGACACTCAAATGTGTACTTTGAGCCAAAAATTGTCCCTGAGAACTTCAAAATCAATTATGTTCTTACCTACTGGGTATCTCCATGCCTATGACCCATTGGAACCCCAAGTACAACCTATCCACCACTCATGTAATGCTTTCCTCAAATGTTTATCCTCCTGCATCCCCTTGATCAGCAGGTGATAACCTTTTCCCAGAACAGGACTTCTTATCTGAGAATTCTCTCTCTCTCTCTCTCTCTCTCTCTCTCTCTCTCTCTCTCTCTCTCTCTCTCAAGTTAGCTGATCATTAAATTCTTTTAAATATTTTTCTTTTCTCCATCTATACTTTTGTGGCTCAGCATTTCTAAAACAGGTGAATCTACTTCTTACATTTTTGTCAGAATGATTTTCTTATTATTCAAATAATTTAAGGATGTTAAAGGCTGTTTGCATTCCTTAAAACCCCTCTCCCTTTACTACTGGAAGAAGTGCAAATTCCTTAGAGTGCTCTACATAGCCCTTTCTTATCTTACTCTTTGCCCTTTTACATCCATTCTGCCACCATGATGAATTACATTTTCAAGTCTTGCTCTGCTGCCTGACAACTTTGCACACTCTGCTTCCCTTCTCTGCAATACCTTTCTTCTATTTACTTGCCCATTTGATGCCTACAAACCTTGAAGGAGTCAGCTCAACCACAATCTCATCTGGGAAGACTGTTCTTACTCTGCCAGTCCAATTAGTCATCTCCATGTGCTGACATACTGTCTGTTTACCCACCAACACATGATATTATATAATAATATCAGCATAATGTTCTTGCCTGTGTTCTTTATTGGATTGCAAAATTCCTAAGTGTCAGAACTCTGTCTTTATGTCCACACAGTTTGGCATATAACATGTGCCAAATGAATATTTATTAAATGGAAATCCATGTTAAAAATTTAAATTGAAGAAAACTTGCAGTGTATTGGATCATTCAAGTATAATTGTTAACATCAAATTTAACATTGGTACTGAAAGCCACAATCAAACATTCATTTTTCTCAGTACTGGTTAACCAGAGATTAATTGCTGTATAAAGAAAAAAGGAACTTTTAACATTTTCTACAGAGGTGGTAAGCAAGTATAAGAGATAGAGGGATTGAAGAGATAAGGGCCAAAGGATGCAAAAGATTAGTTAGATGGAATAAGTTCAAGAGATCTATTGTATATCATGGTGACTATAGCCAATATGAATGTATTGTACATTTGAAAAGTGCTGAGAGTAGATTTTACCATGCAAGAATGATAACCATGCAAGGTAATGCATATGTTAAAAACTGATTTAGCCATTCCACAATGTGCAAGTTACTGTGTGTCTGTGTGAGTGTGTATCATGTTGTACAATATAAATATTTATATTTTTTACTTTTCAATTAAAAATAAAAATTGTTTAAATTAAAAATGAAATGGCCTGCAAAAGTTGTTATATTGGTTGTAAATTCTCTAGTGGTTTTATAGAAGAACTATCAATAACAGATGTTGTTCTGTTTTTCTAAGTTCTTAATATATTTTTACTTAGAAGAGAAACCTAAGTATTTTTCAACACTGCAGATATCACTTAAGCTTTCTAATTTGCATTCAGCTGAAATGTAGCTAGCTGGAGATTTAAAGAGGAAATACTCTTTCATCATTTATATAACAAGTGCTGCAGGTTCTATAATCTTTATGAGATTCATGTGAACCACTGATTTGTGACAACATCAGTTGACATTTTATAGATCATCAGAATCTTCCTCAAGGCACAAATTTACAGACTTGTATCTAATAGCCAACAGTAACAGAAGTATTCATGTACCTGCTAACATTTATATTCCTGAACCTCACTACAACTTCATTGTCCTGTACAATCTTTGACAGCAATTCCTTTTCCTGTTTTCAATCATTCTTGGTTATAAAGCTATAAAATTATGAAAACATGAGGATTAGAATCTTTTCAAAGTATTTTCCTTGTATTTGTTTTCCCAAGAACAAAATGAAATTATTCAGCTAATAGAAGACTTACTTAAGCCCTCCATTTCTTTTCATTACCTATCTGCTTCTTTCCATTGAGAGAAACTTTGTTCCTTCAATATAAAGGGCAGCGAATGTTTACTTCACTCCTCTGGAAGTCCACCTTAGGAACAGAATCCTATAGCTATTAGACTCTGTATAATTTTCTCTTGTTTCATAGATATGGGGGCAGGAATTACACAGGAGCCTCCAGTATTTGAAGATTCAGAAACAAAATTACAAATCAGTGTGCAGTCATGTTTCAGCACCATGGACAGTGGTTACTGTCCCATATGACTGAATTTTTTTCAAAAAATAAAAAAATAAAAAGGGATGATCATGAACTGAAATCGATTTCCATGCATGTCTGAGTTTTTCAGGATGAACTCAACTACTCCATACAACTATAAAGTTTTAATTTAAAAATATTCTGCCTATAGACAATTACCTAAAATGAATCATTCAAAGTAATTCTTTGAGATACATGAAAAAAAAAACATTAGAATTTCCATTGGTCATTATTTTTATCTAAGAAAATAAAAAGTTAAGCTTACCTAAAATTAAATATACAGATGTTCAGGAGACTGTCTTATTCTGTTGCTGTAACAAAATATTTGAGGGTATGTACTTTATATAAAAGAACTTTATTTAGATCACAGTTATGAAGGTCCAAGAGTTTGGTGCCAGTATCTGTTTGTCTTCTGTTGAGGACTACATGCTGCATCATATCATGGCACAGAAGCAAAGGTGGAAACAGGAATAAGCAGAAGGAGTAGATGTGCCAGGGAACTTGAGGGGAAGCGCTCTGTTTGTTTTATAGCAACTAACTCTCACAGTAACTAAGCTAGTCCCATGAGAGTGAGAGCTCACTCCCATGAGAAAACATTCCATTCATTAAGGTGAATTCCTCATGGTCCAGGTGCTTCTTAAAGGCCCCACTGTCTCTCAACACTGCAACATTAGGGAATTAAGCCTTAACATGATGGGGACAAGACATATTAATGCCATAACAAGTACACATGAATAGTTTATAAATAAATGCACATATGTTAGGAATGCATGTTCAAAATTAATATGTGCACAAACAAATAAAAGTTGAGCTTGTTACCAGAGAAGATGGAGCATCACCAAAATTGACCAGGGTAATGACATTAAGAAAGGAAAATTTTAAGAAAAACAAAAGTAAAATAAGAGCAAAATAAAGGTTAAGTGGAAAAGAGTAGATATTAAAATCAGGAAGACCAGTTAGGATTGTTGCAAGAATCTAAATGTCAACTCGGTTAGTGGCAGAGGGAAATAAAAGCCATCACTCTAAAAGAAGTGTGACTCAGGTTTGCATATAATTGGTAAGGACACCTAGAACTAGTTACGATATGCTTCTAAAATGGCTCTTGGAAATTCTGGACTAAAATTAAAATACAAGAACCCTTACTAAAAGAGGTGAGATGCCAGAAATCACAGCAATGTGTCCAGCAAAGGCTCAAAAGTTTCAGAAAAATAGCCACACTGAAATGGAGAAATGACAGCCTGGTTTTATTCCTTAGGAGGGTGTATGGGACACATTTTTCGCCAAGATAATAATGAATTCATCCAGGCGCAGTGGCGCACGCCCGTAATTCCAGCGGCTTGGGAGGCTGAGGCAAGAGGATCAAGAGTTCAAAACCAGTCTCAGCAACTGCAAGGCACTAAGCAACTCAGTGAGACCCTGTCTATAAATAAAATACAAAATAGGATTGGGGATGCGACTCAGTGGTTGAGTGCCCCTGAGTTCAATCCGCGGTACCAAATAATAATAATAATAATAATAATAATAATAATAATAATAATAATAATAAATTCACTGGTAAGAAGATGTGTTAGTCAACTTCCCACTACTGTGACAAAACACCTGTGATATCAACTTATGAGGAAAGATTTATTTTAACTCACAGTTCCAGAGTTTTCAGTCCATGGTTTCTTGGCCCCATTGCCTTTGGGTGTATAGTGAGATAGTACATCATGACAAGAAGCACATGGTAGAGGAGGCTGTTCACCTCATGGTGTCTGGGAAGGTAAAGAGGAAGAGGATGGGCCAGGGTCTAAATATCCCCCTTTGAGTATGCATCCACAACAACCTAGCTTCCTTCCACTAAGCACCACCTCCTAAACGTTTCATAACATCCCAGTATCTCCACAGGCAGACAACAATCCAACACATGGACCTTTGGTGGACATTTAAGATTCAAACTATAGAAGCTTAATGGTTGTTCTCTATGTGCCAGAGTTGATAGTAGGAATATACTATTATGAAAACTAGGCTCCATGTATCAGTGGGAATGATAGGATTTTAGCTAGCAAAGGCCAGATGATAGTGAATGTAATTATAATAATGAGCAGCAAGATTGGAGTGGCAGTCAGAAGAACCTAACCCATAGGTGTCTGTGGATAAGTCTAATAGGCAATGGCATGCGTAGGAGTCTGAAACATGAGCAACCCATAGGGTGTTTCTTGACATATGAAATCAAAAGAAATAAAAAATGAATGAGCAGAAAGTAGAAGTCAACTGACTAAAGGATGAAAAGTGCCATCATATCACCTAATTAAAGGTAGGGCCATAAGGAGATAAGGTGAAAAAAATGGAGTTCTCACCTAGGTACATCTCAAGGAGGGGCTCAGCCAGACTCATTTGGTAGTCCTTCTCTTGGTTACAGAATTCATAATCAAGGTGAACATACTTAGCAGCTGTGATGGATATACATTGATTCTGTGATATGTGAAGTAAAAGTTACTATAGTAGGAAATGGTTAATTAAAAACAATACCAAATATTAGGAAAAATGGCATGAAGTAAGACTTATCCTTCAGAGACTTAAAGGATACAAGGTGGGAGTTCTCCATTATAGCCTCTTTTTATTACCAGACTAGAACCTTGTATTAGTCTACTTAATGTTGCTGTAACAAAATGCCTGAGGCTTGTTATTTTATAAGTATAAGAGTTTTATGTAGTTCACAGCTTTGGAAAGTCCAGGATCAAGTAGTCACACTTCTTCATCCTCTGCTAGGCAGAGAAATAGAAAGGAATCTGGCCATGTGCACAGGGAACAAACTGTGTGGGGTGGTCTTGCTTTATAACAACTCCCTTTCATGAAAACTAACTTCTGTGAGACCAGCATTAATCCTTTCCATGGACAGTGCCCTCAAAGGCCTAATTACCTCACAGTAGGCCCCACCTCTTAAAAGTTCCACTACCTCAATACTACCTCATCAAGGTTCAAGGACATAAAACTTTGGGGGGAAAAAATCTAAACCATAGCATACCTATAAAAACCACATAGCTCATGACAGATAATAGTAGACTTCCACAAACTTAATTAAGAGATAGTTCCAATAGCAGCTGCTTATGAGAGGTAATTTATTTTCTAGAACAAATACAGTCTTTGCAAGTGTGATATTTTTAATACCCACCAGGAAGTAGGATTAAAAGCAGGTTGCACTCACAAGATGGATTAGTAAACATAGTCAAGACCTTGTCGTAAAGCTCTGCTTTCTGTCCCAATATAGTCAAAAGAGTTCTTAACTGTATGAAAGTCCCACAGAAAACCCTATTGGCCTCCTATATTGATGTTAATCAAACCTAATCATCTTTAAGTGATCAATTCCCTAGATGCCTTGGTAAAATATATATGCTCCAGAGAGTGAGATACCCTACAAAGATTCGGGTGCTTCTGAAAAATAAATGAGTATAAGCATGAATAGAGAGACTAAAGAATGGGAGAAAATCTTTGGCATCTACTCTTCCAATTAAGGATTAATATCCAGAATTAAAAACCCAAAAAACTTAACACTAAAAATAAATAAGTGACTGGTTTGATAAACGGGTAAGTGAACTAAATAGACATTTCTTAAAGAAGAAATACAAATGGCCAACAAATATATTTTAAAATGTTAACATCCTTAGCAATCAGGTTAATGCAAATAAAAACTGCACTGAGATTTCATCTCACTTCGTTAGAATGGCAATCATCGAGAATAAAAAGAATACTGACAAGGATGTAGGGAAATGGGAACTCTTATCCACTGTTGGTGGACTTGTAAATTAGTACAACCACTATAGAAATCACCATATGACTCAGCTATACCACTCCTCATTATGCAAAAGAACCAATGTCAGCATACTATAGTTATACATACAGATCCATGTTTATAGCAGAGTAATTCACAATTGCTGAATTATGAAACTAGACTAGATGAACTGATTAAGAAAATGTGGACTACATACACACAGTCAGGTGATACTCTGCATAAATAAGAACAAAATTGTGTCATGTGCAGGAAAATGGATGGAACTGGAGAACATCATGTTAAGTGCAATAAAGCAGAATCAAAAAGCCAAGGGTCATGTTTTCTCTCATATGTGGAAACTAGAAAGTAAAAAGTAGAAAGTAAAAAATCTCATGAAAATAGGAGACCAAGAGAATAGAGGATGGAGATGTTAAGAGGAAGAGAGGAAGGAAAGGAGAGGTACTGGATAATGAAACTGAACAAATTACATTATGTGCATGTGTGAGTATATCAGAATGAATCCCACTATTTTGTATAATTATAATGAACCACTTTCTTTAAAAGTTCAGTGCTTAACACAATGATGAAGTTTTTAGGAATTCAGTAAACTAGAAAACAGTTTGTCTTACTTTATATCTTTGATCACTAAGAAAAGAGTGCAGTAATTAGTAAGTCTCTGGTTCGAGAGATAGTATATTCCATTCTTAGGATTATGACTATCACCAATTTATTGGTTGGCTCAGTGTGCTTCCAGTTTTGGCTAGGGTCCAGAGCAAGAGAGAACTCTGTAATAGATTCAGTCTGCAGTGCAAACAGACCTGCTGCTTGGGCCATATGTCCCGGAAGATCCATTAGTTCTGGAGTTATCTGTGGTAGATAAATATGCCATATGATGTCTCTGGAAGTCCCCAATCGAGTTATAACATGGAACCCTAGAGTTCTGGAGCAAGGCCATGTCTGCCACATACTGGCATAGATCGTTTGAAAAAACAGCATCTGTTATGCTATGGGGCTCTGGTAAAAACCAAGTGTCTCACGTGAGACATCAGGTAATACTGACACCAGAACTTCCTCTCATGACCTGATGAGCCCACCAAGTTATACAGTAGGGGATCTTAGCAGGATTTTATTGTATGATGGGAAGAACACACCTAAGACTGGGTTTGAGCCAGAACAGAGGGTACTAGTACACTGCAAAACCAAGAGACCCAAACTCTGTAACATAATGCTTGACTATCCTGGGTTAAATAGTGTTCCCCAAAATTCATGTCTACTCAATCCTCAGAATGTGATTTTGTTTGGAAATAATTTGTAGAAGTTAAGATAAGGTCATACTAGAGTAGGGTAGACTCTAAATTCAATGATTAGTAGCCTTTTTAAAAGGCCATATGAAGATGGAGGCAGAAAAAGTATTTTTGCCTCCACAAGCCAAGGAATACCATGCTATGGTTTTAATTTGTTCCCCAAATTTTGTGTGTTGGAAACTTAAATTCAACAGTATTGAAAAGAGGCAGCTTTAATAGGTGATTTCAATGTCATTACAGAAAGACTAAGTTTGTAATAAGCAATATTGCCCTCTCTTGCTAGGTTAGTTAGCTTTTCATCACTGTGACCAAAATACCTGATAAGAACAACTTAGAAGAGGGAAAGTGTATTTTGGCTCATGTTCAGGGATGTAGTCAGTGGTTGGCTAACTCTTTCTCTGGGCCCAAGGTGAGGCAGAATATCATGGCAGAAGGGCATGGTGGAGGAGTGTAACTTCCTTCATAACAACAAGGAAGCAGGAAAAGCAAGGGTAAAGAGCTGCAGGAAAGAGAAATCCTTGCAGGGCACATCCCCAGTGACATCTTTTCCAGCTGTGCACATATGCCTACAGTTTCACCCAGTTAGTCCATTCAATCTAGAATAGACTGATTAGGTTACAGCTCTCCTAACAAAATCATTTTACGTCTAAATATTTCTACCTCAACATAGGTACTTTTGGGAGATACCTCATATCCAAAACATAACACTTACTTCTTTTTTGTTTTAGTTTTTTGTTTTGCACATATTCTCTTGCCCCTCCACCTTCCACCATGCAACACAGCAAGGATACCCTTGCCAGATGCAGGCCCCTCAATCTTGAACTTTTAGCCTCCAGAACTGTAAGAAATAGATCTCTATTCTCTATAAATTACCCAGTCTCCGATATTCTGCTACAGCAAAATTGACTGAGACACACAAGAAACCACCAGGAATAGGAGGAAACCAAGAAGAATTATCTTCTAGATAATTATTATCTTCTAGATAAGAATTATCTGCTGACAACTTGATTTTACTTTTAGCCTCCAGAACTATAAGACAACAAATTTCTGTTGTCCTAAGCCATCCCAGTCTGTGGTACTTTGTTATGATAACCCAGGAAAATAATGCATATACCATCATCTCTCCATCATCTCACAGTTATGTCCAGTTGTCAGCAGGGGAAAAATGACCTGGCTCAAAGATGAGTCAAAGGGGTATGTTGAGGTATGCTAAAAATGGACTGTGGGTCCACTAAAAGGTAGCCCAAGAGACAATGATGAGGGCCAAGTACTAGGCACTCACTGTATTAGTGATCCTTTGGTAATGAGAGAAAAGTGATAGAAAAGTGCTTCCAGGTAAATTTATACATGGACTCTTAGAAATGGATTCTTGGGTGTTGGACTCTTGGAATGGTTTTGGTGGGTCTGTTAAGAATATGGAAGGAATAAGTTAGGAAAACAGGAAATAGGAAGTCAAGGAGAAAGACATATGGGTGGACTGATGGAATTGGGCACAATCTGTGTTAGTCAGTTTTTCACTTCTATGACCAAAAGGCCTGACAAGAACAACTTAGAAGAAGAAAGGTTTATTTTGGCTCATGGTTTCAGTGGTTCAGTCGGCGGTCAGTTGACTCCACAGCTCTGGGCAAAAGGTGAGGCAGAACATCATGGCAGAAAGACATGGCAGAGGAAAGCAATTCAGGACAATCAGGAAGCAAAGAAAGCTTGAGCCCAAGGATCCAGGAATAATATAATCCCCAAGGGCCTACCCCCAGTGATCTACTTCCTCCAGCCATGCCTTACCTGCCTACAGTTACCACCCATTAATCCACTCAAACTATTTAATCCACTAGATGAACTAATCCACTGATTAGGTTACAGCTCTCATAATCTGGTAATCTCACCTCTGAACATTCCTGCATTGTCTCTCACATAAGCTTTTGGGGGACACCCCATATCTAAATAACTTTGCATTAAATGGTAGTGTCTATCAGAGAGCTTCTGATGAAATGAGGCTTTCAGGAATGACCTTGGTAATATGGTTCATCCTGTTGATTCAGCCAGCTTCTATCCTTGCCACCCCAGTTTTACAAAAGTGCCCATGAATCATGGCACAGATGGAAGCTATACAGGGAATTGGCACTTGCAGTTCTCTCTTTCTGGAACACTCTTCTTTGGGGTATCTGTGTGCTTGGCTAACTTTTCTCTCCTTCAAACCCTGGACAAATCTCCCCTTCCCAGTGAGCATAGCTGCCAATTTATCTGTGAAATAGTGAATATTACATCTTAAGGACACATCACTCCCACAGGCCCCTCAGTGTGGCCGGTAGTTGTGGACTGTGGAGCATGGATGCCAGATCAGGATTCGGAAGCATTTCTATGAAAACACTTCTAGTAAACTGCTTAATCAGAAGTCAGGGACCTGCAACTCCAATGTCAAAGTAATTTCTTGTAATTCTTTCTTATTCTATATGAATATTCAATACTCTGGCTTCTCATCAGATGGTATAAATCTTTCTCCTTTTACTACATATATATTCACTTTAGATACTAATTTTTTATTAACAAATTTTTATTTTTTAAGGAAGAAATTCTCCCAAATTATACTAGCTTTGGGCCCCCCCAAAACCTGGTGGCCCTTGTCCATCCCAATCTCTCTGTTTAGTACTATGACCCACCCTGTCCCCACAACTTGCTACTTGTGATCTCACTTAAACTGCTTTAATTTTTCTTTTCATTCTTTAGTTTTTCTTTTCTTTATAGCTCTCATCACCTTATAACACACTATATATTTATTTCTGCTTATTCTCTAACTCCATTCCAATGTAAGTTCCAGCAAGAATCTTAATATTAATCTTGGATTCCATATGCTTAATATAATATCTTGAACATAGTAAGTACCCAATACATATTAGTGAAAGAGGAAAAAGCAGGGAGAGAGAAAAGGGGGAGGGAAAAAGGAAGAGAGAAGAGGAGGGAAAAAAAGAAGGGCAGATGGAAATGATGGGATTCAGGAAATACCACCTCAAAAGCTGGCTGTGGGAGACCAGAATATACCATCTCAAAATATGCCTCTTTGGCATATTAATTATTTTGAGCTAGTTATTTTGAGAAACTTCAGACACAGTCTGTAACTCTGAAAAGTTGTACTTTTTTCAGAAAAATTTACATCTATAATGGAAATTTCCAGGGTATAAGGGTGTCCCTACTCTGCACCAAGAAGAAAATAACTAATCTCAGAGACTCACCCAGAATGGTGGTATACACCTATAATGCAGTGATTCTGGGGGCTGAGACAGGAAGATTAGAAGTTTGAGGTCAGCCTAGGCAACTTAGCAAGACCCTGTCTCAAAATAAGAAAAGGTAAAATGAATGGGAAGGTAGTTCAGTGGTATAGCACCCCTAGGTTTAATCCTCAGTATTGAAGAAAAATTTTTCGTCGAGACTCAAATAATGGAGAAGGTATTGATTGCAATAAGCATAGCAAACCTTAACCAATTTTTTTTTTCTTTTGTGGTGCTGGGGATCGAACCCAGGGCCTTGTGCATGCAAGGCAAGCACTCTACCGACTGAACTATCTCCCCAGCCCTCCTTAAGCAATTTCTAACAGAATCTTTCCCCGCACCAGGTTTTATTTCAGACAAGAATGATATGGAAGCCTGAAGTTTGAACCCTTTTGTTGGTGGTGGGGAGGCTCAGACCCTAGGAAACAGATTTGGGATCCCAGCAAGTAGAAGAAGATGTAAGACAGAGGTGGGATAATAGACACGTTTTATTCAGAGGTGGCAGCAGCCCCTAGTCTCCAGCTCCAGCCCCATTTTGCCCCAGTCAGTTCCATTTAGCCCTCTGAGTCGCTTCCATAGGCCTTTTTAAAATATGCAGTCCAGACCAAGAAGGCACGTTGCCAACAGGTTACATAGGTGGGTGCATGCTCACAAGCAAATGTTTATGACCTTGAGTGCTATGCTGAATCAGGGTGTTCATGACTTTGGCTATACTCTAAAAACATAGCCTGCCAGGAACCTTGGCAAGGGAGCCTAACTATAGCCATCTTGGGCCTGCCCTACACTTTTCTTTGTGATCTACTCTGGAGATTTACTCCTTTCTCTGGACTTCCTCCTACATGAATGTGAGGTGTTCAAGTTAATAAACTTCTGCTTGTTTTTCTCTTGTTAATTTGTCTTTTGTCTCGACAAGTCCCAGTAAAGAACTTTGAAGGGTAGAGAGGACAGTTAGGATTCATAACAGTCAGCGATGCCAGCAAGAGCCAAGGTGGTAGAGTGGCAACACAGGATGTGCATCAGGCTCTGAACAGCAAAAAACAGACGGCAAGTTCAAGAGCCACAGGTTTCAACAGCCGAAGCCAACTCAGGGTGCAGGTGACTGGGGGCATCGGAAATGGGACCAGCAAAGTGCCAGAATGCAACACAAGGAGCTGAACTTGAGGACCCAACACCTCCTCCATGGCCACTACGAGGTGGCTCTCACTAAGCTTACCTCTTCTAATGCGACACCCTGTCTAGGTTTTACTTTCTGTGGTGTCATTACCTACAATCAAGTGCTGTCTAGAATAATGCTGTCTAAAAATATTAAATGGAAAACTCCAGAAATAATTCATAAGTCTTAAATTGCACACTATTCTGTGTGTGAAATCTTAGATGACTGTCCCCATTTTGTAGTACATAGAATAACTGGTGGTATTTCAATATTCTTTATTCTATTTTTTTATCCTTTCTCTTTTTTTGAGACAGGATCTCACTACATTACATAGGCTGGCCTTGAAATCATGATCCTTCTGCCTCAGTCTCCCAAATAGCTGGGATGTCAGGTGCGTGCCACTATGCACAGTCAAAATGCTTTATTCTAAAAAGTGTGAGAGCATCCACAAAAAGGAGATGTACCATCAATATTTTGGTCTGTTTTATAAAACAAGTCTTTTTTAGTATTTTTGCTTGCATGTGTGCTTACTTTCGACTAATGACAACATCTACCAAAATAAGGGACACCTGGTAATTTTTATGGAGTATGTGCAATATATCTGCAAAATCTTGCTTTAGATGTTACTGCCTTTATTGCATTTTGTCATGCAATCATGACATGCAGTTTCTGCTATATCAAAAATTAGATTAACTAATTGGATTTTTAAATGTTTTGTAAATCAAATTAATTAAAAAAATAAGCATTGCTAATACACTCTCTATTTGTATCCCACATTGCACTCTAGTCCCAGGATCAAGAATACACAGTGTGTAGACATAGATATAGGCAAACACAGAAAGCCTCAGCCTCAGATGTGGGAAATCATCCTCTTTGGCAGAGAACACCTCCATATGAAATTTAAAGAGGGTAGAAGTACAAAATATTTGTTTTTCTGGAAAAAATAAAACCCACATTGCCTTGTTTCCTTCAGGACTTGGTGGGAAGCCTTTCCACTCAGGCAAGGGCTAATTGCTCAATAGAAAATGCCAGTGGAGCTCATTGTAATGGGATTCTATCCATCTGTCATTTCCATTCCCAGAACCAAATACTTTCATCTGTTCCTATGTCTTCCAAAAAATTAGTACCCTTGGTTGTAAAGGGAAATATCTACAGATTGTCATTTCATTTTTGAGAGCCATTCAGAAAGAAAGAATCATACCATGAGCTTGGGACCAGGAACAGATTGAATTCATAAAAAAAGTGCACAAACCAAACTGTTCATCCCTGGTACATGAAAAATTATCACTGTTGTTGTTAAAACCATATGTTCTAGGTAAGAGGACAGGTTTTGTATTCACTCTGACATTTGTTCTGAAGAATGTTAATGTACTTAATTCTAGTATGTGCTTAGCAGTAATTTGCAAAATTGAAAAGTAACCCAGAACTCAAAAAATGAGTGAGGAAGATAAGAAATTTCATCTGAGATATTTCTCAATTATTGCATCTGGATACTGGAGCACAGGTGAAGACCCATGACATTCGTCAGTGCTTCTCAACTTTAGGTATACAGATTTGAACTTTGAGAAAGTTTGTTCACTCATGAAAAAAAAATCTTTAAAAAAATTTTAAGCTGCCATCAGGTGAAATTAGTAGAGACTTTTATCACTTAACCCAAAGTAATAGTGATTTGCTCTTTCTGCTGAAACTCTGTTGTTTCCTAGTCCAAAACCTAAATAAACTCCAAATCCTTTTTAATTGCTACTACATGAGGAATCTGAAGGGATAAAGAGAAATTTTCCCTCTGCCCACTAAAGAGTCACTGGAGTAAACTGACACAGATGAAAGAGGAGAAAAGGCATAAAAATGTGTTAATGTGCCAAAGGGTATGATGGTTAATCTGGATTCTCAATTTGATGGACTGAGAGATGCCTAGGATGAAGAGACTTCTGGGTATGTCCATGAAAGTGTTTCCAAAGATGATTGACTGTGGGACAGGAAACTGAGGGAGAAGATCCTTCCCGAATGTGGCCTGCACTGTCCAAGGAGACTGAGGACCCAGATGGACAAAAAGGTGACAGCAGAAGATGGGGCGTATGCAAGCTCCATTCTTCTTGAGCTGGTGTGTCTATTGCTGCTGTCCTCATCCAGTGTCCTACCCACTAGTTCAACATTATCCAGAAATTTACATACTCCTTTTTCTATAAAGGAAGGGGAACCAGGGAATAGAGGCAATTTTTAGGGGAATAGTAAGTGATTTTTTTTTTTTTTTTTTTTTTTTTTTTTTGGTGGTGCTGGGGTTTGAACCCAGGGCCTTGTGCATGGTAGGCAAGCACTCTACCAACTGAGCTATATCCACAGCCAGTAAATATTTTTTTAGAAGAACTCAATGGATTTGGAGAACAGAGAATGGCCTGGGACAATCTCTTTGACCCACAGAACAATGTTTTACAAATTATTGTCTTTGAGACAATGGCATGACCAGTCTATCCAGGTGTGTTGATATACTTCTCATTCTTTCTTCCTGCATGATGAGTTTAGTTAATGAAAGTTTAGGGAAGGAAATAGAGATAACTGTTTCATCTTTGGAGGGTCTGAACTTTAGGTAAATAAGGGAACTTTGCAGAAAACCTCTCTCTGCACTGAGAGGGGGAAAAATAAAGGTCAGAGGAACCTGAATTCTGAGGTGGGCTCTTTGAACTCACATGTAACCATGCATCTGTCTTTGGGGCATCATTTTCTGAGCGAACACATTTGAAGTATCACAGTGTGCCCCACAGAGAAAAGTACACAAATCATAAATGTCTGACTTGATGAATTATAACCGAGTGAGCACATGCACAATTTATTTGTCTATTCTACTGCTGATATACTTTTGGTTGTTCCTAGTTTGAGCTGACTAATGTTGTATGAGCATTATTGTTAATGTCTTTTGATACGTGTGGGTATGCATTTCTGTCAAGTCTATCACTAGGAGTGAAATTGTTTGGTTGTAGGGTACATATATATAATACCAAGCATTAATATATAATATCGGTATTCCAAAGTTGTAGCAATTTACATTTTCACTAGACATTTATTGGGAATTACAGTTGCCCACATATTCCCCTCTTCCTTGGTAGTATTGGTCTTTCTGGCCATTTTGGCAAGTTGTGATTGTGAGTTATCATAGTTTTAAATATGAACTTCCCTGAAAATTAATAAACTTGAATACCTTTTTGTATGCATATTGGTCCCTTAAATATTCCCTTTTGTGAATGGCCTGATCAAAATTCTTGTCCACTTTTCTACTGTTGTTTATATTTTTTCTTATTTATTCATAGGAGTCCTACAGTTTCTTCATTGGTTATATGTATTGCAAATATGTTCCCTGTTTTATACCTTCTTAAACTCCCTCAATAAAATATTTTGATGAACAGAAATTCTTATTATTAATGTCTGATTTATTACTCTTTTAACTTAATGTTATCACCTTTTATGTTCTAAGGACTATTTTCTTGTCTGCAGGTCATGAAGAAATTCTCCTATGTTATTTTCTGAAAGCTTTACCATTTTACCTTTCACATTGCAAAACCCACCTAAAATTGATTTTTGTGTATAGTGTGAAGTAAGAGTGAAGTTTTATTTTATTCTCAAAATAGATAGTCAATGATTTAGCACCCTTTATTGAAATGGCCTTTTTTCCTCAGGTCTCTGCATTTATAAAATGCAGGTATCCATATAAGTGTTGGTCTGTTTCCAGACCCTCTATTATGCTACATTGGCCAATTTTTCCATTTTGCCCATACTACTCTTGGTGCAATTGCTGTGATTTTCTTACTTATTGTATATATAAGTGTTTCTACAGGATAGAATAATTTCCTCTCATTCTTGGACTTGGCTATTTTGGGTCCTTTGCATGTCTATGTGTATTTTAAAATCAGCTTGCAAATGTCAGCAAAAATTACTGGACTTTTAATTCAGATCATTTTAATCTATAGATAAGATTGAGGAGAAATTACATAGTTCAATGCCAAATCTTACAATTTATAAACAAATTACATTTATAAACAGTAAATCTATAGGCCTGGTATTTCCCTCAATTTATTTAGTTTTTAATTTAGTAATGTTTAGTTATTAATAATTTCATAATATAATAATATTGTATAGATGTTTATACACATGTCTTGAGATCTTATATTTATTCCTAAATATTTGCTATTTTTGATGCTATAGTAAATGGTAATTTGTAAAAAATTTTTATTGGGTTTTGGCATATAGAAGGCAGTTCATTTTTAAATTGACCTTGGATACAATATTAATAAATGTACTTACTAATTCTAACATTTTATCTGTATATTCTTTTATATATTCTACATAAATTATGTTTTCTACAAGTAATAGTTACATTTCTTCCTTTCTAGATTGTGTATCTACTTTTTCACCTTACATTGTTGTATTGGCTAGGACCTATGGTAGACTATTGAATAGAAAAGATAATAATAGGCATTTTTGTCTCTTTCCTGATCTCAAAAGAAAAGCTCTTAATGTCATATCATTAAATGTGGTGTCTGCTTCAATTTTTTCATACCCTTTATTAATTTGCAAATTAAGGAGATTTATTTCTATTTCTAATTTTCCACATTTTTTAAAAAGTCAGAATGTGGATCTTGACTTTTATCAAATGCTTTTCTGCATCTGTTGAGTAATCTTATAAATTTATCTTTTATTTTTAACTTGACAAATTATGATCTCTCAATTTTTACTTTGAAAATTTTCAAACTCATGAAATAGTTGAAGGAATAGTTCAATAAAAACACATCTCTTTCACCTAGATTTACCAATTATTAACATTTTGCCATAGTGAATCTTGCTGGCTAGCCATCATCTAACTATCTGCCTATTCATTTATTTATTTACTTTTGGTAGTGGGAATTGAACCCAGGGGCCCTTTACCACTGAGCTACATCCTCAGTCTTTTTTAATTTTTGTTTTGAGATTAAGTTGCTGAGTGCCTCACTAAGTTGATGAGGCTAGCCTTGAACTTGTGATCCTCCTGTCTTAGCCTTCTGAATCATTGGGATTACAGGCATGTGCCACCACACATGGCTTCTCTCTGCCTATTTATCTAAACCTATCTGCCAACTGATCTGTATTTATATTTACAAGTATAATGTTGACAGCGATTTTTTGGATATCACACCAAAAGTACAGGAAACAAAATAGAATATGTTAATAGTGCTAAATCAAAATTTAAGACTTTTGCACTTTGAAAGACACTATTAATACAGTCAAAAAGTAACCCATGGACTCAGAGAAAATATCTGAAAATTATTTATCCAATAAGAGGTTCACATCAAGAATGTATAACAAACAACTAAACAACATGAACAACAAGAAAAAGCTAATTAAAAATAGACAAGTGAACTAAACTGACATTTGTCCAATGTACAAGAAGGCAACTAGTGCATTAAAGATTTTCAACATCACTAATCATTAGGAAAATGCAATCAGAATCACAATAGATACTACCCCACACCTATTAGGATGGTTATTGTCAAAAAGCAAAGCAAAACAGAAAATAAGAGGATGTTGAGGATGTAAAGAAATCGAAACCTGTGAGCCCTTTTGGGGTAAATGTAAAATAGTGCAGCTGCTATGGAAAACAGCATAGCAGTTCTCAAAGAAATAAAAATATAATTACATATTATACAACAACCATGCTTCTGGATATATACTCAGAAGAACTGAAAGCATGGACTCAAACAGTTATTTAGACACCCATGTATGTGGCAGCATTATTCACAGCAGCAAAAAAATGTAAGCAATCCAAGTGTCTGTTGACAGATATGGGTAAATAAAATGTAGTCCAAAATAGTATATAATTACATTATTGGGACCATGGCATATAGAAATGAAATATGTTTGTCAATAATAGTAAATAAAATGTAGTACATAAAAGCAATGAAATATTATTATTCTACATGAATAAACCTTGATGACATTAGGTTAAGTGAAATAAGCCAGTTGCTAAATGACATACCTTGTAAGATTCCACTCATGAGTACAGAAATCAAATCCACAGAGATAGGAGAAGAATGACGGTTGGCAGGGCCTGGAGGGAAGGAGGAAGGAAGGCAGAGTTATTGTTTAATGAGTTTAGATTTCTAGTTTTGCAAGAACTGGGGAACTCTGAAGGCCCACTTTCAAGTGAAACAAGCATATCTGATAGAAATTGTATTTTTAAGAAGTTATTCCTAGAGAAACAAAAACTGTTCAAATTTGTGGCTAGCAGACGCACCTTATAAGAAATACTGAAGTAAGTTCTTTAAACTGAAAATAAATGATCCCAGAGAGTAACTCTAATCCACATGAAATACACAAAGAGCAGTTGTAAAATTAATTATGTGCTTATGAAAGAGCGTGAAAGTGGGGTTTTTTTCCTTCCTTTTTTCCCTTAACTGATTTAGAAAAAAACTGTACAAAATAGCAAGTATATAATTATATTATTGGGACCACATATATAAAAATATATTTGTCAATAATAGCATAAAAGAGGTAGGTGGGTGTATTGGAATATGGAAAGGATGTCAAATGATAAATTCAAAACCACAAGAACAAAAGAAGAGCACCAGAAGTACTGAATTAAAGAGTCATATAACAAGTGCTACAAATGGATGTTTGTTCTACTTTCTTTTCTCTGCTTCTTTAAAATGCATTACATTAAAGAAACTTTAGAAGATGGAAAGATCTCCCATATTCTTGGATAGGCAGAACTAATATTGTCAAAATGGCCATACTACCAAAAGTACTATATAGATTCAATGCAATTCCAATTAAAATCCCAATGACATACCTTACAGAAATAGAGCAAGCAATCATGAAATTCATTTGGAAGAATAAGAAACCCAGAATAGCTAAAGCAATCCTTAGCAGGAAGAGTGAAGCAGGGGGTATTGCAATACCAGACCTTCAACTATACTACAAAACAATAGTAACAAAAACGGCATGGTATTGGCACCAAAATAGATAGGTAGATCAATGGTACAGAGTAGAGGACATGGACACAAACCCAAATAAATACAATTTTCTCATACTAGACAAAGGTGCCAAAAATATGCAATGGAGAAAAGATAGCCTCTTCAACAAATGGTGCTGGGAAAACTGGAAATCCATATGCAACAGAATGAAACTAAACCCCTATCTCTCACCCTGCACAAAAATCAGCTCACAATAGATCAAGGACCTTGAAATCAAACAAGAGACCCTGCATCTTATAGAAGAAAATGTAGGTCCAAATCTTCAACTTGTTGGCTTAGGATCAGACTTCCTTAACAGGACTCCCATAGCACAAGAAATAAAAGCAAGAATCAATAACTGGGACAGATTCAAACTAAAAAGCTTTCTCTCAGCAAAGGAAACTATCAGTAATGCGAAGAGAGAGCCTACAGAGTGGGAGAAAATCTTTGCCACTCATACTTCAGATAGAGTGCTAATTTCCAGAATCTATAAAGAACTCAAAAAACTCTACACGAAGAATACAAATAACACAATCAACAAATGGGCTAAGGATATGAACAGACACTTCACAGAAGAAGATCTACAAGCAATCAACAAACATATGAAAAAATGTTCAACATCTTTAGTAATAAGAGAAATGCAAATCAAAACTACCCTAAGATTCCATCACATCCCAATTAGAATGGCAATTATCAAGAATACAAGCAACAATAGGTGTTGGAGAGGATGTGGGGAAAAAGGTACACTCATACATTGCTGGTGGGGTTGCAAATTAGTGTAGCCACTCTGGAAAGCAGTATGGAGATTCCTCAGAAAGCTTGGAATGGACCCACTATTTGACCCAGCTATCCCACTCCTCGGCCTATACCCAAAGGACTTAAAATCAGCATACTACAGAGATACAGCCACAACAATATTCATAGCTGCTCAATTCACAATAGCCAGATTGTGGAACCAACCTAGATGCTCTAGATGCTCCTCAATTGATGAATGGATAAAGAAACTGTGATATATATATATATATATATATATATATATACACATACATACACACACCATGGAATATTACTCAGCCATAAAGAATAATAAAATTATGGCATTTGCAGGCAAATGGATGCAGTTGGAGAATAACATGCTAAGTGAGATAAGTCAATCTCAAAAAACCAAAGGACGAATGATCTCACTGATAAGCAGATGGTGACACATATAGGGGGTGGGAAGGGGGCAAGAATGGAGGAAGGAGGGACTCTATAGAGGGAAAAGAGGGGTGGGAGGGGTGGGGGGGAGAAAAAAAATAACAGACTGAATCAAAAACTATTACCCTAGGTAAATGTATGATTACACAAATGGTATGCCTCTACTTCATGTACAAACAGAAACAAGATGTATCCCATTTGTTTACAATAAAAATGAGTTTTTAAAAAAAATGCATTACATTATATCTTATGAAAATTATTACACTATATTGCTGGTTTGTTACATTTACAGAGGCAGCACGCATAACAATAATAGTAAATGTCTACGTAAGGAGTAAGAGCTCAAAAGCAGTAGCCTAACCTTCCACCTTAAGACACTGGAAAAAGCAGAGCAACCAGACATGAAACAAACAGAAAGAGGTAAATGCTGAAGATTAGCCTGAAAATTTAAAAAACTGGAAAATGTAAAACCAAAAAATCGAATGAAGTTAAATGTTGATTCTTTGAAAAGACCAGCAGAACTGGCAAAGCTTGAGCTAAACTGAAACTGAGAGAAGACTCGAATTGCTAAAATCAGAATGAAAAAGGGGACATCACTCCCAACCTTAAAGAAATGAAATGGATTGTAAGGGAATACTGTGAAAACCTGTGTATCAACAAATCAGATAACTTTGACAAAGCAGACAAATCCCTAGTACAACGTGAACAACCAAAACAGTCAAGAAGAGTTTAAAAATCTGAATACATCTTACATCTATACAATAAAGAAAGAAACTGAATTGGTAAATTTTTTTATTTCCCACAAATAAAAGCTCAGACCCAGTTGTTTCACTGGTGAATTCTACGAAAACATTGAAAGAATGAATAGCAACTCTTCACAAACTCCTCCAAGAAATAGAAGAAAAGAGAACACTTTCCAACTCATTCTATGTGGTCAGAAATACCCTGATGCCAAAACTGGACAAAACACACAAGAAAAGAAAACTACAGACCAGCATCCTTTATAAATATAAATGCTAAAGTCCTCAACAAAATATGATCAAACTAAATTTAGCAACATATAAAAAACAATTACTCTATGACCAAGTGTAATTTGTCCCAGGAATTCAAAGTGGGTTTACTGTCTGGAAATCAATTAATGTAATACATTTTATTCACAGAATAAAAAATAAAATACTGCATGATTATCTCAAATACAGTATCTGACAAAGTACAGCACCCTTTTATGATAAAAACAGTCAACTGAAATTCCACTCCCAGAAGAAACAAAAACACAGGTTCAGTCATAAGCTAGAACAAGAATGTTAACAGCAGCATTATTCGTAATAATCCAAAAGTGAAAATAATCCGAATGTTCATCAACTGACAAGTGGAGAAACAATATGTAGTATATCCTTATACAATTAAATATTACTTATTAATAAAAAAGGAGTGACATATACATGGACATACTACATACTACAACATGGATAAAACTTGAAAACATTTTGCTGAGTAAAAAAATCTCAAAATACCATATCATTTATGATTCCATATGAAATGTTCAGAGAAGGGAACTCTCTAGACACAGAAAGTAGATCAGTAGTTGCCTAAGGCTAGAGAGGCTATAAAGATTGAGAGGTGATGGTTAAAGTGTAGAGGGTTGTTTTGTGTGTGTGTGTGTGTGTGTGTGTGTGTGTGTGTGTGTTTTCTTGATGGGGGAATGCATATTAGTCAGTTTTACATTACTATAACAAATACCTGAGATAATCAACTTACAAAGAGAAAAGGTTTATTTAGCTCACAGTTTTGGAGATTGTCAGTCCATAATTGCTTGGGCCTGTTGCTTTGGGCCTGTTGCTTTGGGTCTGTATTAGCACATGATGGCAGGAACATGTGATAGGTAGGAGCATGTAGTAGAGCAAAACTGCTCACCAGTGGGATGTGATGTAGCTCAGAGATAGAATGTTTGCCTACCATGCACATGGCCCTGGATTCAATCCACAACACTGCAAAAAAAGGAAACAGGAACAAAAAAGCTGCTTATGTCATGAGTGGGAAGTAAAAGAATGAGACAACGAGATGGAATTCCCATAATCCCCTTTGACAGCACACCCCCAATGTTCTGGAGACCTTCCTCTAGGTCCCACTCACCTCTTAAAGATTCTACCACTTCCCAACAGTGCCGTTCTGGGGAACAAGCCTTTTACCACATGAAACTTTGGTGGACGTTTAAGATTCAAACTATAGTAGAGGGCAATGAAATGTTCTAAAATGGATTGCCTTGATAGCTGCATGATTCTGAATATACAAAAAATCCTATCAAATGATGCAATTTAAAGGAGTTAGTCATATCCCATAAAGTGATAAAAAAAGATTTATTACAGATGTCATGATGTTTTTATCCCTAAATACTTTAGAATGTGTCTCAGAAAAACTGGCAATAAAAGATAAGTAAATAAATGGTGTTTATCTTTGATTTAAAGGTCTAGTGTTTCTACTTGTGTGTGTTTGTGTGTGCATGTGACTGTGTGTCTGTGTTACTGTGCATATAGGATCACATTTCTGACTCTTCAGTTTTAGAATCAGCAGTCAAGAAAAAACCTTCCATACGCAGATTCAAAACATAGTACAGAGACTCTCTAAAGACTGTTAGAGTTAAGGATTGCATTTTCTCCTCACCAGTTTGGTGTGCCCAAGTGACACAGCTCATGCAAAAGAATTGAGATACAGGTAATGAGTAAAATGGTCTTCTCCCTTGCCTAAGAGGAAATTCTACCCTTGGAATTGTGTCTACTGCCCTTAGAAGTCATGTATTGAAGATGGTAGAGCTGCTTTCAGCCTGAGTTCCTGAGTGACAGGTGGAGGGGAGTTACTTGCTGAGCAGAACACATGTCCTGAAATGAGCCTGGAATGAAAACTAATAAACTACAGTCTTGTTGAGTTACCACATTTTCATGTCCTTTCCTACAGCAGGTAATATTACTTCGACTAACACATTAGTCTCTAGAATCACCAAGAAAACAAAGTGGCTCCTTTGTAATTATATTATTTTTTAGTACCAGAGATTGAATTCAGGGACACTCAAACACTGAGCCATATCCCCAACCCTATTTTGTATTTTATTTAGAGACAGAGTCTCACTGCATTGCTTAGTGCCTTGCTATTGCTGAGGCTGGCTTTGAACTCGTGATCCTCCTGCCTCAGCCTCCCAAGCTGATGGGATTACAGTCATGTGCCCGGGCTCCTTTGTATTCTTGCATTTTCTCCTCCAATGTGTACTTCAAGGAGGTAAATCACTCCTTTGAAACTGTGACTTCCCATACTCACCAATTAGCAGGAAAATTCATCTCAGAAGCTAGGAAGATTTGAAGCAGTTATTTGACAAAGTAAAGGACCTCGTCAGATGGCGCCCAGACATACTCCACATTCCCCCAATCTTCAGCTCTAGCACAGCATACACCTACCAGGGAACATTTCTTTCCTCCTGTTACCGATTATCTGTTCTCCCACAGAACCAACAGCCATGAACTGTCCTCTTATTGAGACAATAAGGCTGAAGTTATTTTTTCCAAGTAAATTTACTTTAAATACAGCTTGAATACCCCAATCCTAAAATCCAAACTGCTCCAAAATCATAAAACTTTTGAGTACCAATATGATGCCACCAGTGGAAAATTCCACACCTGACCTCATGTGACAAGTCACGATCAAAATAAAAGCTCACAAGACGCAGTTTATCCAACATCCCCAAGGGAAAAAAAAAAAGACCCTCCTAGCTGTGCTCTATCTTTTCCCCACTCAAACACAACCATGAAGGGTATAAAATGGTGTGTGGGGGCTGGAAGCCACCTCAAATGGAGACCAGCCCAACGTGCCTTACCCATGACAGTGTTTTTTGCCTATTTTCTGCTCTGTGGTGTTAAGAGGTTGGAAATATGATGATAATGATGATGCTATACAACCATGTGTTGCCCCCATGAGTACTGAGATAGTGATCCTTGGAATTCTGATGGTTTAAGACACACTAACTTTGTTTCATGCAACTCAGGAATCTAAAGCAGGAGGATCCCTAGTTCAAGGTCAACCTGGGCAACTCAGTGAGACCCTGTCTCAAAATAAAATTAAAAGGGCTGGGGATATAACTTAGTGGTAGAGCACACTTGGGTTCACTCCCCAGTAATGCACGCATGTACACACACACACACACACACACACACACACACACGCAATTACCTCAGATCATGTATATAAGGTGCACATAAAGCATAAATGGATTTTATTTAGACTTGTTTTCCATCCCAATTCTTATGTTTATGCAAATATCAAAAAAAAATTTTTTTAAATCTGAAATCCAATATTTTCTGGTCTATCCATGCTATAATGAGCCTAGTCGCTGTATTTCTTCTTTCTTTAATTAATTTAATTATGTATTTCTGTGGACAGATTTGGTCCATGTGCACAAGGCTGACTGAGCTAATTTCCATGACTGCAGGACAGCTGGCAAGTTTCCATTGACAAGAAATTCTAAATTTTCTATCAGAAAATAAAGCGGAAGAAACTCCTGTTTCCCCACTAACATAGGCCCAGACACATTTTTTAAATGGTCTAGGATTCTCATGGGGAAATACTTTCAAAATATCTGTGCATAGACAAGAAGGGTGGGTGCTGTTAAATATGTATTCTTATATCTAGAAAGTTTCCGGGATTGCTGAAATTACATTACAGCCTTAAAATCCTTTTTATTTGTTTATGGACAAAAAAGGCTTAGATAGTCAGAATCCAATATAAAGCTACATGCAACTATATTTCCTAATATTAATATTCTGTGAAATAAGGCAACATTAGAGAGGGATTAGTTCCTGCTGGATGTGCATTTTTACATAAATGAATGTCTTGTCCTATAGTTTCACAGCAGAACTTCGTGGTTGCAAATCAAAAACAGAGCATAGATTCATCTTGCTTCTTCTTCCTGTGTGCCCTAAACAAATAGTAACCTTGAATCATGATTTCATTATCACAGACAGTAGAATTCCATCAAATATCTGTAGCACCAACTATGTCAAAGTTATGAAGGAAAACCTAAAACCAAATTCTCAGTTTACCCATTTCAGGTGATAATCTACAAATACAGTCCCTCAATCTCCAAAAACTTATAAATATTCAATGTCTCAGAGCCATTCCTAATGTTCAGTTGACAAGAAGGCATATTTTGCTTTTTCTGACTAAATTTTAGACTAAAACTCATAAATAATGGGGAGCATCAGTTAGTGAAGGCCAAGTACTCTTCTTCCTTTAGTCTAAACAAAAAGCCCTGGGAATGGGCCTCAGAAGAAAAATTCTTGAAGATGTGTGGAGAAGCCCAAGAATATATGTCTGTGCATCTCTATAAATATTGTTACATCTACCTATAGCTATTGTGTGAGTTGTACATTATATCACACTTGAGGCTTTTTAAGGGGTGATTTTTCACATGCATATAAGTTTAAAACAAGACATTTTCTGTATTCAATAAGTTACTGGCCTCTGAGACCTATAAGAGAAATTCTGAATTGACAATTTTCCTCCAGCAAAGGTATGAAAGAAGAACTCTAGCAAGTAATAATTTAATAATTTTCTCTTCCGTAGAACCACTCAATAAATTTTGGGGGTTTTTTCTCTACGCAAGATCTATAAGGACAATAAAGGTAAATGATATTGAATTCACTGGACATATTTTACATAGTCTGGCCAAAGACCAAATGCAATCTGGCTTCCATAATAAGTGAAAAGAATAATTGGTGAAGTCATGAATCTTAAAGTTTCACAGGTTTTCATTTTAAGAACTAAAGGAAATTTTGTATAAGAGGTGTTTCTTATAAGATCTATCAACACCAAAAATTTTCTTTTAAAACCTAGATCTGATCTGCACCCAAGTAGATGAAAGGCAGATTCATGAAAAAGCATGAAACTGCAAAGATGTTTTTCTTGACTGGTAAGTACTCAAATCAGAAATTGATTATTGAATGAATAATTAACCCTGATAAGAGAACACTAAAGAGAAATAAAGTCAATATATAGCATGGATGGACCAAACTATGACAAAATATTTCAATAATTTTATAGCAGATGTTACTCGATAATTTTTCCATCCTAAATATCAAATGTTCAGCCAGGATTCTCTCAACCCAGGGGTCTTTATATAATAATACACTAGAGTAGTTTTATAACTTAAGACTTAGCGAGGCTTACCAAGATTTGATAAGTATGGCATACCCTCACTTTAAAATGAGAACTCTGTATGCTTACTATCAATTGGAGCATCAATATGTACACTATGAAGAAGGTTCACAGAAATCCTACCATAAACGTCTATTTCCTCCACACTTTTTTTTTTTTTTGGTACTGGGGATTTTGATCTCAGGGGCACTCGACCACTGAGACACATCCCCAGCACTATTTTGTAATTTATTTAGAGACAGAGTCTCACTGAGTTGCTTAGCACCTCATTTTTGCTGAAGCTGGCTTTGAACTTGAGATCCTCCTGCCTCAGCCTCTTGAGCCTCTGGGATTCCAGGTGTGGGCCACCGCTTACAGCCCTGCACTGAAATCTTATGGGGATTTTTAATTTGCTGCAGCATAATTTCTCTCTCTCTCTCCCTTTCTCTCTCCTCTCCCCCTATCTCTCTCTCTCCTGTATCTTTCATCTTGTCAATGATCTCTCTCAAACAACTAATTTTATTATGCAAGCTGATGTGATAGGAAGCACTACTCAAAGTGGGTAGAGGTAAGACATTCTTGATGAAGGGTGCACAGGGACACTCGAGGCACTAAATTTTTTTTTTAATTTGGAGTATGGGTACATTGGTATATTTGTCTTTAAATCATACATTCATGTCTTAGTGCTGCACTGCATTTTAAATTTTAGTGCAACACATTTAATGTTGCCTTCACAGGGTTACTGTGGTTTTATTACTTAGTCATATCATTACCTCCCTAATGCTGGGAACACATTAATCTGCTGGTTTTCTTAATCACTGCAGAAATTTGAGACTGCTGGAAATCATACTATTCATCATATAAAATTAAGCAACATCAGAAGCAGAACACAAATATATGTCTACCATTTGAACAAATGAACCCATGGCAGAATGGGTGGACCTGAATGGTGCATTTGAGGTCTCACAGGATCAGCCTTTTCCAGTACAATCGTAGCCAAGATTTTAACTAATTAGAAAGTGCACTTTAACCCTGGTGTTGTTTTTCTTTCTTACAAATCAAAAACTCTCATCAGCAGGTTTTCCCAATGGCCCTTAGAAATTTTGGCAAGCCTTCAAGCACTATTATAACAAGAATTACAATAAACAACTAGTTTGAACTTGGAACTCCAGCCCAATATTCAAATTACTTTTTCATAACAATGTGGGAAATCATATTTATGTCACAGTAGCTTTTGAGGGGAAAGTAACCCGTGACTCTATGCAAATAAAATGCATATGCAGAGAAATCTTATTTTCTGTTCTTAATTTTGTTGGAACTGCAAGGAAATTGGTATCTGCATACAATCTATTGTAAACACACACTGGATCTGCCCCACCTTTGGGAGGGCTCCTGTGTCATCTTTCCAAGATGCTTTTAGACCACATAATGTTGAGAGAAAAGACACCAGGAAAAAATGTCAAAGCTCCCGGGCAAATGGGTGAAGTTGCAATTAACCAGTGGCGCTACTCAAATGTCGCTGCAACTAGAAATTCTCTATGATTAAGTGGGAAGGTTTAGTAATCAGGAACAAGAGAGAGAGAGAGAGAGAGAGAGAGAGAGAGAGAGAGAGAGAGAGAGATTATACAAGTTTCTTGAAAATGATTAGATTCCTTAAAGGAGACAAAATTTTAGGAGTCATCAATGTCTGACCACAGCGTAGTATCAAAGTAACTGATAAATCACAATACTAGATAGCTCAAAGGTAACTTAGAGAAAATTTAACTCAAATATTCTTAGGGAAGCTCAGGATCTTAGAGGTCAAAGGACTCGAGGAAGGTCATGTAGTGAGCCTATGGATTAGAACCCAAGTCTCTTAAATCTTGGACTCCAAAGACAAGAAATTGAATGTTAATGAACAGAATCAGAATTCATAGTTTGGCCAAAAAAACCAGTTCTTAACTGGATAGTCTCACTCCAGGTTAATGATATCTACGCCTTGCTTTCTTTGGTTTAACATTGGAACTGCACACATCTTACTGAACAGGGTGACTCATGAAAACCGTGCTCACTCATATGTCTCATCGGCTGACTGACTCACCAGAGGTCTGCTGTTTGGAGACTATAATTGATAATCAATGCCATTGTATAATTTACTTAACAATAATATTTAATCAATAAATGATTTTAATTGCAAAAATTATTTTCATGTAATGCCTCCCCACAAAAAAAAATAGGTCTAAGGTGCAAAAAGCAAAAAGTAAAAGGAATAATATGGTGGTTTCTTTAAAAATTAAACATTAAATTACCAAGTGATCCAACAACTCCACTTCTGCAATAGAATTTCTCCATAATTAACTGGAAAGGTTTATACCACTTCTAAGTATGTACCCAAGAGAACTGAGAGCAGGAATTCCAACAGATCCATCTACAACAGTATTATCCACAATAACCAAAGGTGGAAACAGAATAACAGAGAAATAAGGGTCAGGGGTTGGGAGAGAGAAATATTATTGACTTTTATAAATAAATGGAAAGAAAAGTGTCAAAGTAGGAAGCACCAGGAATCTGTCTTCCTACCTAGACAACGACAGCCCTGGCAGAATCTAGCAAGAACTCTGGAGTCAACTGAAGGCTTGCAACTTCCAGGAAAAGGCTTGGATGGTGGTAAATTGTGGCTAATATTAGCCAATTTGAGATCTGAGAGCTATTGCAGCTACCAATTTTTCACTCCCCACCCTGTGGCAGCAGCTATGCACATATTCCCAGAGCACACTACACACAGCTTGTGAGAACCAGGGTGAACAAAAAGGACCCCATCCTCTAAATACCAAGGATCTGTGCTCTGATCACTGATTGCTGTTTCTGATCACAGAATTGTAGAGAAAGAAGCAGCAGCTATTGTTGTTTAATCCCTGCCCATGACTTCTCCTCCTTCTCTAACTGAGTGATTTCCAGGAGTTTTAAAAGGCCAGAAAACTTCTTCCCTTCATTTTTCTCCTTTTTCTTCTTTTAGGATCCAGATGTTAAAAACATCAATACATTCAAAAGCAACACTGTATATGGGGAAAATTAAAAAGTGACCATGCATGTTCAAGGCACAGTCTCAGAAAAGACCAGGGGCTGAGGAAATAGCTCAGTTGGTAGAGTGCTTGCCTTATAAGCACAAGGCCCTGGGTTCGATCCCCAGCACCGCCCCCCCAAAAAAGAAAAGACCAGAGAAGCTGTTAGGTTTTCAGGCTGATCTTTGGCACAAAGACAGGAAAATATGGTCCATTAGAGGGTAAAATACTCACCAGAAACTCTCCCTGTAAAAGATCTATATACAGATCTGAATACAAAGACTTTAAAACAACTGTCTTAAATATATTCAAAGAACTAAAGGAAGATGTGAAGAAGTCAAGAAAACGATGCATGAACAAAATGAAAATATCAGTGAAGAGAAAACCTTAAAAGAATCCAAGAAGAAACTCTGGAGCTGAAAAGTATAGTAGCTAAATTGAAAAATCTCCTAGAGAGATTCAAAGGCACATTTGAGTAGGTAGAAGAAAAATCATTGAATTTGATGATGGGACAATAGAAATTTTTGAGTCTGAGAACCAGAAGAAAAACAAAATTGAAGAAAGGTGAATAGAGTTTATGGGACCAGTAGGACACCGTAAAGTGGACTGACGTGTGCATTGTGGGACTCTCAGAAGAAGAAGAGGGAGAGAATAAGTCAGAGAGAGAATATTTGAGGAAGTAGTGACTGAAAACTCCCCAAATTTGATGAATTACATAAATATAAGCATCCCATAAGCTCAATGAACTCCAAGTAACATGACCTCAGAGACCCCTCACAAGACATATTATAATTGAAGTATTGACAGACGAAGGGAATGAGAGAATCTGAAATCAGCAAGAGAAAAGCAACTCATCACAGCCAAGGGATCCAAGATAAAATTGTCAGCCAATTTCTCATCTGAAACTTTGGAGGTCAAAGGGCAGGGAGCAGATAATATTCAAAGTGCAGAAAGTGAAAACAAATGTCAACAAAGAATCTTATATTCCATAAAATTGTCCTTCTAAACCAAGGGAAAAACTAAGACATTCCCAGGTCACAAAAAGCTGAAAGAGTGCATTACCCCTAACTCTTCCCTTACTACAGAGCTACAATAATCAAAGCAGTGTGGTACTGTTTTTTCTTTGGTTGCCTGTGCCTCAGTGTCATATCCAAGATATCATTATCCAATTCAATGACAGAATTATAGACCAATGGAATTGAATATAAAGCCCCAAAACAAATCCTTGCATTTATCATCAAATGATTTTTACAAGGTGCCAAGAGTACTCAGTGGGGAAAAGATAGTCTTTCCAAAAAAAAAAAAAGGCAGTAGGAAAAGCAAATATCCATATGGAAAATAATGAGGTTGAACTCTGAGGAAATACCATATGAAAAAATTAACCCAAAATGAATCACAGAACTGTATTTAATCACTGAAACTATAAAACTCTTAGAAGAAAGCATAGATCAAAATATTCACATCATTGAATTGGATAATGATAACTTGGATTTGACACAAAGGCACAGGCAACCAAAGAAAAACCAGACAAATTGAACATTCTAAAAATATCGTGCATCAAAAAACTGTATCAGCAGAGCAAAGAGGCACCCCACAGAATGGGAAAGATTATTTAAAAATTGTGCATCTGATAAGGAATTAATTCCTAAAATTGAACAATAATAAAATGAACAAAGGAGTTAAACAAAAGAAAATACAGCCAATAAGCTATAAAAGATATTAACATTAAAAAATATTCAACATCATTAAGATTAGGGAAATGAAAATCAAAACTTCAATGAAACACTACTTCAGACCCATTTAGATGGCTACTTTTTAAAAAAATTATGTAAAAACAAAACTAGTGTGGGCAAAGATGTAGAGGAACTAGAACCTGGTGCATTGTTGGTGACAATATGAAATGACGCAACCACTGTGGAACACTTGGCACTTTCTCAAAATATTAAAAGTAGATTACCATGTGATCCAACAATTCCACTTCTGGATATTGAAAGAACTGAAGATGGAGTCACAAAGAGATATTTGTACACACTTGTTCAGAGCAGCATTATTCACAACGGTTAAAATTTGGAAACAGTTCAAGTGTTCACTGATGAGTAGATCTGCCACTCATAATGACAGAAAGTTATGTAGCCTTTAAAAGGAAGGAAATTCCGATATGTGCTACAACATGGATGAACCTTGAGGAAGTTATGCCAAGTGAAAGAAGGCCATTGCAAATAGACAAATAATGTGTGATTTCACTACTATGAAGAACTCAGAGCAAAGCCAGGGAGGCAGAAAGAGGAATGGTTGTTGCCAGCGTCTCCGGGGAGGCAGGAATGAAGAGTTATTGTTTAATGG
Source organism: Sciurus carolinensis (assembly GCF_902686445.1). Lineage (NCBI taxonomy): Eukaryota > Metazoa > Chordata > Mammalia > Rodentia > Sciuridae > Sciurus > Sciurus carolinensis. The sequence continues at coordinate 35,970,280 of NC_062216.1, forward strand.
ACACAGAGTTTCAGTTCTACAAGGTGAAAAGAATTATGGAGAATGGATGGTGGCGATGGCTGCCCAACTTTAGTAATGTACTGAATACCCCTGAACTGTACACTTAAAATGGTTTCGATGGTAAATGTAGTTTAGCATAATAAAATAATGGAGGAAATGAAATAAGATCCTGATAATGCTACTTCCTGGATGAACCTTGAAAGACATTAAGCCAAGTGAAATGAAGCAAACACAGAAGCATGAATAGATCATGGCACTTCCAGAAGATTCCTGGAAATAGTCAAATCCATAGAAACATAGAGTGGAGCAGTAGTTGCCAGGGATGGAGGAGTAGGGAGAATAGGGACTTAATGTTTCAAAGAGGGATGGTGGAAAATTCTGGAGATGGCTGGAGGTGATGGTTGCGTAATGTCACTGAACTTGTACACTTAAAGAGCGTCAAAATAGTACATTTTATGTGTATGACACCACAATAAAAGAGAGGTTTGTTTCAAGTTTGGAGTCGGTGCAGAGGAAGATGTTAGCTAAAGAAGCTATTAGGAAGAGCTCGGTGCTAAAGACGCGGGACATTTCATTAAGCCCTTAATTGTGTTGCTCCTTCCCGAAAGCTTGGAGGAATTGAAGTGAGATGTAAAGCACCCTTCCACCACAGTGGGAAAAATGGCAAGGAAACATTGTTACCTTGATCTCTGTACCTGAACAAATCTTCTTCTCTTGTTTGTTGTCCCACTTTGATGTCTGCCCCCAGCCAGCAGGCTACCCTGTGTGGCTGTGTAAACTTCTCGCCTTGCCCTCGACCCCAGGGGTGACCTGGTGTGCTAGTGACTCCTGGCTGAGGTAAATGATACCGCATGGTAATAATGGCAACTGTCAGATCTTTCCCTTTTATCTACCTCCATCCGCTGTGAAGTGTCTCTCCCCCATTCCCTCCTACCAGGTATCAAAACCCCAGATAAAGGGGAAGGGAGTTATCTGAAGCATTGTGTGCCCCTTGTAAGAAATCCAATTATTTATGGTCACGGGAGACATTTTCTTTCAAGTGTGTTGGTGAGTGACCTAAATGTATAGTTTTCCTTCTGCCATTAACAGAGCTCTTTCTTTATCCTGCATTTAAAATCTTAACAGTCCTTTCCCTCCTTCAGGATGAAGACAAAAGTTAGTAAAAACACCATTGTGCACAGTTACAATGCAGAGAAGGCACAGAATTCTGTTCTCTAGATTTCGGGTTTTTAATTGTTCAGTTGATGTGATTTTTTTAAAAGAACAGCTGGGCTGGACCATCATTCCAGAAGAGACCTGCCTTAAGTTCTGCTCTGTTGAGGACAGGGAAGTAACACAAAAGAATTCAGTTGCTACAACCACTGCCACAGTTCCCTTTATGAGTGACAGGGTAGACCTCTGAGCTCACACGAGAAAAGCCTAAATCTCACTTTGGTGGAGGACCTTTTGGGTAGACCTAAAGTTTCGCTTCATTTCCCGAAAAGGCTTCAACCTACCCCACCCTTGGTGCCTGTCTCACCAAAGCAGCCAGCGAACACCACCATATGTGGTTAGCTCCCATAGGACACACCCAGGCTCCCTGAATTGGAGGCATGTGAGAGTCTTTGAATCTTTGTCCTAGAGAGTGTTCCCACCTCAAGTGTCCTCAATAAGCTGAAGGAAAGGAGCTACTGTTCATTTCCTTGAAGGCTTTCTGCCATTGCTATGTGTGAGACCAATCCAGCAGTGAGGTTCCCAAGGATGAGTTGGAGAACAAAAGGTCAGTGGAGAACCAGCAACAGAGGCTACCTGTTGGCAGTGGTCTGGGCCTTCTCTGGACTCCCATGTTCAGAAAGAGTTGGAAAAAGCAGGAGACACCGGTCTCCAGGTCAGTCTTCCATTACGGCCCAGACCAACCCAGCAACTCACTAAATAGCCACCCATGTCTCTCAGGCCTCTCTTCCTTCCCTCAACCAGTGTTTTTCAAAGAAAAATTTTAGTCACTCTTGCCCCCAGATGGAGCCTTTTTTTTAACTTTTTTGCTAATCACCCCCTTTATGAACTAGATGTTTTTATTTCTGCACTGTGTTGGTGCTTTGTAACAAGAGTAAGGTTTCTGTCGCTTTCCAAGACCAGTTTCAATCCCCTAGAAGGCAACAGTGCCCCTGTTAAAAAGGCACACCCTAACACCTTTGAAGGGCCGGTTGGAATAGATGGGACTCAAAGATGGAGCTGTGGTGTGGCATCTCCTGAGGCAGAATGAGAAAAGTATGTTAACTCTGAGGTCAAAGAGGCCAGGTCTGCATGCAGGCTCCACCCTCCCTGGGCAGAAACAGCAGGCTGAATTTAGGAAATGTCCTCAGTCTATCAAGGCTTAGTATCCTCATCTATAAAACAGGGATGACGTCTATCTTCAGGTGTAGTGAGGGTTACGTGACAGAATATATATTATAGCAACAAACACTCATCATTTTAAGCACTTAGCAAATCCTGAGTTCTCAGATCTCCCTCTTCCTTTTGGCTCCCATCAAAAACATAATATTTTGGTTTACAACAGTCAGTTTGTATTCTTTTCTTTTTTTTTTTTTGCAGTGCTGGGGATCAAACCCAGGGCCTTGTGCTTGCTAAGCAAACACACTACCAACTGAGCTATATCCTAGTTTGTATTCTTTAGTAAGATTTTATTCTCTTTTCTACAGATGCACCGAATTGAAAACTAATTTGCAAATAAATGTGAAATGCATTGCTGCTACACCTGGTATGTAAATGTTAAATATCAAGCACTAGTAAACCTAATCATACATCGAGGGAAAATAAAAAGTTACACGTATAGTCAAACTTTATAGCTCGCTGCAATATCTGTGCACTTGAGGGAAACTGAATGTATTAATCGCTCTCTCCTCTCTACTTCCTTCTCCAATCAAGTTTCGCTCATTTCTTTACAGTGCCATGGTGAGGCTATCAATGAAATCCAAACTCTTCTATCTTATTGAGAGTAGAATCCAGCAGCACCACCACTCAAAAGAAATTTTTGAACCAAGTGAATCTCTCAGATGAAATTTCCAAAGATGATTGACTTTCTCTAGTCTGCCCACCTATGCCTGACTGAACGCCCTAGAGTCAGGTTTTGAGTTTGGCCCATTGGTGGTGAAGGTGCGAGCACAGGGATGCTTTGGAAGTCTTGAGATGGGAACAGCAGGACATGATGGCGGCCTAACTTGGAGGGAAAGAGAAGAGTCTAAAATTATTTCAAAATGATGTGTTTCAAAAGATACTCATCTTCCAAAAAGTACAAAATGTACTTTCATGCGTACTTGAAACTAAGAAAGTCACAGTCGTTCTAAAGAAGTAAATAGACAAGTTTAAGTGACGTTAAATATCAAAAGCTAATTTGAGTTCTGGCATCGGAGCCCAGGCTTCCTCCACAAGTGTGGGTGGTGGATGACAGATATTCCTGAATTGGATTGTCACGCGGCTTCAGAGTTTGGGGTGTTATCAGTCACCCCTGGGAATAGAGAATGGTGAGTCAGAGTCTCACATGAAGAAAGTGCTCCCCACTGTTGTGTCCTCTTGCATGTAACGGGGGGACAATAAATATTTACTGATCTATGGTTTTGTTCTTGTCTTAGACAAAGATAAGCAGAGTCAACTAGTGTATGTAGGCAGTGATTGATAAGTAAGGGTACCAAGCCCTACAATCTCAATGATTTGGCACTATAAATCTTCATTTCTAGTTCATAGAAGTACAACTGTGAGTCTGATGTGACTCTCCAGAGCTGATCATTGAACCAGGCTGCTTACAGCTGGCATCACCCATTCCAACTGCAGTTTGAGTTCAGAAGTGAACCCCATTCTCTTCCCATCTGTCTAGAACTGGTCGACGCCTGGGTACAGGGTCTGAGCCCGCAGAGAAGCCTGGGCTTGGGCACTGTCAGATGGTGGTTTCTTCCTTACTGTTCATCCTACTGATTTGGGGTAAGGGGAGGGAAAGGGACTAAGGAGAATCATTTATTCAAGGACCAGAAACCAATTTCCCTCAAATGTCTAAGCTTACAAGGATGTGTGCCCTGCCTGCTTTTGAGCACAAAAATTAAGCACAGTACTATGAGCTTAGCAAAGGTTCAGTTACTGTGCAGCTCACTCTGTGATAGCTACCATTTGAAGGATAAATCTTAGGCTTAAAAGGCCAATCGATATTACTTGATATAATAAATACTCATCAACTGGCAAATTTAGCATCTTAATTACCAACGTCAACTTCTTTCCTCGAAGTATTTCTGGAATCAAATAGGATTTTAGTCTCCCGTGACTGCTTCTGGTAAAAGCCAATATTCCAAACCCAAGAGTTTATCTGGAACATCCAGACATCTGGGACCCCAGATAGTAAAAAATGGGACTGTCCCAATAAGCGCAGATGGTTGGTGAGCTCATGGTACCACGGACTCGTTTCAGGTATGAGATCAGACAGAACTGAGCCAAGTTATTTTCTTTTATGAACTTTTAATGTTTTTTGGCATACTTGAACATTGCAATAAAAATGAAAAAGTATTCATCAATATTAGTGTATCTCTGTAGTCCTACTGTTGCATGGTAATGTCATTAATTATGTATGGCTCCCACAGGGTAGTGGGTTTCAAGGGAGTGGAAATTGAATACAAAGGCTTTCATTCTTGTTTTCACTCCAACTCAAGTCATTAGTTCCCCCACACTCCCTGCCCCATTCTTGCCCCACTCACAGCAATTTGCTGGCAAGAAAGCTATACCTTGAAAGGAACATGTGGTCTTCCTCCAACTCCCAGCAAGTGAGCATTCCTATTTTCAGAACTAGCTTTGTCTAAAAGAGCCACTCATTTCTCCAAGTGCCCTCAGCACCATTGAGTGTGACGCTCACATTTAGCCTTTCCCTTTGGAACAGTGTAACTGCCTGACATTTTAGCCTCAGTTACAGTGATTCCCCCAGCCCCATGCCCAGGGCAGAGACAGACGGGGACAGCTCTCTTGGGGAAAATGTCTCCCTTTTCCACTGAAGTTGCTCAGTACCAGCTGCTTTCTGTTCTTGGGCCGGTTTTTTCATGCCTTGTAGGCCAGAAACCGAATTGAATCCACTTGCAGAGCCACCCCTTTCCTGAAGATGGCAGCCTGAGCAGCCAAGTGCAGCCTCTAATGCACGGGGGTTCCACAAGCTCCTTCCCCACCCCCAGAACCCGAAGTGGAAGGAAATGCTCTACCCTAGGGGCGAAAGGGGAAGAGCAAGGTGCATCCGTGAGAAAAATACAAAAAAGTGTAGCCTGATGGAAGAAGAGAGGGGTGGAAGGGAAAGAGAGCATTGGATGTTTTCCCGGTTGCTCTCAGGAAGAGCGCACTTCGTCCACCCATGGAGCGCTGCGGTGATAAAGCCTGTCCCAGAGGAGGAGCGCAGCAACCCGAGAGCTTAGCTACTCTTAATTCCTCCCGGGGAGTCCTGCCCTTGAGTTGATTCCCCTCTCGCTTCTAATCAGACTTCGACCGTGCATGTGGTAGCATTACCTCCTCTGAGAAGCCGCCCAGGATTTCTCTTCCAGCTCTTATGTCTGGTGCCTGGTGTTTGCACTTGCCTGTCTCTGCCACCAGCCGCCTAAGGGCAGAGACCGCATCTGTTGACTGTGGTATCTATCCTCTGTGCTCCCGCCCAAATCATTAGTCCCCATCACCCCAGATCTCCCTGCCCCGATCCTTGCCCACTCATGTGCCTGGGACATGGTCGGAGATCAGTAAAAGTTTGACCAATTAATAAACAAATGAGTGGAACAAGTTATTCCAGTGCTGGGCTTGGCATTCATTCTTCAACAGAGAAGAGAGAGTTGGGGCGCAAGTAAACTGAGCCCCCTGGACACCTGAAGGTATAGTCAGCATATACCCATCATTCTATTTTCTTTATTTTATCCTATGAATCCTTCTTTTTAAATTGCTTCATTTATTTAGCATGGATACTCATTAACCATCACTGAGTTTTCAAACTAGGTATGCCTCACGCTTTTTTTTTTTAAATTTGATACAGGGTACTGAATCCGGGGGCACTTAACCACTTAGTCACATCTCCAGTCCTTTATATTTTATTTTGAGACAGAGTTTCACAAAGTTGTGGAGGCTGGCTTTGAACTCGGGATCCTCCTGCCTCGGCCTCACAGGATTACATCGTGCACCCCTATGCCTGTCTTGTCTCAGCATATTTTTATCAGCTGGACTACAATCCTGGCCAGCTGCTAGAGCAGCTGGAACAAAGCTGGAAGCAGGAGTCCCTGCCAGGGTGATTTCTGCTGTGACCCGGGGCAGCTAGGTTGTGAAGGACTCAGATGTTGATACACCTGTCATATAAATAAACTTCAAATTTAAAAAAATTTTTTAATTGTTCATGGACCTTTATTTTATTCATTTATTTATATGTGGTGATGAGAATCAAACCCAGTGCCTCACACATGCTAGGCAAGTGCTCTACCACTGAGCCACAACCCCAGCCCTCAATTTTTGATACTATTTTTAAATGATTAATTCTTATCTTAAGACCATGGCCTATTATGGCAAAGCCTAGCCACTTTGATAGCATCATCATAGAAATGATAATAAACATATGATCTTTTTTAAACTTCCAAGGAAACTCATAGCACTGTTTTATACATTCTGAGGCACCTCTGTGAATGATTTCAGGACTTCGGTTTCCGGAAATGAAAATCTAATAACTTTCCTTAATCATTCAATTTCTTTTTGTTTTGTTGTAAGTAATCGACTCCAATTGATCTTCTTTAAGAGAAATCGCGAGCGATATGGTGCCCCACAGGAGTTTTACCACCTAGCAACACAGTGGAGTGACCCAAGCCAGTCACACCAGGTTAAGCCTTAACAATTGTATGCTTAGTGGCTGAGTGTCCCTGAGACCTGTTTAGACACTGTGCATTCTCTGGTCCTTGTCCTGTGGCTCTTCACTATGGTTCCTCCAACAACAATCACAGATTGGCTGTGGAGGGCTGAATTTATCTCCCAGACATGTTTTCTTTAGCTCGCTCAGCAGTTTTGAAATTGTTCATTAGCCAGTGACATTCAGAAATTGGGAGATCTCATATATTTTTAAATCTAAATTTCCTTTCCTGGTGTGTTAGCTCATGCCTATCATCCCAGCATCTTGGGAGACTGAGGCAGAAGGTTCAAAAGTTCCAGGCCAGCCTTAGCAACTTAGCAAGAGTGTCTCAGAATAAAAAAAAAAATTAAAAGGATTGAGAAGGTAGCTCAGGGAAGAACACACCCAGGTTCAAGACCCAGTACTGAAAAAAAGAATCTAGGTCTCCATCATCTCCTAAAAAATCAGATGTAGCAACACTAAGCTTGAATTCTTGCATGAACACATTGAGCTCAAATAGGAGCAACTGACTCTTTAATAACATTGGTAATAATAATAAAAGTAATAATAATTAATTGCATAATAATAGCATGTATTATGAGCTACATGCTCTCTTAAATGCTTTGTATATACTACATTGTTTTAGTAAGTGTGGTCTCCCGGATGACACTGGGTAGGAATAAACTATTACAGGCATATGGAAATCTATATGTAAATGTAGTTGTAATTAACCCGTAAGAGTTCAAAGTAGTATAGTGGCTGGAGTCAGAATGCCTCCCTTTGAGTTTGTGCTCTGCCACATGTCACCTGGGAGAACCTGGCAACTCGATTAATATTTTAAAGCTTTTGTCTGATCTGTAGAATAGGAAAATAGTCTCTTCCCCAAGGATTGCTCACACTTTATGAAATTAAGTAAGGTAATAAGATTCTTAGCATTGTTAAGTGCTGACACATAGTAAACCCTTAATTAATAGTCACTATTGTTATTTTATCTGGGTAACAGCACTGAACATTTCATATGTGCTTACAAAAAGTCTTAAACTGATGCCGAATGTGTTCTGTGATATCTAACATCTTGTAGTTTAAAGGAAATACATACAGACAAAATTATATGGTTCTTTGTCTAGGAAATAGTGCTTAAGTCCTGTTTAACCAGAGAGCATCATTAAACAAAACAAAACTATGCTTTAATTTTAGTTGCAGTCTTTCAAGAAATATTTTTGGCAAGATTTATTGAGCATTTACTATGTGGTATGCATCATGGTGTCTCTAATGTTTTAGCCTGGCTCATAATAGGAGTTCAATAAATATTTATAGGATAGATAAAGAGATAAAAGTGAGAAGTTGATGAAACTTTGGTCTTATAAAAGGTAAGGAGTCAGAAAATTTCTGAAAATCATTTCATGTATGGTAAGCGAACAAACAAAAAAGTGTAATCAGGAAAATTTTCCTTGTTAAGATTCAAGTGCATTAATACTAATGAAAACAGAACGGAGACCCCTTCTGACATATTTTAAACTGTTTAAAGATAAACATTTGTGCGCTGCAAGCCACAAATGGGTTGAAACTCCAATGAGGACTTTATAAGCCATCTGCTAGTCTCCTAATGAGGGTAGTAACTATCATTGTTTACAGTTAGGCACCAGGGGTCATGGGTATTTGTTATAATGGAAACCTCAATGCATCACTGCAGAAACTAAAGGAGTCTTTCTTCATGAGGGCTAATTATAAATATAATAAAACGACGTTTTAAAAAATCTCTTGAAATCCACAGAAAAACTAATCTTGGCAAAACAAGTACAAACCATAGTAACCGCTCTGCTTTCTCTTAGTGAATCCTGATTGCAGAAGCCATATCATATTTAACTACTAACAATGCGAGGCCACCGATGGGTCCTCTGCTTCAGATCACTTAATCACAGGATGCTGCTTGAGCCATCTGCATCTCTCAGATATTTGCACTGATAATTCATATGTGGAGTTTGCAAACGCTTAGCAAGATGCACAGGTGTGTGTGTGTGTGTGTGTGTGTGTGTGTGTGTTAAACAAGATACTACTTTACAGTTCTGCCCTCCCAGGGCCCACATTGAACTTTTTGAATTAGTTAATTCAGAGTAAAGGTGGCATGTGAGAAATTGATTGCTTAGAAACGTAGAAATAAAGAAATTACTTGTTTTTTTTTTTCACTTTTCAATTTATAATATTCTGAGGGCCATATAGCCCATCTCGTAGAGTGTCTGCCTCTCATGCTGGAGACCCGGGTTCGAGTCCCCAGCACTCTGGGATTGTGGAAATAACAAAGAAACCATACCAAACTTCCAATTTATAATATTCTAATATTCTAATTATCTGGGTGCATATGTGGTGGCAGTATCTCCAGAGTTCTTTGGGGAAAAAAAATTGTCTCCTGGCCTTAGTTGATAACAACCTCATCCATTCATCTATTCGCAGCATCCCAGATTAGGAAAACATAGAGTCACAATATGAAGAGATTCTTGTACAATTTCTTACAAGTAACAATATCAAAACCTAAAATGTCGGGGCAATCCAAGATGGCAGACTAGAGGGTGACTGCATCTCCAGTCGCTCCAGAACCCAGGATTCAAGAAAGGGAGGCATTGAGAGACTTGGACTAAAATAGAGCCAACGGGTGAGTCTCCCCCACCAGGTAAAGCCCAGCCTGGGCGGCAGGCCGGCATAGAGGTGGCTTATCAGAGCAGGGCAGGGCAGCTAGAGTCTTCCTCAGGCAGCCCTGTGCACTCCGGCGGTAGGCCTCTCCCACACGGCCATCTTCTCGGAGCAGGCCCCCCAGTGAGAGCCTTTCTGATCAGAACCAGCTCCAAGTCCTAGAGCCAGCGCGGCGTACTCCGGCCCGCAAGCGGTTTCAGGGACCAGGACAGGGCAGCCAGGGACTTCCCCAAACAGCCCGGCCCTCTGTGGTGGGAGGCGCCTTTCAAGGCTAGCTTCTTGGAATAGACCGCCCAGTGAGAGCCTTTCTACACAGAGCCAGCCACAAGTCCCCAAGCCAACGGAGAGCTCCGACCCGCAAGCAGCCTCTGGGATCAGGGCAGGGCAGCCAGAAACTTCTCCAGGCGGCCCTGCCCCCTCCAGCCGCAAGCTCTTTCCACGGGGCGATCCAAGATGGTGGACTAGAGGGTGACTGCATCTCCAGTCACTCCAGAACCCAGGACTCAAAAAGGGGAGGCATTGAGAGACTTGGACTAAAATAGAGCCACGGGGTGAGTCTCCTCCTCCAGGTGAAGCTTGGCCTGGGCCGCAGGTATGGATAGGGGCGGCTTATCAGAGCAGGGCAGGGCAGCTAGAGTCTTCCCCAGGTCCCTGCACACTCCCGTGGTGGGCTCCTCCCACACGGCCAACTGCACGGTGCAGGCCCCCCAGTGAGAGCCGTTCTGCACAGAGCCAGCTTCGAGCCCTGGAACCAGTAGGGGATTAGGGGCAGCTTTCTTTGGAAGCACTGCATTATCAAGTTCCTCCAAGACTTCAGGCTACTGAAGGCTGGGAGGTTATACACTGGAAATCTACAGGGACACTATAAGCCAATAGAGGAAATCTGCAATATCTCAGGGTCCCACTGACATCTGACCAATATGAGAAAACAAGGGAAGAAAATGTCCCAAACAAACCTAGATACTATATCAATAAAACCCAATGACAGCACAGCAGAAGAAATGTCAGAAAGGGAGTTCAGAATGTACATAATTAAAACAATCAGGGAAGCAAATGAGGAGATGAAAGAGCAAATGCAGGCATTGAAGGAGGAGATGAAAGAGCAAATGCAGACATTAAATGATCGCACCAATCAACAGTTAAAAGACCAAATACGGGAAGCAAGAGATCATTTCAATAAAGAGTTAGAGATACTGAAGAAAAAACAAACAGAAATCCTTGAAATGAAAGAAACAATAAACCAAGTTAAAAACTCCATAGAAAGCATAACCAATAGGATAGAACACCTGGAAGACAGAACCTCAGACATTGAGGACAAAATATTTAATCTTGAAAACAAAGTTGACCAAACAGAAAAGATGGTAAGAAATCATGAACAGAATCTACAAGAATTATGGGATATCATGAAAAGGCCAAATTTGAGAATTATTGGGATTGAGGAAGGCTTAGAGAAACAAACCAAAGGAATGAACAATCTATTCAATGAAATAATATCAGAAAATTTCCCAAATCTAAAGAACGAAATGGAATACCAAGTACAAGAGGCTTATAGGACTCCCAATATACAAAATTACAACAGACCCACACCAAGGCACATTATTATGAAAATACCTAACATACAAAATAAAGACAGAATTTTAAAGGCCGCAAGAGAAAAGAATCAAATTACATTCAGGTGGAAACCAATAAGAATATCAGCAGATTTTTCAATCCAGACCCTAAAAGCTAGAAGGGCCTGGAACAACATTTACCACGCCCTGAAAGAAAACGGATGCCAACCAAGAATCTTATACCCAGCAAAACTTACTTTCAGATTTGACGATGAAATAAGATCCTTCCATGATAAACAAAAGCTAAAGGAATTTACAAAAAGAAAACCGGCATTACAGAACATTCTCAGCAAAATATTCCATGAGAAAGAGATGAAAAACAACAATGCAAATCAGCAACAGGAGGAACTAGCCTAAAGGAATAGCCAAATAAAGGAGAAACCAAATCATGTCAAAAAACAAAAATGAGTCAAATGACTGGGAATACAAATCATATCACAATAATAACCCTGAATGTTAATGGCCTGAACTCATCAATCAAAAAACATAGGCTGGCAGATTGGATTAAAAGGAAAAATTCAACAATATAGTGCCTGCAAGAGACTCATCTCGTAGAAAGGATACCCATAGACTAAAGGTGAAAGGATGGGGAAAAACATACCATGCACATGGACACAGCAAAAAAGCTGGAGTATCCATCCTCATGTCAGATAATGTGGACTTCAAGCCAAAACTAGTCAGAAGGGATAAAGAAAGACATTACATGCTGCTTAAGGGAAGCATAAATCAGCAAGACATAACAATCATAAATATTTATGCCCTGAACATTGGCTCATCCACATACATCAAACAAATCCTTCTCAATTCCAGAAATTAAATAGACCACAACACAATAATACTAGACAATTTTAACACACCTCTCTCACCACTGGATAGATCTTCCAAACAAAAATTGAACAAAGAAACCATAGATCTCAATAACGTAATCAACAACTTAGACTTAACCAACATATATAGAATATACCATCCAATAAAGAATGAATACACTTTCTTCTCAGCAGCACATGGATCCTTCTCTAAAATAGACCATATTTTATGCCACAAAGCTACTGTTAGCAAATACAAGAAGATAGAGATACTACCTTGTACTCTATCAGATCATAATGGATTGAAATTAGAAACAAATGAAAGAATAAAAAACAGAAACTTCTCCAATACCTGGAGATTAAATAATACACTATTATATGATGAATGGATAACAGAAGACATCAGTAGAGAAATAAAAAAATTCTTAGAAGTCAACGAGAACAAAGACACATCATATCAAAATCTCTGGGACACTATGAAAGCAGTACTTAGAGGAAGATTTATTTCATGGGGCGCATTCAACAAAAGAAGTAGAAATCAACAAATAAACGACTTAACACTACAGCTCAAAGCCCTAGAAAAAGAAGAGCAGACCAACACCAAAAGTAGTAGAAGACAGGAAATAGTTAAAATCAGAGCCGAAATCAACAAGATTGAAACAAAAGAAACAATTGGAAAAATTAGCAAAATAAATAGTTGGATCTTTGAAAAAATAAACAAAATCGATAAACCCTTAGCCACACTAACAAAGAGAAAGAGGGAGAAAACTCAAATTACTAAAATTCAGAATGAACAAGGAAATATCACAACAGACACGAGTGAAATACAAAACATAATTAGAAGCTATTTTGAAAATCTATACTCCAAAAAAACAGAAAACCTCGAAGACATCAACAGGTTTCTAGAGACACATGAATTAACTAAATTGAACGAGGAGGACATACACAACTTAAATAAATCAATTTCAAGCAATGAAATAGAAGAGGTCATCAAAAGCCTACCAACAAAGAAAAGTCCAGGACCAGAAGGGTTCTCAGCAGAGTTCTACAAACCTTTAAAGAGAGCTCATTCCAATACTCCTCAAAGTATTCCATGAAATAGAAGAGGAGGGAACCCTCCCAAACTCATTCTATGAAGCCAATATCACCCTGATACCTAAACCAGACAGAGACACATCGAGGAAGGAAAATTTCAGACCAATATCCTTAATGAACATCAACACAAAAATTCTCAACAAAATTTTAGCAAATCGCATCCAAAAATATATTAAAAAGATAGTGCACCACGATCAAGTGGGTTTTATCCCAGTGATGCAAGGTTGGTTCAACATCTGGAAATCAATAAATGTCATTCACCATATCAACAGACTTAAAGTTAAGAATCACATGATTATTTCAATAGATGCAGAAAAAGCATTCGATAAAATACAGCACCCCTTCATGCTCAAAACACTAGAAAAAATTGGGGTAGTGGGAACATTCCTTAACATTGTAAAGCCCATCTACGCTAAGCCCATGGCCAATATCATTCTAAATGGTGAAAAACTGAAAGCGTTCCCCCTAAAAACTGGAACAAGGCAGGGATGCCCTCTTTCACCACTTCTATTCAACATCGTCCTTGAGACTCTAGCCAGAGCAATTAGACAGATCAAAGAAATTAAAGGGATACGAATTGGAAAAGAAGAACTCAAACTATCCCTGTTCGCTGATGACATGATTATATATTTAGAGGAACCTGGAAATTCCACCAGAAAACTTTTAGAACTCATAAGTGAATTCAGTAAAGTAGCAGGTTACAAGATCAATGCTCATAAATCCAATGCATTTTTATACATAAGTGATGAATCTTCAGAAAGAGAAATTAGGAAAACTACCCCATTCACAATAGCATCGAAAAAAAAATAAAATACTTGGGAATCAATCTCACAAAAGAGGTGAAAGACCTCTACAATGAGAACTACAGAACACTAAAGAAAGAAATTAAAGAAAACCTTAGAAGATGGAAAGATCTCCCATGTTCTTGTATAGGCAGAATTAATATTGTCAAAATGACCATACTACCAAAAGTGCTATACAGATTCAATGCAATTCCAATTAAAATCCCAATGATGTACCTTACAGAAATAGAGCAAGCAATTATGAAATTCATCTGGAAGAATAAAAAACCGAGAATAGCTAAAGCAATCCTTGGCAGAAAGAGTGAAGCAGCGGGTATCACAATACCAGGACTTCAACTATACTACAAAGCAATAGTAACAAAAACGGCATGGTATTGGTACCAAAATAGAAAGGTAGATCAATGGTACAGAATAGAGGACATGGACACAAACCCAAATAAATACAATTTTCTCATACTAGACAAAGGTTCCAAAAATATGCAATGGAGGAAAGATAGCCTCTTCAACAAATGGTGCTGGAAAACTGGAAAACCATATGCAACAGAATGAAATCTATCTCTCACCCTACACAAAACTCAACTCAAAATGGATTAAGGACCTCAGAATCAGACCAGAGACCCTGCATCTTATAGAAGAAAAAGTAGGTCCAAACCTTCAACTTGTTGGTTTAGGATCAGACTTCTTTAACAGGACTCCCGTAGCACAAGAAATAAAAGCAAGAATCAACAACTGGGATAGATTCAAACTAAAAAGCTTTCTCTCAGCAAAGGAAACTCTCAGTAATGTGAAGAGAGAGCCTACAGAGTGGGAGAATATCTTTGCCACTCATACTTCAGATAGAGCGCTAATTTCCAGAATCTATAAAGAACTCAAAAAACTCTACACCAAGAATACAAATAATCCAATCAACAAATGGGCTAAGGAAATGAACAGACACTTCACAGAAGAAGATGTACAAGTAATCAACAGATATATGAAAAAATGTTCAACATCTCTAGTAATAAGAGAAATGCAAATCAAAACTACCCTAAGATTTCATCTCACCCCAATTAGAATGGCGATTATCAAGAACACAAGCAACAATAGGTGTTGGTGAGGATGTGGGGAAAAAGGTACACTCATACATTGCTGGTGGGGTTGCAAATTAGGGCAGCCACTCTGGAAAGCAGTATGAAGATTCCTCAGAAAACTTGGAATGGAACCACCATTTGACCCAGCTATCCCACTCCTTGGCCTATACCCAAAGGACTTAAAATCAGCAACTACAGATATACAGTCACATCAATGTTCATTGATGCTCAATTCACCATAGCCAGATTGTGGAACCAACCTTGATGCCCTTTAGTAGATGAATGGATAAAGAAACTGTGGCATATATATACAATGGAATATTACTCAGCCATAAAGAATGATAAAATTATGGCATTTGCAGGCAAATGGATGAAATTGGAGAATATCATGCTAAGTGAGATAAGCCAATCTCAAAAAACTAAAGGACAAATGATTTCCCTGATAAGCGGATGAGGACATATAATGGGGGGTGGGAGGGGTTAGCGTTAGGGTTAGGGTTAGGTTTAGGGTTAGGGATAAGGAGTGTGGTAAGAATGGAGGAAGGAAGGACTGTATGGAGGGAAAAGAGGGGTGGGAGGGGTGGGAGGGAAGGGAAAAAAATAATAAATCAAACATCATTGCCCTATGTAAATTTATGATTACACAAATGGTATTCCTTGACTCCATGTACAAATAGAGAAACAACATGCATCCCATTTGTATACAATAAAAAAAAAACCTAAAATGTCAAAAAATGAAGAAAGATTTTCTCTTTTGTTAAAAGTTCATGTTAATGGTAATATAAAGGAGAAGACTACAAGAAGAAAAATATCTCACTTACTCCAAAGCCTTGTGCATCAAAACCCAAAACTACTAAGTAATACACACATATGCCTTGGGAAAGAATAGCCAATAAAATTTTGAAAATTGAAGAGAAATGAGGTGGACTGATGTGAGTAGAGCTGATAGGAATCAGCTGCAGCATTGATCAGAACTTGAACTAAAGACATACAGGAAAAGTATATATGATAAATGTGGCTTTTGAAATAAGTGGAGAAAATATTTAATAAATAATACTAAGATCATATGTGAACTTTTGGGGGAGGAGTAAAATCTTCATATCATATCTCAGAACAAAGTCCAGAGAGTTAAATAATTACATGTAAAAAGTGAAACACTGAAAAAAAAAGTTTTTCTAAAAAAACAAAGGCTGAGCATCTCTTATCTGAAATGTTCGGCACCAGAAGTGTTACAATTTTGGATATTTTTGGATATTCATATACTTTGCATATACTTAATGAGATATCTCAGGAATGAGACCTAAGTCGAAACACAAAATTCATTTGTTTCATATACACCATATACACATAATCTGAGAGTGATTTTGAATAATATTTTTAATAATTTTGTGCAGGAAGCAAAATTTCATGGTATGAGATTTTCCATTTTTTCATGTTGTAGCTCAAAACGTTTTGTATTTCAGAGCATTTTAAATTATGGATTTTCAGGTTAGAGATGCTCTGTTTGTTTAATCTCTGGGCTGAGGAAGAAAGAAACAGAGCAGCGTGGCTCACAGACCAGGAGTCGTTCTTAGCAGTCTGTCAAACAACCCGCCACAGCTTCAGAGGAAGAGCTGTGGCCAGTTCTTGTTCACACATATGCCATAAGTTTGAAATGTAAGATAAACTATGATTTTCACCAAAATGCCTTTAAAGCATTAAAAATAATTAGGGTTTAGAGGTTACACATAGCTATAAACAGTGTTGGTTGTTTTGGAGGGACCATCCAGTAAATATGTATGCCACATTCTAGCTTATGTGCTTCCTAACAATGTTCATGATCCTGTAATTACATGTATTTGTTGATTTGTTGTAGTTATTGTTGTTGTTTATTTTGGTACTGAGGAATAAACCCAGAGTTTCCTTACCACTTAACTATATCTCCAGACCCTTTTATTTTTTATTTTGAGACAGTCTCCCTGAGCTGTCCAGGCTGGCCTTGAACTTGCATCCTCCTGACTCAGACTCCTGGGTTGCTAGGATTATAAGGTGTGTATTACCTGGCTGCATGTGCTTTAATTTTTCTCTTATGTTACATTTTAGTTCCATTTCCCAAAAATAGATTTGTGACTCACAATGGCTAATCGAGGCATTAAAAAACAATAATAACATATATACTATAACTTGAAATAGCATCATTTACATGTAAAATAAACAAGACTCTGGTACAAATGTGGAATGTGAATTTGTACATGCTGGGACAAATCTGTGAGAGTGATACTTTCACACAAGTACTGAAAAAGAAAAGTGTGAAAAGGATGTAGAATGACAAAGATCTGAAGACCAGATTTCATTCAACAAATGATCTTTTCACTTTTGGTCTCCAAAATGTATTGTCAGTACTGAAATTTTGTCACATGAATATACAAAGTCATTCAAACATTTGCATCATATAAAAGTTCAGTGACTTTTCTCATATCCATATGAGGTTTTCTGGAGTAAAATACAAGGAGTCACTTTCCAAGCAAGAAACTGATCAACTGAATCATCAAAGGTTAGGGAGAGAGCAACAGCAACAAGTATCAGTGGTATGACCATTAAGAAATATAAAACCAGCCCTGAAGTTCATACATAAGGAGAAGACAGAACAATTCTTGGAAAAATACCTATATCAAAAGCCACTGGTGAAGCAGGCATGGCAGCACACATCTGTAATCCCAGTGACTGAGGAGGCTGAGACAAGAGAATAACAAGTTCGAGGCCAGCCTCACCAACTCAGTGAGACCTGTCTCAAAATTTAAAAATAAAAAGGGCTACGGATGTAGCTCCCAGGTGCAGTGATAGGGCACCCCTGGGTTCAATCCCTGGTACTGGAAAAAAATTTCTCTGGTGGACATCATACCAGATCAATAGCAGACAAAGTGAGAGAGTAATTACCACCATGTCTTCCAGCCAGCAGTTCTTTGTTTATCCCTGAGAAGTGCACATACAGCGTGAATAAAAAGGGAATACCTAAATACCAACACACCTACCACTTTAGGTATGGAGAGCATTTGGTGGACAAAAAGATGCCTTTTGCTATCAGTTAAGTGTTGAAAGAAATAGTAGGATACATAAAGATAATCAAACTGCCACCTCTAAATGCACACTCTCTAAAATAGACAATGGGCATAGTCTGCCTTTCTACACTGAGGTATACTGGCTACCTAAAGGAAAGACAACCACAGAAAATTTCAAAATCTTTACACAATGTTCACAACCTACTTAAAACTCATAACAACCATTTCATGGCTGCCCGCGACTTGTTGCCAATAATTAATAGGAATATATTTGCTACTATCTCAAGCTGAAAATCTCAGCCAGACTGTGACAGGCTTGTTGGCTTAGCATCCAACAGAGTAGTAAGTACATACTTTAGCCAAAAAGCTTGCCACATTTTCTATCCTAATATGCAGAACTAGCTGACAAACCACCGAAAATTTGCTGTCATTCCTGAGAACATGATTTTTTTCTTTTTTTAAAATTTGTTCTTTTTAGATATATATATGATAGTAGAGTGTATTTTAACATTATATATACAGAGTATAACTTATTCTATTTAAGATCCCATTTCTTGTGATTGTATGTGATGTGGAGTTTTGCTGGTGTTGTGTTCATATATGAACATAGGAAAGTTATGTCTGATTCATTCTACTGTCTTTCCTATTCCCATTCTCCCTCCAGATTTAATAGAAACATACTATTGCGTGAGGATAACACAGTAATAGGGCAAGGCAATGAAAGTGTATTGTATCATCCCAGATAAGTGAGAACCGATCCTCCTTCCTGATGGGTTTGAGAGATTTTACTTTCCAATCAATACTTACATATCACATATCCAGTCTGAGTTAACCTGCTCTGGTAAAGACATAATATCCAAAACAACAGATAAAATTGGAGTATTACGCGGCTAAGTTTGTGGTCGTCCAATGTCATCTGCTAAAATTCATCCAGATTTTGCAGGGACCAGATTGGTGAATTAAATAGGAGTTATAAGGAGTTCACCTTTGGAACTATTTAAGTCTTTGAAGGTGGCACAAATCCCTGTTATCCCTCTGAATGAGATATTTATTATCATGGTCAGAGGGAGTAATTTCATGAGCTTCCCCGTGGATCTCCTATTATGAGAGTTCTTATTCAAGGAATCAATATGAAGACTCTGCTATCTTCCAAGTCTGCTCATCCTGATTGTGCATTCTGGAACCAAGGAAATGATACCTGGGGTCGGAGGGTGGGCAAGATCATGGGGGAGTGTCTTGTGGGGGGAGATGGCAGGATCCATAGACTCAATGTGAGACATGTTATCAAGGAATTTACTTATTTTCGGACACCCACATGTCCCTACTCTAAGGGAGTCACAATGACAACTGGCTCCCGGAGTATCACTATATCCAAGAGCCCTATCTGGATATAAGATTTGAGTATTTCCTTCTTTCAGTGTCTAGCACTCTCAGAGACGGCCACATATGCTTTGGGGAAGCACAGAGGAATGGATACTGAAATGACTATGCTGTACTTACTGTATATACAGGGTCCTTCCTCCTGAGGACTAACCTCTACTTTAACCAATGAGTTCTGACTCCACGATTTGACTTAGGTTTTGAAATTGGGCAAGAGATTGCAAGTTTCCACTAGGGATGACTAACTTTAGCCCTCTGATCATCCATTCTCGATTTTCTTATTTACTTATTTATTTTTGTACCAGGGAGTAAACCCAGGGACTCTTAACCATTAAGCCACATCCCCAGCCCTTTTTATTTTTTTACTTGGAGACATGGTCTTGCTAAATTGCTGAGGCTGGCTTTGAACTTGTGATCCTCCTGCCTCAGCCTCCTGAGCCGCTGGGATTATAGGAATGCACCACCACACCCAGCCATTCTGGATCTCTTCTTAAAGTTTAAAACTGCCGGGCTGGGGAGATAGCTCAGTTGGTAGAGTGCTTACCTTGCAGGCATGAGGCCCTGGGTTTGATCCCCAGTACCGCAAAAAAACAAACAAACAACTGCCCTAAGATTTTTAGGATACCCTATTGGTAACACCCTTGCTGGTGCCCATTTATCTTGCCTCCTGAAACACCATGTTCTATTATCTACCTCCTTAGATCTTCCCTGGATGTCATTACAAACTTCTTGTCATTACAACAATTATGTCATCTACTTCTGACAACCAAGTGCTGTCATATGGCTTCTGCTGTTTTGTGATTCTATTACCCTTCATGCTCCCAGAGAGACCAGTTTCATGACAGCATCCCTCGCAGCCCTGACCAACAGGAGACAGAGCCACCAAGTTTCTCAATGACACTGGGGCCCTCACCAGTGCATTCCTTATCTCCTTCACAAATGAAGTCCTCCCAGGAGACAGTCAACTGACTACATATAGGAGACCTAGCCCAGTATGTCTGCCTCCCTAAGTCTTTTGATTCTTTTCTCCATGGTCAACCCCGAAGCTCTGCTATCTTTACTTCATTTCATGTAGGTCAATACTTTTTTCAACTTTCAAAGTTATCCAAGAAGTATATTAGACCTACCTCCTGGGACCCTTGCTGGGAAACCAAATCCTGAGTGGTAGCAAAATGTCCCCTTATTGACAAATTCCATCTTATCCAGTTTCACATTTCAACACTTTGATCTAGCATGTCATGATTGGTTCCTAGGTATTCCCACCAACTGCGGCCAGTTCATGTTAGTCAGGTTTTGAGTTCCTTTGGTATGGACTCCTCTCCTCCCTTAGCAGGACGTGTCTCTGTGGTGCTGACATTTGATCCTAATTATAGATTTTGTGGCCCAGGGCAGAGGTGCAGGCAGATCTCAAGGAGAACAAGCATCGTCATGAAAGGTACTGTCTACTCCATACTCCTCAAGCAATGGGGACCCAATATCTTCTGAAAAGGTGATGTGGGACATTTCTGCAGCCCAAGAGAATCCAGGGTAACATAGGAATTTCAAATTTTCAAGTGCATGTACTTACCTGATATTCCCAACCTCAACCTTAAAGTTCCACTCCTTCGGACTGGGGAGATAGCTCAGTCAGTAGAGTGCTTACCTTGCAAGCACAAGGCCCTGGGTTCAATCCCCGGCACCACAATAAATAAATAAATAAATAAAAGTTCCGCTCCTTCCCTAGCACAGTCCTACAGTCCTAGGTGTATCATCTCATCAACTCTTCTTGGTTCATTTCTTTAATGTCATCAAAACACATTTATTGAGGACATTGGACTGAATGTTGGGATATAAAGAGATATGACTAGTGCCTTCTTTTACAAGGCTTCAATGTATGTTTAGGAAACAGAAAATGTACATTAAAACATAAATATTGAGGCTGGGGGTGTAGTTCATTGGCAGAGTGCTTGCTTAGCAGTTTCAAGGGCCTGGGTTTGACCTTCAGCACCAATAAATAAATAAATAAATAATACAACATAACATAACATAAATACAGAGGAATATTTAAGCCAGTACTTTGAAGTCACTGCCCCTACTCCTGAAGTATACAATAGAAACTTCCATGATTCATAAATCAGATCTTCCTTCATAAATAACATGACATAATACGGGGATTTAGAGTATATTCTCCACTCTGTGTCATTCCAGAACTGTCACTTCTCCCTTAAGCAATCCTACCTTCACATTTCTAAGCCACAGACTTTGCTGGTTATTCTTACGTTTCTTAGATTTGTTGCATTCAGCTCACTTACAATGGAACCACATTGGCTTCCTTAAGTAAGATCCCTGCTGGTCATATCTGCCACCTTGAGGCTGATCCAGATTAAGTCCTGGTTCCCCA
Organism: Sciurus carolinensis; assembly: GCF_902686445.1. Lineage (NCBI taxonomy): Eukaryota > Metazoa > Chordata > Mammalia > Rodentia > Sciuridae > Sciurus > Sciurus carolinensis. Next base: position 35,992,000 of record NC_062216.1, read on the forward strand.
GCTGCCAACCTGACAGTTGAACTGTATGGATCTATGAACTCAGGAACAGGCCAACATTGTGAAAAACCTAGCCATTAGTGAATCTATTCTGTTTTTGCTCAGGACACCTTAGTGTGTGTTTGGCAAGTAGGCCAGGAACTAGAGATCTCAGCTTATCTCAGGCACTCTAAATAGCAAGATACGGGAAGGCAAAAACCAGTTCCATAGTCAGTGAAACAAAGATGTGTGTTCCTGACAATAGATGAAGAAATCCCCATTGAGTTAGACATCCTGCTTGTAGCTCCTGAGATCTCGCTCTCCTAGCTTTCTACCCAGCACTGTGCTTAAGGATTTACCATCTTTCTCTCACTACACTGTACATGCCTCACAAAAGAGAGCCATGTTAACGCACATCCCCACATTTAGTTGGCTCCCCTTGAGGCCTGGATGGGAAATGCCTTCCTTATGTGGAAAGGCAGGAAACATTCCTGACGAGAGGTGTCCATGGCTCAAACACACGTGAATCCAGTTTAAACCAAGGAAACAGGCCAAACCACAAGAAGCTGAGAACTGGAATAATTTCTACCAGAGCAGACAGACAGAGGAAGCAGCCAGGACAGTCAAGCACCAAGAGAACTGGGCAGGGGCCAGAAGGAGGGGTTTCAGAAAACAGTATATGGTCAGTGATTCACAGATTATAAAGCCCACTGGGACCATAGGGTCTTGTGCTATCATTGAGTCCCTGAAAGACAAAAGAAGAAGCCTGAATTCCCTACCACCTTGAGGTTTGAACAAGTACTTTTTGAGAGTAACTAGAATACTTACAGAAGAAAAAAACTCAGGAAATTTGAAAGTAAAGAACTGGGTACAAGGAGTGTTCAAGGTAGACCTTAGTCCTAAGATAAAAGGCAAGAATTCAATTACAAAATGAAATAAAACTTCACCACAGTAAGGTCTTTCCAAACACATTACCAGGCAAATGGAGACAAGTAGATACTAAATAGGTGGATGGATGAATTAAAAAGACTTGTTATGTAGACCACCAGGTCAGGATTCCTCGAATTCCTATCTTCCAGGAGTCAGATGCACCCCAGATTCTACAAAAAGAGCACAGTTTCAAAGGACCATGTGGCCCCCATATTTTAGGGCCAAGGGATACATCAGAACATGATGGAGCTTAGAGTTGTTGGCTTTTATATGCCAACATTCATAGAAAGGACCTGAAGGCCATGTAGTCTCAACTTTACCTTACACTAAAAGCATTGGTAACTTGGTCTTACATTCACCCTTTCAATACAACTGCAAGCCAGCACCAACTCGTCAACCTTGTAAGTGCGCCATCTTGGAAGTGGATTTTCCTGGCCCAGTCAATGAACCACAGCTAATGTCAAGTAGAACAGAGATCAGCTATTCCCTCCAGGCTCTGACTAAACTGCCAAAAAACAAATAAATCAATTTGTTGATTGCAGCCACAACATTCTATAATGGTTTGATATACAGCGATACCCAAAATCATCACTCATTATTTCTTACATCTGCTCCCTCCTCTGCATCCCTGTTGCTGCTCACTTATTTCAGGTCCTCCTCAACAGATTAACTGGTTGTCTGCCTTTGCATTGCTTCCTCCTCTTTCCCACCCCTGGTTTCCCAAAGCTACCTCCCTAATCAATTCTTCAGGGTGATATTTCTAAAACATAAATCTACTAAAATCCTTCAGTGTCTTCCCTTTCCCTTCAGATTGAAATCCAATCTTGTTTACTAGTCATATAAGTCTTACATGATCTGAATCCTGCTTATTTGTTCAGTTTTCAAAACATATCTCCCCTCCACCAAGCTACAGTTACATGACCTTCTTGAGCACACTAAATGGACCACATATTTCATGTTTCTGTACCATCTGAAGATTCCCTCAACTTCGAATGCCATCGTTCCTGACTTTGTCAGGTTAATGACCATGAACTATAAAACCCAGCTCCCACCCCACCTCTTTTAGAAAGTTTTCTTCATCCCTCTCCTCTTCCCACCTCCATCTTTCTCCTTCTCTTTCCCACTGCTACCCTAGAAATAGTGACTTCTCTGAGTTCTCTCAGAACCCTCTGCATGCTTCTTTATAGCTTCATAACACTATTAAATGTGTATACTCATTTTCCACTCCATTATAGGCTTTCCAGTGGTAGGAATGGTGTCATCTTTTATGTCCGAATCCCGAAAGCACAGCACAAAGACTAAACAGCTCAAGTAGGTAAAGCTTAGAATATTTTGCTGAATAAATGAATACAAATCATTGTATAAGACACTTTAATTTATTATCCACGTTGTCTATGTTTTCTGGTTCTGGAAGCATTACTCCCAATGCCTGTTGGAAAATCACTTTTGCACCAGACTATTTATGAGGTTTGCATGGAACTGATCTCATGGGCAGAAGCCTATCACCATATCTCATCTCTCTGGCCACATGATTTCTGCAGGGGTGAGGATTTAACCCAAGTAAATTCAAGAGGGTATGAAGACACTTGTTGAGGTTTATGGGAAAGAGGGTCTTGTACTCTTTTTTTTCCTTTCTTTCAAGTGCATTAGTGTCTTTGCACTCTTTATTGACTTTGTTGCTCCAAATATGTGAAGCTTGCAGTGGCCTTCCCCTGTAGCATCTTGCAAGCAGGAACTTTTGGGAAGACCAGAACTTCTGGGAATTGGGGCCAGGAAAGGCCACCATAAACACCTGAGAAGGTTGCCAACCTAGAGGAAGCACTATGGAGAGGAGAAACCTGCTCATGTTATTTCTTCTCTCAGTCAGGTCAATTGGACATTTAGCATATGTGAACCAGTAGTTTCTCATTTTGGTTTAAGTGAGTCGCAATATTCTGTCAGGGTGTCCAAATTTATTACTGATGATGTAGCAAAAATCCGTCATAGCTAATGATAATCAGTCTAGTTATTTTATACTGTAACCTGAAAAACTGTTTAGTTTTACACATTAGTATGTCATTGTATTAGCTTTTCAACTAGATAGTTTGTTCTTTTGAGTCTGGGTCTTAGGTCTTCTCCACAAGAATGCATATTTATAGAGGACATGAAATGTATACTTAATATATTGAGTAGAAATTAAACAAAGACCAACTAAATGAGAACCAGCAGAGGCTGCTTATTCAGAGCTTGCTGTAGCAAGGGAGTCAACCACATTATTTATGTTTTGGCAGAGACTCAAAGGCCTGGAGAGAAGAGTGGGAAAAATGGAATACCTTGGGTGTGTCTTGCATGGAGGCAGTTGGCATGGGGAAGCTGCAGACAGGCTAACTAAAAGTGGGGCATTCTACAAGATTGGTTAGGGGAACATATGCTTTCTCCACTTGGTAGTAGATTGAGAAGTTATTAATCAAGCTCTGGCCATTTGGTCAACTGTTATACAGGCTATTATTTGGCTTCCTAGGTTGTTACCAGAGATAACAATCTGACTTTCTTTAAGTCTGACTTATAGCAGGAAACCTGCTAGTTGCTATGGTGTGATCAGAGCTCTATTTTACCTGTGGTTTGATAACTGCATGATCAGTCTCTCAGTTGATTGAATCTCCTTTCCCAGATTTTTAGAGACAGGCATAAAGGCACACACCTAAATCTTAGTGGTTTGGTAGGCTGAGGCAGGGGAATCATGAGTTCAAAGCCAGTCTCAGAAACTTAGCAAGGCCCTAAGCTCTAAATAAAACGTTAAGAAAAAAGGGCCAGGGATGTGACTCAGTGGTTAAGTACCCTTGGGTTTAATTCCTGGTTTAAAAAAAAAAAAAAAAAAAACAGACTTCGAGACTAGTTGGGGAATTGTCTTTCATGCTAAAACTTTTTTTTTAATGTGTTTAGTATTTTTAATGCCTTAAGGACTGTTTCAAATCCAATCTGGGGGCTGGGGAGACAGCTCAGTCGGTAGAGTGCTTACCTTGCATGCACAAGGTCCTGGGTTCCATCCCCAGCACTGCAAAAAAAAAAAAAAAAATTTAATCTCAAATCCAATCTGGATTCAGAGATTACATCCAATCTGTAGTGATATTTAGATAGACTCAGAAAGAGAAAAACAACTCTACCCATGAGCGGTCACATAATAATTAATGGAGGTTGTTCCTAGAAGTAAAAGAAAAATATCACAAAGATATTTCTCAGCCCGTGAGGCAGGTCTTCCGAGTTCCACATGAAGTGAAAAAGTAAGTGGAGATTACGAATGAAGAAAGTCCTCCTTCAGAAGGACTAGTGAACTGTTGATGCATTTCACATACTAAATAACCATACCACGTGTAGTTATTACCTAAGCAGAGCCACATGTCCAGAGCTTGGAAATTATACTTCCAGGCTGAATTTAAGAGATTTGAGAAGTGCACAACAAATTTTTTAGCACAAAAGGAAGAAGATTCTAGAATAAGTTTAACCTCTGACACAATTCCCCTTTTGACAATAGAAAGCTTGGCAGGTGTGGCAGGGCATGCTTGTGATCCCACCCACTCGGTAGGTTAAGGCTGGAGGAACAAGAGTTTGAGCCCAGCCTGGGCAACAGAGCAAGACCCGGATGTGGAAAATAAACAAATAGAAATAGAAAGCTTATCAACATGAAAGACTCTTGATCACCATTTTGACAATGTTAGAGCTACATTTTCACAGTGTATGTTCGTAAACTTTAATTACTAGAACTAAAAGGGAGCAGCACATATGGTAAGACTATCTTAAAATGTAAAGTGACAGATGTCTATAAATATTAAAATTCTGTAATTATCAGTATAGTTCATTAATTATCTGTCATTGGGTCTTAAAAATAGGAATGATATTTATTCACAAACATTCAACCATTTAATGAATAAGACCTTGTATGAGAATAAGATATAACAATCCGAAGTCCTTCTAGGATATTATTTTATTTTTAATAATCATGCAATCAGAAGTATTGTTTTAATTATTAATACACTTTCATCATGTGAATATTGCAAACCAGAGCTTAATTTGAATTTAAGCATGCTTAATTTCCTTCTTTCCATAAATCTATTGTACTAGAGTCCAATTGTCATTTTGTTTCATTTTTTATTTAGTTTATCTCCTATTGTTATTATTTCTCCTTTTCTTATTTCTTATGTTTCACCTCTTTTCAATTATTATTAATATTAATTATTTGAACATTTATATATTTAACGTCCAACCATCTAAAACTTGGTATCAACAATGGTCATTTGCTTCCTCTGACTTAATTTTTTAGTGATATTTGTTTTCTGTTCTTCAGTGTCTCATTTTATGTGTTTTATATGTCACCACTTCCTCCATTATTTCAATTTTTTTTTCTTTTAACATCCAGATGATCCAAAACTAAAACACAAAACCAGATTAAGGAAATTATATTACAAACACCTGCCAACCCATTACTCTGCTTCTATTGACATTTTGCCATATTTGCTTCAGATTTTTATTTTCTTGGGAAATTAAAAAAAAATAGGTTAAGGAAATCCTTTTCCTGTTTTAGTGTAAACAAAATGCTATCATGAAGTGACACTGAATGTTAGCGAAGGCTATTGCTGTCTTTTCCATATTGTTCTCCTCTTTTCTCTTTTAATGTGTTAATATGTTAACAATGTGAACACAGTTTTAAATTTTAAACTGTGTTCGCACTCTGGGATAAATGCAATTTGTTCATAGCATATTGTTTTATTTTTGTATTGCTGAAACTACATTTGCTAAAATTTATTTAGAATTTTTGTAACTATATTCATAAATGAGGTTGATACATACATACGTACATATGCACATACATACATGATGTTTTTTTTGGTACTGGGGATTAAACCCAGGGGTGATCTACTGCTGAACTACCCATCTCTCAGTCCTCCATCCCCTAACCCTTTTAATTTCTTAGTGACAGGGTCTCACTAAATTTCCCAAGCTGCCTCCAAACTTGGAATCCTCCTGCCTCAGCCTCCTGTTGCTGGGATTATAGGTGTGTGCCTCTGCACCCAGCATTTTGATTTTTCTTGTTCATACTGCTTTAGTCAAGATGGTATTAGTTCATGAAATGAGATGGGAATCTTTCCTTCTCTTTCTATTTAAAAGAGTTTTTAGATTATCCAGAAAAATCATTTGTTATACACTTAACACTTGTAGAGTTGAGTTTTTTCATGGATTGATTTTTAATTACTGATAAACTCTTTCATGATTATTGATATACAGGTTTTCTGTTTCTTATAGAATCCCTTTTTATAAGTTATAATTATTTTAGTGAACTGTCCATTTAATCTTTTTCCCATTTATTATCATTGTCGTGAATAGGATTCTTTTATGGTTTTCAAAATCTTTATTCCCTCTTTGGCAATGACATATTTTAGTCCTAGCACTGATCTCATTTTTATCCTTTATTTTTCATGCCTTATCTCATTTTTGCCAGCTCAGTCTTGCTTGCTAGCCTTACCATTTTATTAGTTTGTACCACGACTCATCTCTGGTCTATAATTTGTTTGTTTTCTGTTATTTCAACTCATGTTTTCTACTAATCCTTTGCATCTACTATTTTCGAATTTACTGTGTTGATTGTTTATCTCATTGGTTTTCAATCTTTTCTTTTTGGGGGAATGTACTAGGGATGGAATATAGGGGCACTTTACCATTGAGCTACATTCCCAACCCTTTTTATTTTTTATTTTGAGAAAGGGTCTTGCTAACTTGCTCAGTCTGGCCTCCAACTCTTGATCCTCGTGCCTCAGCCTCCAGAGCCTCTGGGATTACAGGTATGTGCTACCATACCATACCATGTTTTCAGTAATATATAAGCATCTCTGATTGTAAATTTCCCACTTACTCACTTTTAACAATGTGTTATATTCATGATAGTTCAGTTACACACTTGCTTTCTAAATGAAAACACAGTTTGGGGTTGTAATTTTTAAAAAAAGCTGTGTTCTGTATCTAGGGTAAGTTATTTAATCATTTGGAGTGGAGATGATGATAGTTCTTACTGGACAAGTTTTTAGGAGGGTTAAATTAGCTGATACGTGTAAAACGCACAAAAAGTCTGATACTCAGTAAATGCTCAATCGCTGTTAGCAATTGTCATTTCTTTATGGGGTTTTGTTGTTGTTAGCTTTTAATATTTTTTAATTTCAAAAATAAAAAAAGTTTGTAATTGAATTTTTTAAAATTCAACTATTTCAGTAAGAGAATATAACCAAAATAATAAAAAATGTTTCAATCCCTACCTATTTTTAATGTCATTTTTACAGAAATAGAAAAAAAAATCTTTAAATATATATGGTACCACCGAAGACCCCAAATAATCTCTCTGCTTCCTGTTGCCACGTCCTGGGGTGCTTTCCTCCACCACACCCTTCTGCCATTATGTTCTGCCTCACTTGGAGCCCGGAGCTATGGAGTGGGCTGTCTTTGAACTGAAAACTCTGAAATCATGCTCAGTAGGAAAAGTGACATCCTTCAAGCTGGACAACAAAACAGTCTCTCCTTTGATGGTTCCTACTTGCTATGAGGGTCTTGCTTGCTATTTTTCTCAGGGTGGCCTTGAACTCTTGGACTCAAGTGATACTCCCTCCTTAGACTCTGGAGTAGTTGGGATTACAGGCACACACACTGTAGCTCCTGGTTAAAACTTGCATATACTGAAATGCACCAATCCGAGCTGTGCAATTTTGACAAATGAATGCACCAATCCTCATAAAGATAGTAACAGTAAACTCCAAAAAAAAAAAAAGGACCCAAATAGCCAAAGAAATCTTAAGTAATAAGAACAAAGACAAAGACATATGACTTGACTTCAAAATATATTATAAAGCAATTAAAATCAAAACAGCAAAGTACTACCATTAAAAACAGATTCATAGCCCAATGGAACAGGATTAAAAGCCCAAAAATAAAAAATAAGCCCAGAGATTTTTGTTTTGTTTTTTGTTTTTCATTGTTTTGTTTTATTGATATTGTGAATTTAACACAGAGGAGATTTACTACTGAGTTACATCCCCACCCATTATTACTACAACTATTATTATTGTTATTATTTTTGAGAAAGGGTCTCACTAAGTTGCTTTTGGGCCTTACTAAGTTGCTCGGGCTGGCCTCAAACCTGCAGTCCTTATGCCTCAGCCTCCCAAGTTGCTAGGATTACAGGTGTGTACCACCATTCCAATTCCAATCCAGGCATTTTTATTGGAGGGAGGGAGACTAGAGATTAAACTCAGGAGCGCTCAACCACTGAGCCACATCCCCAGCCCTATTTTGTATTTTATTTCGAGACAAAGCCTCACTGAATTGCTTAGCACCTCGTGGTTGCTGAGGCTGACTTTGAACTCGAGATCCTCCTGTCTTAGCCTCTTAAACCACTGGGGTTACAGGTGTGTGCCACTGTGCTGGGTCAGTCCAGGCATTTTTGATCAATGTATTTTTGACAAAGGTGTCAAGAATACATAATGGGAGAGAAGACAATCTCTTCAATAAATAGTGCTGGGAAAACTGGTTACCCACATGCAGAGAAGTGAAACTGAACCCTTATTTCTTATCATATACAAAAATCAACTCAAAATGAATTAAAGACTTAAATGTAAGACCTGAACTTTAAAATTACTAGAAGAAAACATAAGATGAAATCTCCACAACACTGGTATGGAGAAGAATTTTCTTTTAGGTATGACTCCAAAACTCAAACAATAAAAGCAAACATTGACAAATGGGATCGTATTAGACTAATAAGCTTCTGAGCCAGGTGTGGTGCTGCATGCCTGTAACCCCAGCAGCTTGGGAGGCTGAGGCAGGAGGATCCTGAAGTCAAAGCCAGTCTCAGCAACTTAGCGAGGTCCTGTGCAACTTAGCAAGATCCTGTCTCAAAATAAAAAATAAAAAATGAAGGGCTGAGGATGTGGCTCAGGTTAAGTGCCCTTGGGTTCAATCCCTGGCACCATAAACAAAAACAAAAACAAAAACAGACAAACCAAAAAAATCCACAATGAGATATCATCTCACACCTGTTAAAATGTTTTTTGTTTTTTGTTTTTTTTTTTTTGGTGCTAGGGATCGAACCCAGGGCCTTGTGCTTGCAAGGCAAGCACTCTACCAACTGAGTTATCCCCCCAGCCCCTGTTAAAATGGTTTTTATCAAAAAGATGAAAGTCAGTAATTATTGGCAGGGACCCGGAGAACTGGGAACCCTTGCACACTGTTGGTAGGAATATAAATTAGTAGTCATTGTGGAATACAATATGGAGGTTCTTCAAAAAACTAAAAATAGACTCAGAATATGACCTGGCAATACCACTTCTGTGAACATATCCAAAGGAATTGAAGTCAATACGTGAAAGTGACAACTGCACTTCCAAGTTCATTGCCATGCTGTTCATGATAGCCAAAACACGAAATCGAACTCAGCATCCATCAGAGGATGAATGAATAAGGAGTATGTGATCTATACACAGCCTTTAAAAAGGAATGACATCCTGTCATTTGGGACAACATGGATGAATATAGAGGACATTATGCCTAGGGAAATAATCCAGCCCAGAAAAGCAAATATCGCATTATCTCACATACATGTGGAATTGAAAAGAAGTTGAATAAAGTTGAAATAGAGTAGAATGGGGGTCATCAATGGTGGGGGGGGGCGAGTGAGGAGCTGCTAGTCAAAGGGTAGGATATTTCAAATACACAGAGGAATAAGTTTTGAGATCTGTTGCACACAATGGTGACTATAATAATTAAGAATGTATTGAGTATTTCAAAAGAACTAAGACCGTAAATTTCAAATGTATCACCACAAAAAATGTTGAGATGACAGATATGTTAATAAGCTTGATTTAAACATTCCATCTGTGTGTGCGTGTGCGTGTGTGTGTGTGTGTGTGTGTGTGTGTGGTGTGCATGTGTGTACCCTACTCTGTGAATGTAATACAATTATGACTTAGCAATTTAAAATAATTTAATAATAAAAAGTTTTTATATTTGTTGGTATTTCCTTTGTGACCCTAATATGTTACATGTATGCCTAAAGTCTATGTCTATTCTCTAATTGTGGAGCATTTTTAGATGACCTTTGTCTTATGTTTGTCGTATTGTTAAAACCTGAAATATCTTTATTAAACTTTTCTTTTCTTGATCTGTCAGTTAGAGAAAATGATGCATTAAAAATCTTTTCTAACCTGGTGTAGTGGTGCACACCTGTATTCCCAGCTACTCCGGAACCTGAGGCAGTGTTGCAACTTCAGGATCAGCCAGGGCAATGCAGGGAGATCCTGTCACAAAATAAGAGAAAAAGGGCTGGGGTGTAGCTCAGTGGTAGAGAGACCCTGGGTTTGATCCCTGCAAGTGGGTAGTTATTTTATGTTTTTCTCACATCTTTTTTTTTTTTTTTTTATTATAAAATTGTAAACAAATGGGGTACATGTTGTTTCTCTGTCTGTACATGGCGTAAAGGCATACCATTTGTGTAATCATAAATCTACATAGGGTAATGTTGTTTGATTCATTCTGCCATTTTTTCCCCTTCCCCCTCTCCCCTCCCACCCTTCCCCTCCATCTATACAGTCCTTCCTTCCTCCATTCCTGCCCCCCTCCCTAAACCCAACTCCAACCCCAACACTAACCCTTCCCACCCCCCATTATGTGTCAGCCACTTATTAGCGATAAAAATATGGAACGCTTCACGAATTTGCGTGTCATCCTTGCGCAGGGGCCATGCTAATCTTCTCTGTATCGTTCCAATTTTAGTATATGTGCTGCCGAAGCGAGCACTTTTTCTCACATCTTTCTGTCAAAATTTCCACTTTATATTTGAGGCTTTGTTACTATTGTACAAACAGTATAAATTCTGTTGTATAGAATTATCCATTTAGGTGAATTCCTCCTTGTTTATTATTAACATGTCTTCATCTCCAAACATGCTTTTTTCTTTAGCTCTTACATGCCCAAAATTGGTGTAGCCCACCAGGTTTGTTTTGTTTTGTTTTTGGAGAGTGTGTTTTGGTTTCACTCTTTGGATTCTTTACTTTCAACCTTTCTGATCTACGGATAGCTCTTGTAAACAGAATACAGCAAGAGTATTCAACAAGAATACGAAAACAATTTTTGTAACTGAGACTAAGATCATTTATATCTGTTAGAACTACTAATATGTACCTGGACACAGTGGTGCACGCCTGTAATCCCGGTGAATGGGGAGGCCAAAGAAGGAGGATCATAAGTTTGAGGCCAGCCTCAGCAATGTAGCAAGACCCTGTCCCAAAATAATAAAAAGCATGGGAGTGGCTCAGTGGTAAAGCACCCCTGAGTTCAATCCCAACACCGAAAAAAAAAAAGGTAGAACTACTAACACGTTGGATTTATTCCCACTAGTTTAATTTTGTGCTAATTTTCATGCCTTGCTTCTTATTCTCCTTTCCCATCTCGTAGTAAATTAATCTTTTCATCATCCCTCCCTTTTATTTTCAACTCACATTGAAGTTATCTGTTCACTTTTATTCTTTTAGAAATCATTCTTAAATTTTCAAGATAGACATTTGATACAAAACCAAAAATTAACCAATATTCTCACCTTCTTCCCAGACATCATTAGGATTTAAGAAGGTGTTTTGAAACTCCCATAACTTTGTTATTCTTTCCAGTATTTAGTTACAACATTGCTTTTAAACCTTCCAATCTGTCATTATTATTGGGGTTTTTTTGTTATTATTTGCCACAGTTAGTGTTTTGTAGTTTTAGCCAAACATTTATATATTTCTTTGCTTTCTATTTATTCTTGTAACTTGATCTTTCCTTGTGAGTGCAATTTTCTTGTCCCTAAAGAGTAAAATTAAATAGTTATTTCCGTGAGAGTCTGTTAAGGTAAACACATTCTCCAGGTATTTCCAAGCCAAGAAATGAATATAAATTAGTGTTCTTGGGCTGGGACCATTGGTTTTTTTCCCTCATCTTTTTCACTGAGCTTAGTACCTTTCAAGGGACCCAGATTTATGTGGGGAATCTCAGTTCCTACCCTCTGTCAACCATAGGCCCAACGCACCAATTCTTGTACCTGTATGAAATTTTAACCCATATCCCTATACTTTGAGGGACTTTTGGGCTCCCCCTTCAGACCCTCTGCACATAACTCCAGTTTTCAGTTTTAGATAGTTCTCTGGGAAATGCCTTCTTGAACACTCAGTTCTACATTTTAGAGAATGTTTGATCGATTTTTACCAGCATTTGTACAAATGCTTTCAAGGAGGATTTGCAATATATTAGGTCCACAATGCTGCCAATGCACAAGTTATAGATCTACAATTTCCTCACAAAATTTTCCTTTCTGGACTAGGATCACATTTTTAAATCAATCCCCCCTCTGTGACATTACCATATATAACAAAAGTCTTTAATAAATGCTAAAATTCATTGTGTTAAATAGAATCTTTTAAAATAACTATTAACAACAACTTTTACAGTGAACCAGCGTATGTCTTATTCTCTCAAAACTGGTCAAGAGGTTACTTTTTCATTGATGAGCTTCTACTTTATCTTTTCTTTTTTTACATATACACAAGTTCAGGACAAATCTGTTCCTGCTAATGTGAAATATGGATTCACTGTGAACATTTACAATACTAACTGGTTCATAAAAAGAAGATGTTTCTGCACTTGACAGACAGGCCGTCAGAGGTTTACAAGTATAAGTTCTGGGAAATTCCTTTCCCAAGAACCTCATAAACCAGGTATGTTTGTGTGGAATTATACCACAAACTCTTGAACACATTAAGTTATAAATTGAATTTCAAAAGATCTTTAGCAATAAGTTATAGGGTGGCAGTCTCCAAAGGACTTAATTTAATGTCAAACATACACTCCCATGCAACATACTCATGCACACAAGTTGTTGTTGTTTGTAGTTTTTAATCAAAGTGTCTGTAAAAGAATACTGTTGGGCCCAATTCTCCCTTTATAACCAAGGAGCAAAAGGGATGCAGAGAGAGTAAAAACCAAAGTAGACACAGAAACGCTCCCCTGTTGATCAGCCCCTGCAGTGATAAAGATAAAGAGAAGACTTAAGTCATCAAACTCAGCATCCTAGAAGTATGAGGTAGTTCACAGAAAAGTCACCATACAAAACATGGGATCCCCTTCCTGTTTCCCACACTAGGTAAAGCAACCATGTGCGGAGTCGCTCCTCTGTGCTTTGTATCATTGCCCTGAACAATGGGATAGATATGAACGTAGAGCTTAGCACTTAGAAAACAAGCAGGTGTAACCATGACCCATGTCAAGAAATAGCATGGGAAGGTTGTCACAAAGCAGCTTTCCACCAAGTGTCTTTCAGCACGTCTCTTCCCTCTTTCCCCAAAAGGCTACTACTCTCCTGACTTTTGCAATGATTTCTTTGCTTTTTATTTCCCCTATGTATTTTTTCCTATGCAATATAGAATCATTCTGCCTATTTATGAAACTTACACAGAGTTTTAAGTAAAATCACCATGTTTATATTCTTTTTGGACTTGTTTTCCCTTAGCAGTGATTCATCCTCGTTGTGTATAATGACGACTAATTTATTAGCCTATTTATCCTATTATTGCTCTACCATATTTTATCGCAATATCCTCCTCCAAATCCTCTATATTTACCATTGTGCTATCCAGTCCCTGCACCCCATGGGGGGAACACCTAGCTCTTTTTAAATACTTCAGACATACTTTATGTTCCTTTTGTCTTTGGCACTCAAGAGAGTCTGAAATTGTTTATACTTTACTTGAAATTCTAGGAATACAAAGAGTTGCTTGGTTACTAATGAATAATATTTAAAAGTTATTTTTTACCTGTGATCATAGCACTTATCTCAGATAAGGCACCAAGAAAGCAGTCAGCAAATTCTTGCAGGCGGTAATACTGATGGTGCCTGACTGGTCACCAGAAGCACTTCAGAGAAGAGTTTTGAGTTAGTTATATTTAAAGCACATCTCTCTTTTTCCACCTTACACTGAATAATTAAGTTTAAAGAAATTCACTTGATCTTTTTTTATTGTGCTGAAATATGCAAAACAGAAAAGTTACCATTTTAACAACTTTTAGGTATACGATTCAGGGCATTAAGTACATTCACATTTTTCTGCAACCCTCACCACTATCCATTTCCAGAATCTCTTCATCATCCCAGACAGAAAATGTACTCTGGGATCATATAGTATTTGTGCTGTTGAGTTGGGCTTTATTACATCACTTGATGCTCTTTAATTATTAAGGAATCATGAATGAAGTGCCTCAAAGAGGCCTAAATAAAAAAAGGGCTGGGAATATAGCTCAGTTGGTAGAGTGCTTGCCTTGCATGCACAAGGCCCTGGATTCAATCCACAGCACCAATAAATAAATAAATAAATAAATAAATAAATAATAAAATGCAAGCCCCCATCCACTCCAGAGACCAGTCTTATCGGCAGTCTACCTCCTGAGCCAAGGCTGTGCGCTCCTGTTGCTGAAGAGTGGCCAGGTCCAAAGTCACCAGGGAAACTGGAGAGAGAAATCGTAGTGTGTGTAGGTGGAAGACTGTGGGTTTTACACCAAGCAAACAAATTTCCACAATAGCTTCTCCATTTTGCTTTCCCATTAACAAGACACAAGGGTTCCAATCTCTCCAAATCTTTGTCAACACTTATTATTATCTATATTATTTACAGCAACCATCCCAATGGGTATGAGGTGTGATTTTGATTTACAGTTTCTTAGTTTTGTTGGGCTTCATTTCAAATGCTTATTGGCCATTTGTATGTCTTCTTTGGAGAAATGTCTATTCCCAAGTCCTTTGCTTATTTTTTAATTGGTTTGTTTGACTTTTATTGTTATATTGTAGGAGTTCTTTATATATTACAAATATGAATATCTTATCAGATATGAGTTGCAAATATTTCTCTCATTCCATAAATTGTCCTTTTACTTTGCCAATTGTGTTCTTTGAGGCACAATTATTATTATTTTTTATTTATATATTTTGGGTAGACTGGGGATTAAACCCAGAGCTCATACATCCTAGGCAAGTTCTCTACCACTGAACTACAATCCCAACCTGGAAGTTTTAAATTATGATTTCATCCCACTTATTTTTTCTTTTGTTGTCTGTGAATTGAGTATCTTGTTCAAAAAATCATTGCCAAATCCAATGTCATGGAGACATCTCCTATGTTTTCTTCTAAGAGTTTTACAGTTTTATACCCTTTGATTCATTTTGAATTAAATTTTGTATGTGGTGTAAGGTAAGGATTCATCTTCATTCTTTTGCAAATGTGAATGTCCCATTTTCCCAACACTATTTCTTGAGACTGTCTTCTCCCTATTAAATGATCTTGGCACCCTGTCAAAAATCATTTCTCCATATATGTGAGGATTTATTTCTGGCTGTTCTATTCTATTCCATTGGTCTATATGTGTTCCTTTATACTAATACTACCCTGTTTTGATTCCTGTAGTCTTGTACTAAGTTTTGAAATCAGGATATTTGGGGGGAAAATGCAGATATTAGGATATTAGGATGCAGATATTAGGGATAGAACCTTGAGGCACTCTACCACTGAGCTACAGCCCAACCCTTTTTATCTTGTATTTTGAGACAGGGTTTTGCTTAGTTGCCCATACTGGTCTCAGACTTGTGATTCTCCTGCCTCACTCAGCCTCCCAAGTAACTGGGAGGGATTACAGGTACGCTCCACCATGCCTGCCTGCAATGTATAAGTAAATATCACTGCAACACAAGAACCAAAAAATGCCAATATAAGAGCAGAAGTACTTATGGGGTTGGGGACAGGGACATTAGGAGTCAGGATGGGGACACTGAGGTTGAGATCAGCAACTTTCTTCTTTTTCACAGTCGTTTTGGCTGCTTTGGGTTTCTGGAGATTCCAAATGAAATTTAAGATATGACCTTTTGCTCAGACTTATGCTTATGTTTCTACCAGACTGCATGTAATGAAAGTCCACTTTCTTCCAGAACCATATTTATCCAGTCTACTGTAGTTGGACATTTGGTTCTTTTCCATTGGGACTAAGAACAATGCTTTTATAGACATTCTTACATGTATTTCCTTACTCTGCTGTGCAACAGTTTCTCTAGGAGGTATGCTTGGAAGTGGAATTAGTATGTTTATCTTTAACTTCATAATTCAATGCCCAACTATCTTCCAAAAGGTTTACACCTAATTTTTTTCATGTGGTGCTGGGGAAGGTAGAGTCTCTCACATGCTAGGCAGGTGCTCTACCACGGAGTTACATCCTCAATCCAGGTTAATACCTATTTATACTCCCACTAACAGCATGTAAGAGATTCTATTAGTGCACATTTTCATCATGAATTAACGAAATTTTTATCATAGTAGAAAATATTTCGAAGAAACCTAAATTGCTATCAGTGGGCAATTAACTAAACAAATCAAGACATAAACTTACAGGGCAATATTTTATAACCATTAAAAATTACAAGGATGACCTGGGCCTGGTGGCACACACCTGTAAACACAGCAACTCAGGAGGCTGAGGCAGAAGGATTGCAAGTTCAAGGTCAGTCTGGGTATCTTAGTTCACAAAACCCTGTCTCAGAATTAAAAATACATAGGATGAGGGACAGGGGGTTTAGTTCAGTGGTACAGTGCCCCTGGGTTCAATCCCCAATACATCAGGAGGAGGAGGAGGAGGAAGAGTAGAAGGAAGAGGAAGGACAAGGACAGCTAACCTTTATTGAGCTAGGTACCAGACACTGCTCTACGTGCTTTTCATAGATCATCTAGTTTGGTCATTACAATCGCTCCACAAGGTAAATTTTATTCTACCCATGTTACATGTGAAAAACAGAGACACAAAGATGTTAACTTACTTGCTCAGTTTCACATAGCTGGTAAACAGAGCCAGATTCAAATCCAGCTCACTCTAGCATTTATTAAATGACCCCAAATAAAAATTTTAAATTGAAGAAAGTCAAAGGTAAATGAAATGTACAAGTAAATACCATTGCAACACAAGAACACAAAACTGCCAATACAAGAGTCAAAGTACTTATGGGGTTGGGGGCAGAGGCATTGGGAGTCAGATGGGAATACTGCAAAAATAAACAGGGTAAACTAAACAGAGAAAGAGCACTTAAGAATGCAAAAGATGGCCAGGCATGGTGGCGCAAAGCTCTAAACCAAGTGACTCTGGAGGCTGAGGCAGGAGGATTGCAAGTTCTCAGCAATTTAGTGAAACCCTGACTCAAAATAAAAAATAAAAAGCACTGGGGACATAACTCAGTGGTAAAGCACCCCTGAGTTCAATCCCAAGTACTAGAAAGAAAGGAAGAAAAGAAAAGAAAAGAAAGAAAGAAAGAAAGAAAGAAAGAAAGAAAGAAAGAAAGAAAGAAAGAAAGAAAGAAAGAAAGGAAGGAAGGAAGAAAAAAGAAAAAATTAAAAGGGTTGGGGATGTAGTGTGCTTGTCCAGCATGAGTGAGACTCTGATCTGATCCCTAGCAACATGAAAGAAAAAAAAAAACTTTCAGTAACTTCAAGATGAGGAGGGCTGGGGATATAGCTCAGTTGGTAGAGTGCTTGCCTTGCAAGCACAAGGCCCTGGGTTCAATCCCCAGAACCGCAAAAAAAAAAAAAAAGATGAGGATAAATTTTCACTGAGATACAATGGAATGAAATTAAAGGACATGAAGATAATGAGCAAGTCTCAAAAGCTATCAAAGATGAAAGACTGGATTATGTACAAAAGATCGATAATTGGCACCAAGAATGATAGATGCCAGAATAAAATAAAATAATATCTTTAAGTAGCTGAAGAAAAATAACTGTCAAGTTACAATGTTATGCCCAGCTTAACTTTCATTCAACTCTGACAGCAAATTAAGCACACTTTCAAAATGTGCTAAAAGAAATATTGAGAGGCTTACTTCAACAGAAAAGACTCTGGTGTTAGTGGAAAAGTATGAATTACAAGAAACAATAGTGAACAATGGTAAAATATGTCAATAAATGCCATTGAATAATATTTTTGAGTTTAAAAAAAAAAAAACAGTAAAACCCAACAGAATTTTTTCTGTCAATCAGACAAGATGATTCTAAAGTTCATAGTGTGAGGGGAAGGGGTTGTGGCTCAGTGGTAGAGTGCTTGTCTGGCATGTGTGAGGCACTGGGTTCCATCCTCAGCACCACATGAAAATAAATAAATAAAATAAAGGTGTTGTGTTCATCTACAACTAAAAAATTTTTTTTAAATAAATAAAGTCCACATGGTGGGAAAACACACACACACACATATGGCCTTTGTTGTCTGGTAATGCTGGGCTATGTCATTTAAACCAACCCTCCAGATGAAAACATCTAAAAATTCTAAACTGGATGTGGAGGCACATGCCTGTAATCCGAGAAGCGCAGGGGTTGAAGCAGGAAGATCATAAGTTCAAGGCCATCCTTACCAACATAGGAAGACCCTGTCTCAAAATAAAAAATAAAAGGGCCTGGGGGTGTAGCTCAGGAGTTAAGTGCCCCTGGATTCAATCCCCAGTACCAAAAACAAATAAATAAATAAATAAAATATTTTAGAAGTCTGATATGATAATAAGCAAAAACTATGTAAGTGTTATAAGGAAAACAGAAACTCAGAATGGTAGGTAGAATGTAAAGACGATCTTTGCCTACAGTACCTACTGATCCTCACAAGTGTAAATATTCATTTGAAAACAAAAGGAGCAAGGGAAAAGAAATAGAAGCCCTGGGTCTGTCTGCACAAGATGGGAGGCTGAAAACAACTGTATTTTCAGGGAAATGCTAAACAGAGTAAAGCACTCCTTCCTCAGATGGGCAGCCCAGGTTAATTATACCTGACACGTCCCAGGGAACCCGAGGCCAAGAACATGATTCACAGTGTACCTGGACCAGCAGTATCCCCAGGTGCTTAGCAGAAGTAAATGAAAATATTTTTTTGAAGGCAACTTTTATCTTTGACCACAGGAAAACTTGACAATTTTTTTTTTTTTTTTCAGTGCTGGAGAGTCAACCCAGGGCTTCACCTGTGCTAATCAACTGCTCTATTACCGAGCCAATCCCCAACCCAATATGTTAATGGCAATGAAAATGACCAACACACAGTCGAAGATATCCAGGGACACAAAGAAGCAAATCATTGCGAATGAAAACAACACAGCTGTCAGCTCTAAAAGGAAAGCAGACACCAAGACAGGGTGAAATGTGCAAGAAATTTATTAGGGAAAATACACATGAGAAAAATAATGAGTATGGGCCAAGACAGAGCCTTCAGACTGTGATGCAGGTCTAGCCTTTGTGAAACAGGAAGTGGGGGATGGCGGGAGTTGACTAGAACAGTGTTGCACCGCAGGTCCGGTTCTAAGAAAGTTTCTGGAGGCTGATGCCAATTCCCAAGCCAGAGTTGCCCATCAGAGGTGTTTTGTGTTTGCCAGGAATAGACCAGCCTCAGTATCCCTGCCCTATCTAGTCATTAGCTGGGAGCAGCAAGTGGGAAGTGAGATGGATTCAAAGCACATCAATCAAGGCCGTCGGTCAATTATACTGCCCTGTGACTGTGATCTGAGAAAGGGATTCTCGTGCCTATCAACTCTCAAACTGAACAGACTACTTCCTGCCATGGATTTAGGGAGCAGCTACTCTTTGATCCCCAAGAGCGTTTATTCTTAAGAGGAAACTTAGAAGGTGATGTCCCCATCATTGCTCTTGGTTTCTCTGCTGTACTATTACTCACCTCCCCGACCTGGGTTTGCCTCCTCTGGAGCTATCACCTCCACACTTCCCCAGGGCCTATGGATCACCTCCACACTTCCCCAAGGATCTGAGCCCTTGATAATCATACTCTTGTCAGGATGGGCCTATGGTATGTTTCCGCTCACAGTTCCAACAGGGCAAAGGGAGTACCAGGATGCACCTAATGGACCATGTGGATTCCACACACATCCTGCCACTGAAGAGAGATGGGCCCCTTTGCAAGATGCCACTGACGTTCCTATGTTAGCCATTAACCACCTCTTAAGGGCCCCAGTTCCTCACAATCCTCTGCAGGGCATCAATACTAGAATGAGACCAGAGATGCTGCACCAAATAGAAGAAAAAGTAGGCCTGAATCTTCACCATGTTGGCTTAGGACAAGACTTCCTTAACAAGATTCCCAGAGCACAAGAAATGAAAGCAGGAATCAATAACTAGGATGGATTCAAACCAAAAAGCTTTTTCTCAGCAAAGGAAACAATCAACAATGTGAAGAGAGATCTCTACAGAGCGGGAGAAAATCTTTTCCACACATACTTCAGAGAGCACTAATCTCCAGAATTTACAAAGAACTCAAAAACTTTACACCAAGAATACAAATGACCCAATCAATAAATGGGCTAAGGAACTGGACAGGCACTTCACAGAAGATCTATAAGCAATCAACAGATATATGAAAAAAATGTTCAACATCTCTGGTAATAAGAGAAATGCAAATCAAAACTACCCTAAGATTTCATCTCACCCCAATTAGAATGGCGATTATCAAGAATGCAAGCAACAACAGGTGTTGGCAAGGATGTGGGGAAAAGGTACACTCATACATTGCTGATGGGATTGCAAATTGGTGCAGCCACTCTGGAAAGCAGTGTGGAGATTCCTTAGAAAACTTGGAATGGAACCACCATTTGACCCAGCTATCCCACTCCTTGGCCTGTACCCAAAGGACTTAAAATCAACATACTACAGTGATGCAGTCACATCAATGTTTATAGCAGCCCAATTCACAATAGATAGATTGTGGAATCAACCTTGACGCTCTTCAGTAGATGAATGGATAAAGAAACTGTGGTATATATTATTCAGTCATAAAGAATGATAAAATTATGGCATTTGCAGGTAAATAGATGAAGTTGGATAATGAAACTGTCGTATATATTATTCAGCCATAAAGAAGAATAAAATTATGGCATTTGCAAGTAAATGGATGAAGTTGGAGAATATCATGCTAAGTGAGATAAACCAATTCCAAAAAAACAAAGATGGAATGTTTTCTCTGATAACTGGATGATGATACATAACAAGGAGGGGGGAAGGGGGAAGGGAAGAATAGAGGAAGGATGGATTGTGTAGAGGGAAACGAGGGGAGGGGAGGAAAGATAATGGAATGAGACAAACATCATTACCCTATGTACATGTATGATTACACAAATGGTGTGACTCTACTTTATGTACAACCAGAGAAATGAAAAGTTGTACCCCATATGTGTACAATCAATCAAAAATAATAAATAAATAAATAAATAAAAGACTGGATTAAAAGACTGGATTAGGGCTGGGGTTGTGGCTCAGTAGTAGAACACTTGCTTAGCACATGTGAGGCACTGGGTTAGATTCTCAGCACCACATAAAAAATAAATAAATAAAATAAAGGTATTATATTCATCTACAACCAAAAAAATTTTTAAAACATTAAAAAGACATGATTAGGCATGCAAGAGTTTACTAGGGGAAATGCCTGTCAGGGAAAATAAGGAGGCAGCCGATGGAGCCAGGAGGAGCCATCATAACACAATGCAGCTGTGACCCCAGTGCAGCAGAGACTGAAGGAAGGTTAGATGGAAGAATCTTAAATAATGGGAAAACCTTGAGCCCAAGTCACCCATCAGAAAAGTCCCACATCTCCCAGAAACAGGCCTCCCTTGGAATCCTTCCTGTGCTCAGCCTGGCTAGGAGCAGCCCGAGGTCCTGCACAGGTCTGGCAAGCTCATCGCCCTGGGTTCCTTCCCAACACAATTTCCCCCTGAATGTGGTAGTGAATATCAGAGTACAGCAGCTGGGACCAGGAGTCATTAGTGCTCCCTGGAGTCTAAAGATCTGAAAGGCATATTTTCATGGCTGCCAGACAGATGCTTCAGAGACAGAATTCTCAGGCACATACCAAAAAAAAAAAAAAAAAAAGAAAAAAGAAAAAAGAAAAAAGAAATTGCATGTATTAAGAAGTAAAAGACTAGCTTGGAAATATTTCTAGGAAACAAACAAAATTAAAAACCAAGAACTTCTAAAAATGAAAAACTCTATAACTGAAATTAATTACCCAAATAAAGTTTGACAGCAAACTAGAAAGAGCTAAAGAGAAAATTAGTGAGCCAGATATTGGTCAGAAGAAAGTATCTAGAACGTAGCACAGAAGAGTGAAATGCAGAAATGAGGTTAAAAGACTTTTCCTATGGAATAAGAAGATCTAAAGAGGGATGGGGTCAGTGGTAAAGCACAGTCTGGCATGCTCCAGGTCCTGAGTTCCATCTCCAGCATTGTAAGCATATAAATAAACAAACAAATAAATAGAAAATGATCCCATCTGGAGGGCCCAAGAAAATGAAGGAATGAAGAACACAGGAAACTATAAATATGTGGATGAGTCTAGCAAATACTGATTGTGTCAACCAATAATAATAATGTACTTGGAGTTAAAAAATAAACAATAGAAGACAAGCATAGGGACATGCACCTGTAATCCCACCAACTCAGGAGGCTGAGACAGGAGGATGGCAAGTTCAAGGCCAGCCTGGGCAATTTAGCAAGACCCCCATCTCAAAATAAAAGGGGTTGAGGATGTGGCTCACTGGTAGAGCACTCCTGGGTTCAATTCCTGGTACTACAATATATAAATAACAGAATCTGAAGTTGTGAAATTTTCCCAAATTCTTTGAATTTTCCTTAGGTCTCTGTATGTTTTTCTCTGCTGGATTTATAACTACTTCTGTTCCTAAGTGCTTTACAAGTGAATCATAATTTAAATGCATTGAGAAGAATGTGTTATTTAGAGATCTGTGATAAATTATTCTATGAAGTAACAAATCTCTATTATAAACAAAATAGGCTCTGATTTATCTCTTTTTCAATTGCAGAAAATTGTCATGTTGAAGTAGATTGCATTTCAAAAGCTTTTAAGCTTACTTGTTTGAACTCAGAATGAGTTTTCCCTAAAAAGTTTTATTACTAATGATTATATTCACAAATAATCTTAAGAACTTAGCCCACCATGAGTTGAAATGATCTGTATTTATGGGGAAAAAAGTAAACAGTAAAAAGCCACATTTATTATTTTAGAAAATTGAAAATGAATGAGTAAAAGAAATCTTTTTCTTCAAGGTCAGGACCTCATAAAAAATGGATAAAAGTCATTTAGATAACACAATTAGATAAGAAGACAAAAAGTGGCTGTTGTAGAACCGTGGACCTTACACAGTCTTTAGAAGTTCATGGGGGAAAAGTCATAAAATTTGTGATTTTTCTTTCTTCCTTGGAAAAAAAATGTCTAACAGCATAACACTTTTGCTTTAAAGTCATGATTAGGATCATTCCTGATACACAAATGTAACCCCAGAAAGAAGGGAAATAAGGGAGCCAAGCAAGAACTGAGAAAAGAAAGGGGATCAAAGAGAGTTAAACAGAACACAATTTCCAAAAAAGCAATTCCGTGAGATTAAATAAACTAGTTGAAAAAGTCAAAACAGAGAAAGGTCTGTCCCTGGAGTAATTGTCACAACACCTGTCCTTCAGGTAAGCTTAGTAAATGTTAATTGAATAGAGCAAAACAGAACTGGAACTCCATGTAGGAGCCTCAGAGTAGTTTGGGGGTAGATGTTAGTTACCCATAATGACCACCAGGTGGCAGCATCATCTCATGACCCCTCAAGTTGTCCCAGGTAAAACCTGAGTGGACAGGAGAAACCAGTTTACAAAACAAATAAGATATTTTTGTGTAAGGATGTTCTTTAATGAAGTGTTCATAATTTAGCCAGAACTTGTATGGCTTTTCTCAGATCAAGCTGAGGTAATATTAATGGAAATTTAATTCCCCACATATTTTTATCTAAAGTCATTTATTACCCAAACTGTGTTTCTACATCTCCAACCATTAATATACAAGTTAAAAAATACAAGACTAGGGTTATAGCTCAATGGTAGAGCACTTGCCTAGCACGTGTGAGGCACTGGGTTTAATAGTTAACACTGTGCATAAAAATAAATAAAATAAAGGTATTGTGTCCATCTGCAACTAAAAAATTTTTCTAAAAATACATACCAATAGTTTTGATGGCCAATATTCAAAAAGAACTATTGCTACCTTTTTAATGGTAGCTGTGAACTGACCTATTTCCCAAAAATACAATTATTCCAAACTTTATTATTTCAGGCTTATTCATACATGAATATTCCTCTGGGTATTACTAAAATAAAAATCAAGAAAGACAGATTAAAAACTATATTTAGTTGTCCCCAAAGAAACCCTTTCTTAAAAAACCTCACCTCAGGCTGTGTTGAAGAATGATACCAACATAGCTTGAAAGTTTAAAGCAAGTAATTAGACCATAAAACAAAATATTCTTAGGATGCATGGTCAAAGACTTGTATAAATCCTTAAGAAGAAAGGAAACTTAAATGAGAAGTATGCTGTGTGTTTTTGTCTTTGTTTTTTGTGGTGCTGGTGCTCAAACCTAGGACCTCACACATGCTAGGTAAGTGCTGTACCACTAAGCTACATGCTTAGCCCTGTTTGCTTTTTGTCTCTCACTTATCTCAGCACTGATTGCTACAACATTTGCTTTGGGTTGTCAGAATCACTTTCCATGACTTCTCCTTTCCCTGTGTGCACACTGCAGGTTCAAGACCTCCTCTCCTGCACTCTGAACTGAAGCTAACAATACATCGTCCATCAGCACAGTTTTCTTTCTCTCCTGCAGATGGAAAACTCCAAAATTGTGCTCCCCACACAGCTCTCCCCATCTGTACCAACATTCACCTCTTGTCTACTGAACATCTGTAATGGCAAACCTGCAGATCTTGGGTTCCCCAAGGTTTCAGATTAAAGTGAGATTCCATTTCATTCTCATATGGCTAAAGATTTCACACAAGAATATTAACAATTTACGCAAGGGTCATTAGACTCACTGGAAATGTGCATTTGATTGCAAAGGAATGGAGTCCTGCACGTTTGACATTTTCCAAGGAGTGGCACTGGGTATGGATCATTGGAAACAGTGAGTACAGGATCATGGCAATCTTGAAGTTTTAGAAATAAGCCTAAGGTGAACGAGGGATACATGCACCCAAATGATTATCCTCAGCTCTGTGAATTCATCTGGATAAGATGTGATGAGGCTCCAGAGTTAAAAAATGGCACAGGTGGTCCCCACCTGTAATCCCAGCAACTCCGAAGGCTGAGGCAGGAGGATCCCAAGTTCTGGGTCAGCCTTGGCAATTTAATGATACCCTGTCTTAAATTTTTAAAAATAAAGATAAAAAGAACTGGGAATGTAGCTCCCAATGTGCTAGAATGTGCTAGAGTACCCCAAATTCAATCCCCAGTACCAAGAAAAAAAATAGCACTTATGAAAACATGAGAATTCTCCTTTGTTTTATTTACCATTTGAGATCTACTTTGAAGAGAAGTCTTACAAACTACACAAGACAAGGGCAACATGTTTGCAGAATATAAATGATCACTACTGTGAGGTCAACAACCCACACTGATTCTCAAATAAGCTGACATGGCAGTAGTATAAAGTGACTGGGTGATTTATAGATGCCAGAAAAAATGTTTAAATATCCTCTAAAGCTGAAAAGGAAAGATGTTTAACAGATCATGGAACATCGTGAATGCCAATGGAAGTAATTAGGCATCAAAGCACCATTGAGATATTTTGAGAAGAAAATAGTATCTTTTGTGTTTAAGGGGGGGGGAATCTTTTTTTTTCTGGTGCTGGGGATCGAACCCAGAGCCTGTGCTTATAAGGCAAGCACTCTACCAACTGAGCTATCTCCCCAGCCTGGGGGGGGGGGGGGAATCTTGAAGGATTAAATCTGAAACCAAAGGTAAGAAAAATAGGATTTGCAAAATATTGGGCAAGAAATGATGAGTTCTGGCATGCCATGGAGGTGAACTCCAGTAATCCCAACAACTCTGAAGGCTGAGGTAGGAAGATCACAAGTTCAAGACCAGCCTCTGCAACTTAGCAAGGCCCTAAGCAACTTAGTGAGATCCTGTCTCAAAATAAAAAATTAAAAAAAAAAAAAAAAAAAGAACTTGGGTGTAACTCAGTGGTAAAGCACCCCTGGATTCAATCCCTAGTACCAGATGATGATGATGATAACGATAGAAAAGAGAGATAATGAGTTATGGATTCATGTAGTCACTGGGAAGGGGGGAAAGGTGAAAAATAGGGGAAACTCGAAAAGTAATCATAGGTCTTGGGGGTGAAGGGTGATAAGGAGGGAAATAAATGATGGTTGAATTATTTCATAGCCTGGGTCACTAAGAAGATAATAAAAAGTCAAAACAGGAGGAAAAAGTATGGGTGAAAAGATAATGAGTTTGATTGGCAGGGAACAGTGTTAGGTTTTCATCACTGTAACAAAAATACCAGACAAGAACAAGTTAGAGGAGGAAAAGTTTATTTCAGTTCATGGTTTCAAAGGTTTAGTCCAGGGTGGGCCAACTCCATCTCTCTGTGCCCAAGATGAGACAGAACATGGGGTCAGAAGGGATTGGCAGAGGAAAACGGCTCCATTCATGGCAACCAGGAAGCAGGGGAAAGGGGTCACAGGGAAGATGCACCCCCAGGGACCCACCTTCTCCAGCCACCGCCACCTGCCTGCAGTTACCACTCAGTCCATTCAAAGTAGAATGGACTGACTAGGTTGCAGCTCTCATGAGCCAATCATCTCACCTCCGAACATTCCTGCATTAACCCAGGACTGGTTTATTTCATTTTTTTTTTCTTTCATTGTCTGTTTGGCACTGGGTATTGAACCCAGGGGTGCTTTACCATTAAATCATATCCTCCCTCCTTTTTATTTTTCATTTTGAGGTATGGTCTTTCTAAGTTGTTGAGACTGGTCTTGAATTTGTAATCCTCCTGCCTCAGCCTCCCTAGTGGCTGGGATTATAGGCATGAGCAGCCACACCTGGCAACCCAGGAGCTTCTGGAGAGCGCCCTGTATCCGGACCATAACAGGAGGCTGTAGTAGTAAGATACTGTGAGGCTGTCAACAGGCCTGTGGAAAGTCTGTATAAATCTCGGGCAAAGTGAAATCAGATCTATAGATTGGGAATTATTTGGCACAGGGTGGCAGTTGGAACCAGGAAAGTGAATAATCATCTCCTGAGGAAACATATAAAAAGAAAGAGGAGAGTGCTGGAAAGAACCTGGGGACATTGACATCCTGAGGCAGAGAAAGTGGTGCAGAGACCAGAGACCATGTGAGAAATACCCAGAGCAAGGAGCATCAGAAGGGTCAAAGGTCAGGGAACGCAAGGACAGAGCTTGAGGTTAGACAGTGTATTGATTTGGTAGGACTGACATAACAAAGTACCAAAACATTGTCATCGCAGACTGTGAAGTGTAAAAAGCAAAAGTGGATTTTCTCATTATCCTGCAGACTAATGTTTCTTTGTGGTGCTGGGGACCGAAACCAGGCCTTAGAGTGTTTGCAAGGCAAGCACTCTACCAACTGAGCCATCTCCCCAGCCCTACTCTGAACACTAAAAGCCCAAGACCAAGGTGTCGGCCTGGTTGGTTTCTTCTGAGGGCCTTTCTCCTTGGCTTGCAGGTGACTATCTTCTCCCCATATCTTCACATGGTCTTCCTTCTGCCTGGTCAGTATCCTAATCTTTTTTTTTTTTTTTTTTTTTTGTAACAAGGGCACAAATATATTAGATTCTAATCTAATCTATTTGATTAACCATATGACTCCATTTATTTTTTTCCCCCGGTGGAACCCAGGGCCTTGTATGCACTAGGCAAGTGCCCTACCACTGAGCCACATGCCCAGCCCTGAACTCATTTGATCTTAATGAACTCTTCAAAGACCCTACATTCAAAAACAGTCACGTTCTGAGGTCCTGAGGTTAAGACTTCGACATGAGAATTTAATGGGAACACAATTCTACACACAATGGGCGATAAGAAATTCCTCAGTGAACGTTTTAGGGATACGCACACTAGTGGCACCAGCTAGCTTTTCCTGAGCACTT
Organism: Sciurus carolinensis; assembly: GCF_902686445.1. Lineage (NCBI taxonomy): Eukaryota > Metazoa > Chordata > Mammalia > Rodentia > Sciuridae > Sciurus > Sciurus carolinensis. Next base: position 36,019,963 of record NC_062216.1, read on the forward strand.
ATTACATACTGGGCCAGGTACATAGTATGCAAGTACTTCCTACGCTTTAACTCATTTAAGACTCAAACAACCTTATGGCTTAGATATTGCCATAATCAACACCTCTTTTTCCGGAGGAGGACACAGAGACACTGAGAGGTATCTTGCCCAAAGTCACCCATCTAGTAAAAGACAGAATCCGTAAGCTCAGATTCTATACAAAGAATTTAAGTCGGCAATTTTTTAGTCCACTATCAACAGCAGAAACCTGAAGAAGTAGGAAAGTTGCTGAATACTAAGTAGAACAGAAGCATTCTCCTATCAGCTAATTGTAGGTTTTCTCAGGGGTGTAAGGTGAATTCTGACAGGTAGGTATGGCAACTTGAGAAAAAAGGAAAAGAAACGATAACTAATAGATGGTTAAAATGCATGTTGAAAAATGCAAAGAAATCAACCCTATTAAGACTTCAAATTAGTACATTTATTTAAGCTGTGATTCTTATCTTTGGTGTTGTAGTCCCAAAAGGTATTATAAAAAGCAGTGAGAAAATATTCAGCATTGCACTGACATGCTTAAAATAAAGACTCTTTCTTCCTTTCTTCCTTTTTTTTTTTTTTTTTTTAACACTTTTAACTTCAGGTCAGACTTTAATATAGAAGTCTGAAGAGAAAGAATACATATACACATTCACACATACACCTCATACAGAGATACATGCACACGTGTGCACAAACACATGCACATGCACTCACACACACCTGCATTCAAATGTATACACAGAAAATTAAGAAGTGAGAGGAAAAGAAGTAAAAACTCAGTCACTAAACTTAGAATTCAAACAGAACTGTCATGAGCAAGCTATAACATTGACATAGACCAAACACGTTTGAGTCTTTCCACAATGTCAGCTTTTATTGAATAACAATAAATACACAGGCTATACCACAAAATACGAAGGTCACCTGGATAGTCATAAGCCAGGGAAACACAAGTTCTTTTATTCCAATATTAATTTCTCACATCTAGAACACCCAGATCACACGTCATACTTCACACAATGATATATCAATAGGTCACGACTAAGAAAGGGTTAAGGCAGCCACCGGTTTGCAGGATGCTGAGTTAAGAGCACAGGCAGAAGAGAGATGTAAGGGGTCAGATAAGCTTTTTAACAAACCAGTTCCACAGAATTGTCAAAGCAGAGGGTCCAGAGTTTCAGAGTGCCAGCTCCAGGTGTAAGTTTGCAGTGGGTCACGCGTGGTCACCAGGAGCCGGAGAAACCAAGCTCTGCTGAAACCCCACAGGGGCAGGAAAACCGAGGTTCATCAGTCACTGTGGCAGTTTTCCTGAGAAAGACTCATTACGAATGACCAGGCAATGGGGACGGGGTGCTGCCATATTTAGTCTCAGGCAGTGCCTCTCCTGTAAACTCCAGTAAGGAGTTTACATTTGGTGAGGTTGATAAGCTCCTGTGTCTGATGTTCCTGATATGATTCAGGATGTCCATGTGTCCAGGTACTCCGTGATTTAGTTTGATAAGTTAGTACATATAAATTATTTATCAATTTGTGCCTTATGGTGGTTCCAGGCAGATGGTGGTTGTTTACTTGTTTAAGCAAGTTGGGGAGTCATTCTGCCTTGGCACTGGTATTCAAAATGGAGTAGCTTATGTCAAACTACTGCTTTACAAAATGGAGTAACTCAGGTTTAGGTTCAGCCTGGACACTACTGTTCTATACAACATGAAATAACTCAGCAAGGCCGAGTCTGCTGTCCACAAGAACCCACCCAAGTGTTCTCAAGGGAAGCTTGATAGCTCGTCACTTTTGTCTAGAAGAGAAATACCCAAGTCAATAATACAAAAGCTGAGAAATGGTTCTAGAAAGGTCTCAGATAAACTTTATTTCTCAAGTTCCTCCTCAAAGGAGCTTCCCAGAGCAAGAAGTTATGTCACATGTGCCTACTGAAATTAGTCTGAGGCTGAGAAGGACTATTCTGCAAAGACAGAGGTGAATAGTGCCCTGCACTCAGGCCACCATTGAGTGCCTGATCCATTACCCTTGACTACCCTTGGCACTCTGACCTCCACAGTACTTTGAGAAGCTGCCTGCCTTCTCTCTGCTTCTTTGAATTCTTCATCTTTTTGTGGCTGAATCCAGTTCAGTACCATATTGGGAGCCTTCAATTGACTGACCTAAGTTCACATACCACCTGTATTCCCTTTGTTTCTTCTAGCAGGAGGCCTTCTCTGCTTTCTATCAAGGCTCCTACAAGAGACTATACCCAACTGGGCATAGTGGCCTCACATCTATAATCCCAGCAGCTGAGGAAGAAGGATCACAAGTTCAAAGCCAGCCTCAGCAACTTAGTTGCCCTAAGCAACTCAGAGGGACCCTGTGTCCAAATAAAATATTAAAAAGGGCTGAGGATATGGCTCAGTAGTAAAGCTCTCCTGTGTTCAAGACCAGCTTCAGCAACTTAGGGAGACCCTAAGCAATTTAGCCAGACCCTGTCTCAGAAAGAAAAGTAAAATGGGGCTGGGGATGTAGTTCAGTGGTTAAGCACTCCTGAATTCAATCCCCAGTTCCAAAAAATAAATGTTACTCACCTTATGGTGGCCAGGAAGTGGCTGGGTGCAGGGGGTGAGGAAGGGGCCAGGGACAGAAAGTACCCTGCAAGGGCACACTCCTGTAGCCTACTTCCTCTCACTAACACCCACCTCCCAAAGTTTCTACCACCTCCCAATACCTGTTAAGCTATATGAATCCATCCATTAATTAATTCATTGATGAGATCAAAGCCCTTGTGATCCAATCACCTCCCAAAACCCTCACTCTGAACACTATAGTATTGAAGACAAATCTTCAATGCATAAGCTTTTGGGGACATTCCAGATCCAAACCATAATATCAGGGTGGCAAAGGCATTCATACCCTAGGAGCCGATGAATGGAGCCCCAAGCTGGACTTGGTTCCAGCTTGCCCCTTGGACTTCTCAAAACAGGCCAAGAATGCTCTCTGCAAAAAGGAAAAGTCCTGGCTATCTCTCTACTAATCTCTTGTCAACACTTTTTTTTTATTTTTTGCATTGAGTAACCAGAGCAAAATACAGAAGTGAACTTTGTAGCTGCTTCACTCAAAAACCAAATACCAGCTGTTGTTTGGAAGCTAACAGTGATTGGATGACTGATTTTTAAACTGTATTGATAAACACTTTTACATGGTGTCTTATATATATAAGCACACAAAATCATTTCGGTATGGATAACCTTTCTACAGTTCAGAGTAAATCAATTCTAGTGCTGTGACACATTTATCTACCTTCACTGAGTTAACTAGAAATCCACCAAGAAGTTTAGCTACTAGGTGACTCTAGTTTATATAAGTCAAGATGATCTCAATATGCAATATCTCTGGGTACTGAACCCAAATTCATTTTATAGTCCTCAGTCTGTCATATCTATTTTAAATGGATACTTTATAAATTATTATTCTATTACCCATGATATAGAATTTGATGGGTCAGTATATAAGAACGAAAGAGAATAAGGTTATGCAAGTTACAGCCACAATAGCAGAAGCATAAGTTGTTTTGATGCCAGTTACAATCTAAGAGTCAAAATAAGAGATTTTTTTTGCCTTTACGGCAGGTCAGAGTCCATCTGTTTCATCTGCTATTTGGCTGTCTGAATAGTTGGACTTTATTTCCTCTACATAACACTGAACTTTTAAGAACAAACAAAAAACTTTATCTAAGAATTGTGCACAAATGTGTTATGTTATTTATTTAAATAAGCATTTATTTGCACCTCATTTTATATGAAATAATTCACTGAATTTGGTCTAAAATGATTTTTTTGAGCACTTAACTCACAACTGACCAGTTCACTGAATATACTGCACAGTATCTTGCATGAAACAACCATTCAAGAATATTGGATATTTGAATGATGTTGTCAGTCCAGGTAAACTGGGAAAACATGTAAAATTATTTAGAATAAGTACTACTTAAAGATTTTTGTCTGAATTAAGGTGTAGCTCAATATAAAAGCTTTTGCCTAGCATGCATGAGGCCCTTGCTTCAATCCCCAGCATAGAAAAAAAAAAGTTTTTTTAAAACTATAATTACTACTGTTTATACCAAAAATGTTATTTCCTTAAGTTTGTAGAATACAAAGGTTATTGTTACATACTCAATAGAAAATATTTCAAAATAGCCCTTATGATATTTATTTCTTGGTATTAATAGATTACTAGCCAATTTTGCCCAAAGTGAATTAAATTGATTTTCAATCAAGTTAGAATCTAGATCTGGAAGAAATCTCAGGGTAACAAATGGTACAGACTTCTTCACTGGTAGAACAACAGTCTACCTGATGTAAATAGCAGTGATTGTCTTCGGATATCAAAATATGTTTTCATAAAGAGAAATTTCACAACATAAATTTATTCTTGTTCCAGTGTGATACTTGATTTTGTGGAAAAGAAGTTGTCTTAGTTCTTCCTAAGCTACTTTTCTAAGGAACTCTACTTTCAAACAGTTTTAGGTCTATAGACAAGTTTGTAGTATGAAACACTCACACATACTTCACCCAATCTCCCATAATGTTAAAATCCCTCAAAACCATGGCACATTTGTCCAAGTAAGAAATTAACATTGGTACCTGACTAGTCACTCAGTTCCAGACTTCACCCCGATTTCATCAATGTCCTTCCTCTGTTCCAGACAGCATTTAGTCACCACATCTCCACAGTCTACTCTGGTCTGTGACAATTCTTCAGTACTTTCTTGTCTTTCAGACCTTGTTTCATAGAAGTTTCCTCATTCTCAGGTTAGCCGATGTCAACTTTCCTGTCACTGTGATCAAAACATCTGATAAGAACAACTTAGAGGCAGATGCAATGGCACACGCCTGTTATGCCAGGGACTCAGGAGACTGGGGCAGGAGGATTGCAAGTTCAAGGCCAGCTTCAGCTTAGGGAGGCCCTAAGCAATTTAGTGAGACCTTGTCACAAAATAAAAAAATAAAAAAAGGTTAGGGATGTAGCCCAGTGGTAAAGCCCCCCTGGGTTAAATCCCCAGTACCAAAACCAAAAACTTACAAGAGGAAATGTTTATTTGGAGTGTCCCGACCCGCGGGACATCAACACGGGACCGCAAACCTGAGAGAGAAGGAATGAAGGGACAAGAGACGCAGGGAGAGGCAGCAAGACAGGAATTCTGATCAAGCTGCAAATTTTTATTGTTCACACAGGGGTATTTATACTGAGGGAAGGAGGGGTGTGACAAGGTGCAGGCTGGTTGGCTGTGTTCTTCTGCTGGGTTCCTGATAGGGTGCAAATTCGCGCCGGCCGGGAGGTGAGGTTCGCGCCGCCGGGAAGGTGAAGTTTGCGCCGGTGGGAAGGGAGGGGCGCTGCTGCTTATTGTAAAGATCAGAATGTTCTCAGAATAAGAACTTCTTGGTCCCTGACATTTCCCCCTTTCTTATATAAAATTATTGACCATTTTTCGATAGCCATATTTTAAGGGGGTGATAGAGGCTATGCGCTGAGGCGGGGGCGCGGCTTGCCCGAACAGGTACAGAGCTGGAGTGACAATCCCTCGGGAACTGCGCCTGTCTTAGGTTGTCCGTGGCAGAGCAGCATCCTTACCCGTCATTGGATAATGAGGCTCTAGCCCTCATTTCCTGTCTTAGGTTGGTATGAGCTCTCATGAATCTTACCCGTCATTGGCTGTCCAGTTCAGCTCACAGGGGTGATGGTCTTTTAAGATCATCATCACGATCCATCATCTCCAGTCGATGGTAATGAACCTGAATAGGTTTCGCCTGTATAGCCTCAATTTGAGCTTTAAGAAAAGCCATGATCTTGTTGAATATCAAAGGACCTATAGATACAATAAGCAGCAAGCAAAGGAGGGGACCTAAGAAGGGAAGAAGATAGGGAAGGAGTCCACTGAATCCAGTCCATAGTGGATTATCAGCCAGTGCTTGTCGGCGTTTTTCTGAGTCTTCCTGCAGCTGTTTGATCTTGTCCTTAACAATTCCTGACTTGTTGGCATAGAAACAGCATTTTTCCTGCAAAGACAGACAAATGCCTCCCTGTTCGGCAGTTAGAAGGTCTAAACCTCTCCTATTTTGTAGGACCACTTCTGCTAAGGAATCCACCTGATCTTGAAGATCTTGTATGGTGCTTGAGAGTATCTGTACATCAGAAATCAATTGTCTGGATAATTTTGTATATTGAGTAAGAGAGACCCCCAAACCAGCAGTACCTGAGGCCACTGCTGTAGAGGTTGTGCAAGAACAGGGTCTGTCATTCAGGGGATTTTTCGCATAGATTGTTAGCTGCATCTATAAGAGAGGAAGATTCATCCTCAGGGGGAAGGTTTCCGTCCCTGGGTTGTGGTAAATCATTGACCTGTTTGACCAGGCGTTCTGGTAACCATCTTGGGGCTGCTTGTTCTTGATCTAAAATACAAGCTGAGCCTCGTCCCCAAATGAGGACGGGATCTGGGCCTTTCCATTTATTTGTTAAAGGATCGCGCCACATAACAGATGGGCGAGCAGAACTAGAAGAGGGATGCCAATGTCTGTCTGCGGTCGAATGTCCTTCATTGTCTAGGGTAAGAAAGTTAAGAGCAAATAATGCATGATTAAGGCGATCCCTGGGAGTGGTAAATGCAAGGGAAGAGGCCTTAAGGCGGGTAAGCCAGGTTTTTAAGGTGAGGTGTGCACGTTCCACAATGCCTTGACCTTGAGGGTTATATGGAATTCCAGTAGTATGAGAGATTTGAAGAGTGGCACAAAACTGTTTGAACTTGGTACTGGTATATGCAGGGCCATTATCTGTCTTAATATGTGCTGGCTTTCCCATTATGGAAAAGGCTGAGACAAGATGAGAAATGACATCCTTGGTAGCTTCTCCGCAATGTGGTGATGCAAAAATAAAGCCACTAAAGGTATCTATGGAAACATGTATGTACTTTGTTTTCCCAAATTCAGGAAAGTGAGTAACATCCATCTGCCAAATCTGATTGGGCAGTAATCCTCGAGGGTTAACACCCAGATGTTGAATAGGAAGGGAGACAACGCAAGCAGGACACGCTTTTACAATTTCCCTTGCTTGTTGCCTGGTAATTTTACAAAGTAGCCGAAGGCTCTGAGAATTTAAGTGGTGAAGTTTGTGTAAATCTGTGGCCTCTCGGATGGATCCAATAAGAACTGGGAAAAGGGACCGAGTGGCTGCATCAGCCTGAGCATTACCCCGTGATAGGGGACCGGGAAGATCAGAATGTGCTCTAATGTGTCCTAAGAAAAATGGATGTTTTCTAGCCTGAATTAGTCGTTGAAGCTGGTTAAACAAAAAGGCTGCGTTGGAGGAAGCCTTAATGGCGGGTGAAATCTCCAATAGGGGCACAGAATGGGCAATGTAAGCACTGTCTGTATAAATATTAATAGGTTTATCAAAAAATGTCATAAAGACTTGTGTTATAGCAAACAATTCTACAAGCTGTGCTGATGGATAGGCAGTGTCAAAGGTGGTGGGCTGATTATCAACAACAAAGGCTGCACGGCCATTGCTGGAGCCATCTGTAAAAACAGTAAGGGCTTGTGGAATAGGAGCCTTCCGAGTAACCCGAGGAAAAATAAATGGATGTAACTGAGCAAAATGCAAAAGGGGGTCATTGGGAAGGTGGTTATCGATTATTCCCAAAAAGCCTGATAGAGCAATACCCCATTCATCCCTCGTCTGTAGCAAAAATTGGGTTTGATCCTTAGTGTATGGAATCAGAATGCTATCAGGGTCTTTGCCAAAATGTTGTCGAGAAAGCAAGCGACCTTTAATAATGATAGAAGCTACCTGAGCAGGATAGACAGCAATAACTTTAGAGGATGTGGCGGGCAAATGAACCCAAAGCAAGGGGCAACCTTTATTTTTAAAATATGGATCCCGCTGCCAGAATAGTCCCGTGGGTGTATGAGGGGTGTGTAATATAACCAAAACCAAAGGAAGGTTATAAGATATTTGTGTAACAAATTGTTGAGCAATGGCTTCTGTGACTTGAATTAATGCTTGCCGTGCCTCGGGAGTAAGCTCTCGAGGAGAAGAAGGGTCAGAATCTCCCCTTAAAATATCATTAAGAGGCAAAAGCACATAGGTGGGCAGTTTTAAATATGGTCTTAGCCATTGGATATCCCCTAGTAGTTTTTGGAAATCGTTAAGAGTGTGGAGATGGTCCACACGCAATTGTATATTAGGGATTTGAATTTGATTAGTTTGAAGTTTGAGGCCCAAGTAGGTGTAGGGGTCCTGTGTTTGAACCTTATCAGGGGCTATCTGAAGCCCCAAGGCAGTAAGGGCTTTATAGAGATCCAAATAACAATTATTAAGATCATAGGTATTAGGTGCAGCAATTAACAAATCATCCATATAATGTAATATATAAACTTGTGGCCACCGCTCTCTCACAGGGTCTACTGCTTGAGCAACATATTTTTGGCAAAGACTAGGGCTGTTAGCCATACCCTGGGGAAGGACCTTCCATTGAAATCTTTGCATAGGGCCCTGAAAATTGATGCGGGGGAGGCTGAAAGCAAAATAGGGTCTGTCATCAGGATGTAAAGGAATAGTAAAAAAGCAATCTTTTAAGTCGATGACCATTTTATAATAGTCCCTAGGAATAGCTACCGGTGTAGGGATGCCTGGCTGTAGTGCCCCCATCGGGCGCATAACCTTATTGATAGCGCGCAAATCCTGTAAAAGGCGCCATTTGCCTGATTTCTTCTTAATAACAAAAATAGGAGTATTCCAGGGTGAGGTTGAGGGTTCCACATGGCCGGCTGTCAACTGTTCCTGTACTAACATAGAGGCAGCCTCTAATTTTTCTTGGGTAAGGGGCCACTGATCCACCCACACAGGAGTTTGAGTTTCCCAAATAATTTTGTCTGCATGGGGTACAGGAGGGTCAGGGACCGACACTAAAAATCCACATACCCAAGTCCAAATTTGTCTGTTTTTTGTATGGGCTGTACAGGCTCAACCTGTCCTTGTCCTAGCCTCCCAAGGCCTGTACCAGGGATAAAGCCCATACGAAGCATTTGATGAGTGACTAAAGAGTCGGGACTAGCAAGAATAACTTTCATTTGGCTTAGAATGTCTCGTCCCCAAAGGTTGACAGGGAGATCAGGAACAACAAAGGGGGTAACGGTTCCTTTATTCCCTGTGTTATCTTTTGTGTCAGTCCAATTAAGCACCCTGGAGCTAACTAAGGGGTTTCTTGATTGCCCTATTCCTTTAAGGTCAGTTAGTGATGAGGTGAGGGGCCATTCTGATGGCCAATATTTTTGAGAAATAACTGTGGCATCCGCACCAGTATCTAGGATCCCTCGGAATTTCTTTCCTTCAATAAATAAGGTAAGAGTGGGTCTTTTGTGGGAGATAGGTTGGACCCAATACACATCAGAGGAACCTAAGGAGGCTGTGTTTCCTGGTGAATTTCCTGAATTGAGGGGAAGGAGTATTAATTGTGCAATTTTTGTTCCTGCAGGGATGGCAGCTACTCCGTTAACAGCTGTGGCCAGTATTTTAATTTCTCCAGTGTAATCATCATCAATGATGCCAGGGAAGACCTGAACACCTTGTAAGGTGGTAGGAGCTCTCCCAAGAATAAGAGCACACATATGAGGTGGAGGGGGGCCTACAACCCCAGTGGGTATTATTTGAGGTCCTTGCATAGAGTCTAATATTGTATCGGTGGAGGCACAGAGGTCCAATCCTGCGCTGCCTGGGGTAGCACGTTGGAGGGAGGTGATTGTGGAGAAGGACAGGGAGCCTGGATTGGGTTGGGAGTCTGAGAGGGAACAAACCTTATTGCCCCTGGGTTTGTTCTGGGGGTGGTCGGGGCCAGGGGCTGGCCCCGAGAGGAGTTTCCCGAGAAGTTAGAGGGAATAGGCTGTCCAAGGGCATTGGTCTTGGATCTACACTCCTTGGCCCAGTGGCGACCTTTACCACATTTAGGGCAAAGGGTGAGCGGAGGTGGTTTAGCCCCTGTTTGAGGAAATATGGGTCCTTGACCCAGTTTCCCTGTTGGGCAGTCTCGCGCAAAATGGCCAGGTTGTTTGCAAGTAAAGCAAGTACGTGGGCCAGGGTGGTGAAGGGCCTTGGTGAAGGCGGCACCAATGGCGAGACCCATGGCATGGGCTGTTCCTACCCCGGCACACAGCCTAATGAAGTCAGAAAGGTCCCCTTTATCTTTGTGGGGCCGAAGAACATCTTGACATATTGGGTTGGCATTTTCAAAGGCAAGATATTTTACAAAGGAGCTCTCGTTTTCACTTGGTCCAAGTAGGCGCTCCGCAGTTAGATTAAGCCGGGCAACAAAGTCACTATAAGGCTCGTCTGGACCCTGATGAATTTTTGCTAGGGAGGTGGTGGCCGAGCCCTTTTGAGGGAACCGTCTCCAAGCATGCAAACCAGCAGTTTGAACCTGCGCTAGGAGCCCAGTAGGAAAGCGCGCCTGTTTAGGGTTGGTATCAAATGGCGCATTACCCACTAATTTAACATAGGTCCAGGATTTAGAGGAAGCCTTGGTTGAATTTTTTTTGGGCAGTTTCCCGACAGTATTCCCTAAAGTCTGCGTTCCACAACAGGAAGTCACCTGCACTGAGGGTGGCTCGGGCCAAAAATTTCCAATCATTAGGGGTGAGCCACTGTGTACTATGGTTCTCTAGCAAGGCCAGTGTATAAGGTGCAGTGGGGCCATACTGTGTACAAGCCTTTTTAAGTCTTTCAAGAAAGCGGAGGCTCAGCCTTTTATAAGAACCAAGGGCTCCACTCTGTCCAGAGGTGGGCTCCTCCTCATCCCCTGATTCCTGGTCCTCCTCTTGTTCCCTCTCTGGTTCTACCTCTTGTTCCTCCCCTGGTTCCTCTTCCTGACTTCCTTCTAAATTCTCTGCTTCAGTTTGGGGGGGCTGATCTGCTTGACTGCGAGTGACTGGAAAGGCAAGAACAGGCTGACCACGTGGCTTCACCTTACGAGTATTAAGGGGTTTTGGGCCAGTTTGTGTTAACTCCGTGCCCAAGGCCAGTGAGCGAAGCTCGGCATCAAGGGCTTTTAGTTCTTTTAAAAGTTGGATTTGTTCCCGCCTATGTTGGAGAGACTCGCGTAAAGGGGTTAGATTAGGCAAGGGAAGCGGGGAAAAAATGTCTGGGGGGGCAGTAGGTCCCTGAGGGGCCGGAGCACAAAAGGCAGGGGGTGTATAAGTGGGAAGTGGATTTGTAAGAGGTGGCAGGTCTGGAAAATGGTGTTGAGCCACTGCCTCCTCCAGGGTGGCCTCCTCCTCTGGGGTCACGTCATCATAGGGATTTAAAACCGGATAAATCTTAGGGGGATTTTTAGGGGACTCCTTTGGTAAGGTGGGGTCTGGGAGGTTCCCAGGGTCTGGGAGGGTCCCAGGGTCCTGAGAAGCCTGAGCAGGGGGCATTTGAATACTAACCGAAGGGCATGCCGATGGGGGGCGAGAGGTAGATTGCATTGCCTGCTCCCCAATCTTTACAAGTTTTAAAGTACCACTGTCAAAGGGTGAACTTTTAAGAATCTCATTAATTAAATTCCAATAAGAAAAGACAGTGACGGGCACCTTTTGAGGACCAAAAGTCTCATAATAATCTTTGAGGCAGTCTCCTACTCTGAGCCACCTTTTACCATCAATCGATCCCTCGAGGGGAAACCAAGGACACAAATCCTCTATGTATGAAAAGAATGATCTTAAATCCTTTTTCTTAACACGCGCTCCCCGAGTCTTGAGGGCCTCCTCGAGACCCGTCAGAAACAAATCATGTGACGAGACTGCTTGTCCCATGGTACGTCACTTACCTTGCGCTGACCTCACTCTCCTCCTGGATCTGACTCCCGGTTGCGTCTACCAGGGCGATCCCGAATCCTGCTTGGCCAAGTCTTCCCCGGAGGGCAGCGTTCCGCTTCTCAAAGTTTCCAATCGACCACGTTGGGCGCCAACTGTCCCAACCCGCGGGACATCAACACGGGACCGCAAACCTGAGAGAGAAGGAATGAAGGGACAAGAGACGCAGGGAGAGGCAGCAAGACAGGAATTCTGATCAAGCTGCAAATTTTTATTGTTCACACAGGGGTATTTATACTGAGGGAAGGAGGGGTGTGACAAGGTGCAGGCTGGTTGGCTGTGTTCTTCTGCTGGGTTCCTGATAGGGTGCAAATTCGCGCCGGCCGGGAGGTGAGGTTCGCGCCGCCGGGAAGGTGAAGTTTGCGCCGGCGGGAAGGGAGGGGCGCTGCTGCTTATTGTAAAGATCAGAATGTTCTCAGAATAAGAACTTCTTGGTCCCTGACATTGGAGTCCATGGTTTCAGAGGTTTCAGGCCATAGATGGCCAACTCTATTGCTCTGGAAAAGGGCAAAAGGTGGGGCTGTACATCATGGGTAAAGGATCCAGGGGCAGGGTCTGCTCAGCTCAAGGCGGGATCCAGAAACAGAGAGAAAGAGGGAAGCGTAAAGGGACCACAGGGAAGATTCACCCTTGTGTGCCCCACTGCCCTACAGTTACCCAGTCCATTCAAACTAGGATGGACTGATTAGGTTATAGTTTTCATAACCCAGTCATTTCGCCCCTGAGTATTCATTCCTTGAGTAACAGGAAATTTTGGGGAACACCTCTTACCTGAACCATAATAGCTGATGTTTTCTCATGATTTAAATCAGTGTTAGGGTTGGGAAAAAGCGTACAACAGACAGAATACACCTCTCATCACCTCATATTGGGGTACATGGATCCATTGACTTATCACTAGAAATGTTAACCTGGTTCACTTAGTTAAGGTTTCTTCACTGTAAAGTTACTATTTTCCCTACTCTATGTTTCAAAACTGGCATAATCCCAGCTATTGAGGAGGCCGAGGGAGGCAGATCACAAGTTCAAGGACAGCCTGGGTAACTTTGACCATGTCTCAAAATGAAAAACAAAAATAAAAAGAGGGCTGATGATATAGCTCAGCGATAGAGTCCCACTGGGTCAATACCCAGTACCACAAAAATGAGTCAAAAAAATATAAAACTGGAGACTATCATGCCAAATGAAATAAGTCAATCTCCAAAACCAAAGGCCAAATGTTCTTTCTTAATATGCAGATGCTGACTCATCATGTGGGGGTGGAAGTAGGGGGTGGGGGAGGGGCAGTTCATTGGATTGGACAGGGGGAATGGGGGGGGGAGAAGGAAGGGGGATGGGAATGGGAAAGACCATAGAATAAATCAGACATAATTTTCCTATGTTCATATATGAATTCACGATGTGGAGTTACACATCACATACAACCACAAAAATGGGAAGTTATATTCCATGTGTGACATGTCAAAATACATTCCACTGTCATGTATAACTAAAAAAAACAAATAAATAATTTTTTTAAAATATATAACTCTAGCCAGGTATAGTGGCACACACCTGTAATCCCAGAAACTGGGGAGGCTGAGTCAGGAGGATTGGTGTTCAAAGCCAGCCTCAGCAGATTAGCAAGGCACTTAGCAACTCAGGGAGACCCCATCTCTAAATAAAATATAAAAAAGGACTGGGGATGTGGCTCAGTGGTTAAGTACTCCTGGATTCAATATACATGAGTGTGTGTGTGTGTGTGTGTGTGTGTGTGTAAAATATATATATATTACATACATATATATATATATATAAAAAACTGTAGTGTTTATGGGACGATTAAATGAGTTTATGCAAGTTGTGCCTGGCTCAGAGTAAATACTCAATAATTAACTTTTTGTTGTTGTTCTTTTCAGTCATACATGACAGTAGAATGTATTTTGGCAGATTACACATACAGAGTATAACTTACTCTATTTAGGATCCCACTCGTGTGACTATATATGATGTGGAGTAATTAACTTTTTAAAAAAGTCTATACCAGAAGATTGATTTGACCAAAATATCAATAGCCAACAGGGAACTGATGACAAAAATTTTTAAGAGTGTTTGTAAATATGATTCCCAAATCAATATATTACATGAAGAAAAGTCATTTTTGAATGGAAAATCTGCATCAGTTCAATATTTACTCTCTGTGAATCAATGCATTCCTTTGTGGCAAACCCTCAAACCCTAACTTCCCTACCATTCCTTTAAGTGCATTCTAGAATCTACTTTCAATTCCTTTCATCATTATTGTTTTCTACTGGATGTATTTCCTTTTGCTGAGAAACTTGAATGTTTTATCTTTTACTTAAGTCTGATCCTTCCTTCAGGTCTAAAATTTTTATTTTATTATGTAGCATTCCATCATTTTAATATTCCCAGTGAGAAAGCAGCACAGGAGTTTTGGTATGCAACCTTGACATTTTAAGAATATTTTAAATTTTTGAAGCGACAGTTTCTTTAAAAATGTAAAAAATCTGAAATATTTAGCCTTGACAAAGATACAAAAGATAAGTTCTGAATCCATCATTCATACATATCTCATTTGGCATTATAACTCCTCTGTATGCAGCCTGCACTATTTCCTTTAAATTTCATGGCTAGTGGTCCATAATTAAATAAGGTCTTATAATATGAGACAGTCACAATATTATAGAACTGGAGAGCATATTGAAAGCCAGTCAGGGTAATATTTATAAAACTCAATCATGTAGAACTTAAGAGAAGCTCGGGGTTGTTGGTAAACATACACAGATTTCTACTTCCTTCCCCTGGAGATTCTGATGTCATAAACCTGAACCTGTGACTCAGGATTTTTAGCAAGAGTTCCAGAAGATGCTCATCGTCATGCAAATTTGGAAAATTTAATATAATCCCAAGATCCTGATTTTGTATAAGGAAACTGAAGCCCAAATGGAGGATGATCCACCCATCCAATTTTCATTAAATGCCCACATTATAGGACTCCATGGAAGTATCATGGGAACACATCAGAAGGTCTAGGAGGACTCGTTGCTATGCCCTGCTGTTAACCTTGCTACAACTTTCAGGCAGTTTGGCAACACATGTCATAGTATTAAATGTGCCTATCCTTTGATCCACTAATTCTAGTTATTTCTCAACTTGTCACTCAGGCCCTTTGTATCTGAAGCCCCTGAGGTTGCTACTAAGGATGCCAATCTCAGTGTCCCATTTCAGAACAACTGAATCAGAATCTCAGGAAGTGGGACCTGGCAACCTGCATTTTTAGAAAGTTCACAGTGAAATCCAAAATTCACTGAGGTTTGAGAAATGCTATTGGAGGGTTGGGGCTGTAGCTCGGTGGCCCTGGGTTTGATCACCAGTACTGCAGAAAAAAAAAAAAAAATTCTAACAAGAAGAAATGCTGAAATGCTTCCTTAGTGTTGGAGGCGTGGCTCAGTGGTACAGAACCTGCCTGACAGCTTGAGGTCCTGGTTCCATCCTCAGCAACACACACACTCATACATACACACACAAATGGCAGTACAGTTAAAAGGAACCGGGGGAAGAGGGAGATGAGGAGGTAGTGTTTAATGGGTACAGAGTTCAGGTGGAGAAGATGAGAATTTCTGAGGTTAGATGGTGATAATTCATTGTTCACAACAAAGTGAATATGCTCAATGCCATAGAACTATACACTAAAAAATAGTTTTAAAAGGTAGGTTTTATGCTTTGCATATCTACTACAATGAAAAAAATTGATGGTGATGGATTATAGCATACTGAATAAAAATAAATAAATCCCTAAGTCTTTCTATGGACTGAATTGTACCCTCACCCCCAAATCCATATGTTGAAGCCTTAACCACCCCTTTCCCACCCCCATGGTTAAATGAGATCATAAGGTGGGGGCCTAGACTGATAGGAAGAAGATACCAGAAGAGATACCAGAGAACTCTTTTTCTCTGCCATATATAAAAGACAGCGAGACATCTGCTGCCTACAAATCAGGAAGAAGCCCCATCAGAAACTGAATCTGCTGGCCCCTTTATCTTGGACTTTTTAGTCTCCAGTACTGTGAGAAAATAGATTTCTGTTATTTAAGCCACCCAATCTGTGGTATTTTTTTATGGCAACCTGAGCTAAAGATAAGTCAACAATAAATAATAATAATAATAATAATGATGATGATGATGATGGTGGTAAGAAGTTGTACAAAAGTTTTTAAATAGATAAAAATTCTGGTACATAAATGTATGGAAAAAGTCCCCATTTTGGAACCATTTGATGTAATAATTTAAGCATGGATCTTCAATGGATGCCAAATCCAGTGAGTTAAAGATTTCATAAGGTAAAGGACACTCATACAGTCTCAAGGTATCATCCCATAGAGAGTTACTAATTACAAAGAAGAAAAGATGCTTTTGAAATGGTATCAGCAGGGCGTGCTGGCACACACCTATAATCCCAGTGACTCGGGAAGCTGAGATAGGAGGATCTCAAGTTCAAAGCCAGCCTCAGCAATGGCTAAGCAATTCAGTGAGACCCTGTCTCTAAATAAAACACAAAATAGGGCTGGGGATGTGGCTCAGTGGTCTAGTGCCCTTGAGTTCAATCCCTGGTACCAAAAAAAAAAAAAAAGGGGGTATCAGATATAGCTGTTAGGTACCACTTTGAGTAATCAAATTGAGCCTGACCAATGGTGAGACAAAACTGACTGATTCTGTACCTAGGCTATTGTGAATAGTGCTGCAATAAACAAGGAAATGCAGATGTCTCTTTGACATACTGATTTCGTTTCCTTTGGATACACCCAATAGTGAGAAGGCTGGATTATATATTATATAGTAGTTAATTTTTTGAGGAAACTCTATATTTTTTCCCATAATGCCTTTACCAATTCATATTCTGACCCTGACCAACAGTGTGTAAGAAGTCCCTTCTCTCCACATCTTTGTCAGTGCTTGTTATGTTTTGTCTTTGTTTGTTTGTTTTGTACTGGAGATCCAACCCAGGGGTACCTTACCATGAAGCTACATCCCTAATCCTTTTAATTTATTTTTTATTTTGAGACAGGATCTCACTAAATTGCTGAAGTTGGACTTGAACTTGAGATCCTCCTGCTTCACCCTCCCAAGTTGCTGGATTACAGGCGTGCACCACTGTGCCACCATATTTTGTCTTCTTTTTTTTTTTAATGTGTATTTTTTATTTATTTATTTTTAATTTTTATTTTTACAGACTGCATTCTGATTCATTGTACACAAATGGGGTACAACTTTTCATTTCTACGGTTGTACCCAATGTAGATTCACACATTCATGTAATCATACACGTACATAGGGTAATAATGTCTGTCTCAGTCTATCTTTCCTTTCCCCCACTGCTCCATTTTCCTCTACACCATCCAAAGTTCCTCCTTTCTTCTTTCGCCCACCACTGCCCGCCCCGACATTATGTATCATCATCTACTTATCAGAGAAAATATTCGACCTTTGGTTTTTTGGGATTGGCTTATCTCACTTAGCATGATATTCTCCAACTCCATGCATTTACCAGCAAATGCAATAATTTTATTCTTCTTCGTGGCTGAATAATATTCCATTGTGTATATATACCACAGTTTCTTTATCCATTCATCAACTGAGGGGCATCTAGGTTGCTTCCATAATCTAGTGATAGCGAATTGAGCAGCTATGAACATTAATGTGGCTGCATCACTATAGTATGCTGATTTTGAGTCCTTTGGATATAAACCAAGAAGTGGAATAGCTGGGTCAAATGGTGGTTCCATTCCAAGTTTTCTAAGGAATCTCCATACTATTTCCCAGAGTGGTTGCACCAATTTGCAACTCCACCAGCAATGTATGAGTGTGCCTTTTTCCTCACATCCACCCAACAATTACTTTTGCTTGTGTTCTTGATAAAAATAATTCTAATTGGAGTTAGATGAAATCTTAGGGTGGTTTTGATTTGCATTTCTCTGATTACTAGAGATGATGAGTACTTCTTCATATATTTGTTGATCACCTGTATATCTTCTGTGAAGTGTCTGCCCAGTTCCTTAGCCCATTTATTGATTGGGTTCTTTGTATTTTTTGTGTAAAATTTTTTATGTTCTTTATAAATTTTGGAGATTAGTACTCTGTCTGAAGTGTGTGTGTGGAAAAGAATCTCTCCCATTCTGTAGAATCTCTTTTCACATTATTGACTGTTTCCTTTGCTGAGAAAAGCTTTTTAGTTTGAATCCATCCCGTTTACTGATTCGTGCTTTTATTTCTTGCATTTTGGGGGTCTCGTTAAGGAACTCTGGTCCTAAGTTAACATAATGAAGATTCAGACCTACTTTTTCTTCTATTTGGTGAAGGGTCTCAGGTCTAATTCCTAGATCCTTGATCCATTTTGAGTTTTGTGCAGGGTGAGAAATAGAGATTTAATTTCATTTTATTGCATATGGATTTCCAATATTGCCAGCATCATTTGTCAAAGAGGCTATCTTTTCTCCATTGTATGTTTTTAGCACCTTTGTCCAGTATGAGGTAACTGTATCTATGTGGGTTTGTCTCTGTGTCCTCTATTCTGAATCATTGGTGCCAATACCATGCTGTTTTTGTTACTATTGCTCTATAGTAGAGTGTAAGGTCTGGTATTGTAATACCTCCTGCATCAGTCTTCCTGTCCAGGATCGCTTTGGCTATTCTAGGTCTTTTGTTCTTCCAGATGAATTTCATGATTGCTTTCTCTGTTTCTATGAGAAATATCATTGAGATTTTAATTGGAATTGCATTAAATCTGTATAGCTCCTTTAGAAGTATGGCCATTTTGATAATATTAATTCTGCCTATCCAAGAATGTGGGAGCTCTTTCCATCTTCTAAGGTCTTCTTCAACTTCTTTCTTTAGTATTCTGTAGAAGTCTTTCACCTCTTTTGTTAGATTGATTCCCAAGTTTTTTTTTTTTTTTGAGGCTATTGTGAACAGAGTTGTTTTCCTAATTTCTCTTTCAGATGATTCATCTCTTATGAATAGAAATGCATTAGATTTATGCCTGTTGATTTTATATCCTGCTATTTTGCTGAATTCATTTATTAGGTCTAGAACTTTTCTGGTGGAGTTTTTTGAGTTCTCTAAATATAGAATCATGTCATCAGCAAAAAGTGATAGCTTGAGTTCTTCTTTTCCTGTTCCTTTAATTTTCCTATCCCTTTAATTTTTTTTTTTTTTTTTTTTTTTTTTTTTTGGTCTGTCTAATTGCTCTGGTTAGGAGTCTGCTGGCTTCAAACTCCTAGACTCAAGCAATTCCTATCCAGGTGCAGTGTCACATACCTGTACTCTCAGTGACTTGGGAGGCTGAGACCAGAGGATCACAAGTTCCAGGCCAGCCTTGGCAATTTAGCAAGACAACATCTCAAATTAAAAATTAAAAAGGTTTGGGACTGTGGCTTAGAGGTAGTATTCCCCTGAATTCCATTCCCAGTACCACCTCAGAGCCTCCAGTACCTGGGTCTGTAGGAGCACACTTCTGTACTATGCTGTTGAATATCTTTTGAGAAATAGCTATTAAGGTCTTTTGAGAATTTTTAATTTTTTTCCACTATTGAGTTGAGCGCCTTATGTATTCTGAATAAAAACTCCTTGTCAAATGTTTAGTTTGCAAATAACCTCTCCCATTCTGCAGGTTATTTCTTCACTCTGTGGATTGTTTTTTTTTTTTTTTCCTCCCTCTGTGAAGGCTTCTGAGTTTGACATAATCTCATTTCTCTACTTTTGTTTTTGTTGCCTGTACCTTTGAGGTCTTAGACAAAAATTCATTGCCTGTATCAAGTACTCAAGTGCCTATCTTATATTTTCTTCTAGTAGCTTCACAGTTTCAGGTTTTGTATTAAGCCTTTAATCCCCTTTGAAGTTTATTTTTTTTTTTTTGAAGTTGTTTTTTTTTTTTTTTTCCTTGTGCTGAGGGAGAGGGGTTCAGTTTCCTTCTTCCGCACCATTTATTGAAAAAAATGTTCTTTCCCCAATACGCATGCTAAGCAATTTTATTGAAGATTTGTTGGCTATAGATATGTGGATTTATTTCTGGGGTCTGTATTCTGTTCCAATTAATCTACAAGTCTGTTTTTATACCAGTACCATACTGTTTGGGTTATTATAGCTTTGCAGTATATTTTGAAGTCTGGTAGTGTTTTTGTTGTTGTTTATGACGATGATCAAAATTTCTTTGGCTATTTGGGATCTTTTGCCAATTGGCATAAACTTTATGTTTTTTTGTTTTTTCTATTTCTGCTTAGAATGTCATTGCTATTTTAATAAAGATTGTGTTGAATCTGTGAACCATTTTGGGTAGTGTGGATGTTTTAGCAATATTAATTCTTCTAATTGATAAACATCCCATGACTTTCCAGACAAGAATTTTAATCTGAATTTGATCATGAAGATATGTGAGATATTTTGCAAGATCGATGGCCTAGACTTTATGTCATTGCCATGAAAGATTAAAAGGTGAATAAAGAGGCAGAATATTTAAGATGAAAGGAGGTTTAAGACATGACAACTAAGTGCTAAATCCTATTTTAAATAAACAACAACTAGCTTTAGAAGACATTTTGAAGCAATTGAAATTTGATTATGGGCTATGTGTTGTATAATATTACATGTTTTAATTTCTTGGATTTGATAATATTGTGGTATGTGGAAGAATGTCTTTATTTTTAGTATTGAAGTATTTGGGAGTCAAAGTGTCATGATGTCTTCTTTCTTTCTCTCTTTCTTTCTCTCTCTTTTCTTTCTTTTTTTGGTAGTAGGGATTGAACCCAGGGGTACTTAACTACTGAGCCACATCCCCAGCCCTTTTTTATATTTTATTTAGAGACAGGGTCTCAGTGAATTGCTTAGGGCCTCACTAAGTTGCTGAGACTGGCTTCGAACTCTCAATCCTCCTATTTCAGCCTCCTGAGCAGTTAGGATTGCAGGCGAGTGCCACCGCACCCCACTGCTATTTACTTTCAAGTGGCTGAGTAAAAAAATCATATCTATAGACAGAAAACAAAAGTAATGTTCCTGCTAGATGCAGTTGTGCTCACCTATAGTCCAACTACTCAGCAGGTTAAGGCAGGAGGATCCCTTGAGTTCAGGAGTTGAGGCTAACCTGTGCAACATAATGAGACCCGTATTCCCAAAAGAAGAGTTTTAGAAAGGTCTGGGATGTTCATCAGAGATAGAGAGTTTGTTTAATCATGCTCAAGGCCCTGGGTTCTATCCTAGTCCCCCTTGCCCCAAAAAGGCAATGTGGCACAATACTAATATCTTAATATCTCCTGGTGAACCTGCAACATATGGTTTTTTTTTTTTTTTTTTTTTTTTTTTTTTTGTTATTCTATTAACTTTCTGTAGTTTTCACATCTTTTTTTGTCTGGCCTTTTTTTTTTCAAAAAGTTTTAGGCCAAGTGTGGTAGCACACACCTGTAATCCCAGCAGCTCAAGAGACTGAGGCAGGAGGATTATGAGTTCAAAGCCAGCCTCAGCAACTTAGTGAGGTCCTAAGTAACTCAGCCAGACCCCCTTTCTCTAAATAAGACATAAAAAAGGGCCAGGGGCAGGGGCTGGGGAGATAGCTCAGTTGGTAGAGTGCTTGCCTTGCAAGCACAAGGCCCTGGGTTCAATCCCTGGTACAAAAAAAAAAAAAAAAAAGAAAAAAAAAGTCTCAACAAGTAAATGATTCAGATTTTTTATTTTTAACATATCAGAATATTATCACTCCAACAAAATCACAAATCTTTAAAGTTGTAAAAAGGGCACAATGTATAGGAATACCCAAACACTGAATCAGTATTACAATCTAGCAGGAATCTTGCTCTTATCTACCCGTTAGACTCCAGAATGCTGTTCATAATACTCAACAAATATTGAATGGATGAGTAAGGAATTTGTTTTATTTTGGGATATGATGGTTTAGGCAACTCCTAGAAGAGAGGATTTAGATGTTTTATGTAGGAATCTGTGAGATGAGTTGAAAGGCAAGACTTACGGAAATTGGTTTGCACCGTGTCTCTCAGGGGAGCTTGACCCCCACTTAGTCCTACTCTCCATCCCTGCTATTACCTTAGGATGTCAGTGGAACAGTATTTAGGTTGTTCTTCTTTATTTGTTTGTTTTAATTATTTTTAGTTGTAGATAGATGCAATACCTTTACTTTATTTATTTATTTTTATGCAGTGCTAAGGATCTAACAAGTGCCTCACACGAGCTAGGCAAGTGCTCTATCACTGAGCTACAACTTCAGCCTTTTAGGTTGTTTTTAAACGGAGCTTGTCACTAACCAGATAGATCATTTGTTGTGAAGGATCATTGTTGTGTGGAATTTGCTGTTTTTAAAAGTTCTGGTAACTGATAGCAACTTGAAGGATATAGCTTTGTTTTCCAGAATTATTATAATAGAGTCTTATTTGCATATATGCCCCCAAATTTGTAAGTAACTAAACACGGGAACTCTTGGAGGTTTTGAAGGAATAACTTGTAGTGCAGCATCTGTATTTACATACTACGTAAAATTTTATAAGTAAAATTTGCATCTGTTTATTAAAGCATATTTCCCAGGTGTTGAGATAGGCGTTGGGTAGTGATCACTCTTCTAGATAATACTGTACACCTGGCACAGTGGCACACACTTGTAAATTCCACCAACTAGGGAGGCTGAGGCAGTTCCATACCAGCCTTAGCAACTTAGAGAGGCCTTAAGCAACTTAGTGAGACTTTGTTTCAAAATAAAAAATATAAAGACTGGGGATGTGGCTCAGTGGTTAAGTGTTCCTGGGTTCAATCCCCAGTACCGAAATAAAACAAAATACGAACAACAACAACAAAACCAAATCTGTTTGGTGTTGCTTATTATTGAATTGGAAAGATTGTTTTTGCCTAAGGTTAGTATAATCATTAACGGGAGGGGAAGTGTTTATGGTAATAGAGGATTTGGGTTTAGTCCAGCACTGGGACTAACAGATCACATGCCTATTTTCTTACGGGTTGTTTAGACAATAAAATTTAGAAATTGTAGACTAGGGTAATCTATTCACAACAATTAGAGATAGCACTTATTTTAATCAGTTTGGTTGCAGAAGAACGCTTTCCTCTTGTCTCCCAAAAGTCACGAACTAGTTTGCTTCAGAAAAAAGGAATGTTCTTTTTATTTAGAAGTTCTGGTTTATATAAGCACCAATTCTCCTTGAAAAAACCAGGGATGTTAAAATATTGAAAACCAGTTCATCTTGTCCTACACAGAGTCAATTCACCAGCAGAACAATAAGGGCTATAACAATAATTCATTCAAAGATGGTTTCCACGCCAATAATTCTTACACACATCACTGAAAACGGAGACCATAAAGAAATAAACAAAATTGTATCACATTACTGAAGAGATATGGGCCAAAACAGGATTATAGATGGGTTGCTTAATTCTATTCTACTTGCATTAACATTTCCTTTCTAAGATTCAGTTCTGAAGACTTAGTCCTCTATCAACTTCCGGTGATGACATCTAACATGTATTTTGCAGTCCTGACTTGTTGTTTGAGTTTTAATCCTGACCTTTGACTTTTTGCTGGGTATCTCTAATTTCTGAAATCAAACTCTATATCAGATCCCCCTTTGGACTTCCTCATTTTTTTCCAGTTCTTTGAATCTCTTTCCACAGCCTAAAATTTTTTGGACTCATCCCAGATTCCTGCTTCTAGTCTATTCACTGCTCCCTTCTTAATCTAATCAGTTGCAAATTCTTGCCAGATCATTCCTTTTCATCCTCATTGCTTTATTTCTAATCCTTGCCCTTATCTATCTCATACCTATACTATCACTACAACCTCCTTAACCAGACGGCTCCAGCCAGTCTTGTGTTCCTTCGTGCCAGAATCATCTTTGAACTTTGTATGTCCTTTTCTTTCCATAAGCATGCCCTGCCGGGCCTGTTCACTTGGGATCATGTCTGTGTTCACCTCTATCCCATCCCTTTTCCTTACTGATCATTTACTTCATGTAAACTTCTTTGATGGGACCTCCCTGATAGTTTCCGTCCTCTATAAAAATTCCCTCCTTTACTGTGCTATTCCTTTGACACAAAGTAACTGTATAGGATGTAAATGTCACCTTTACATTTTATGGTTGGTTTGACCTCCAGAATTAGATTGTAACTTCACTGAAGTTAACTAGTAAGTGTCTACTTGCACCTTGCTTTTTTCACTTAATATATCCTGGACATTTTTCCTTATGAGCACACACATATTTAACTCTTTTAAAAATGCTTGCTGAGCATGGGTAATTTATAATTCATTTCATCAGCCCCTTACTAATGGCCACAGGTGATTTTTCCAGTTTTGCTATTATTAAACATGCTGCAATGAACATCCTTGGAAAAAACTGAGGGATTTTAATATCCACAGGTAAAATCATTTCACTGGGATTGCTGGACTAAAGGTATGTGTATTTTAAACTTGGGTATAATAAGATGATCTTATTCACTTTCTAATCCTATTTTTTATATGGCTAATTTCTTTTTTGAAAAATATTTTTAGTTGTCAACGGACCTTTATTTTATTTATATGTGGTGCTGAGGTTTGAATCCAGTGCCTCACACATGCTAGGCAAGTGCTCTTCCACTGAGCCACAACCCCAGTCCTTATATCGCTAATTTTCTGACCACGTAGGATTAGGACATTGACTGTGGGAGTTTTGTTTATAGCGTCTTATCCCCACAGACTATTACCACTGGTGAAACTGTAAAGGTAGGAGAAAAGAAAAATTTGAGGGTCAGAGACTAGATTCATCACTGACCAGTACTTGATAATCTGACATCCTAAACAGAAGATTGTGTAGTATTTCTTTGCCAAGGATCATGGGGAGCCCAAATCAAATCTAAATGGGAATAATTTTCATGTTTATTTATTTTTACAGATATGAATACAGATGAAATTTCATTATCCTAACCATTAGGAATTCTCTAAGGGGATGTTCCTGCATAGATTAGGTGAAATCAGAACAGCAGAGTTCAAAAGAGAGCAAAACAAAAATGGTTATAAGCAGCAGCTCTCCTTTCTGTCTTTAACTGCTTTTGTATGATCAAATGTTTCCTGCACCCATCAGTGGGAGAAGTGAACTTGTCTCTTCATTGCTTTAGAGTTTTGTCTACTTAGCATTTCTTTTCTGAAGTCTGAAGATTTATGGAACAATAAAAGCCATTTAATGTTGTGGGCTCTTTTGGATTCTTCATGGGTTTTAGAAATCGGGAAATAATATTTAGCTGAAAGCTTACCAAATTTGAAACTATGCTGAAAACTACTGTACAAGTAGTTCATTCCAGTGAAACGAATTAAGTTATGGCAACTGCAAAGTGTGTTACACAGAATGTGTTGTTTTAAAATGTGGGATGTTAATATTTTAGCATAACAAATGTTTTTAAATTGTTGGGGGAGGGGGAGAAGGAAAGCCAGGAAGCAAGGTTTAAATAACAATGGCTTGGTTTGGTTGTGGATTAATGTTGTTAGTATACCACACAGCAAATTTCGTCCTGGCAAGTGGACCGATTTAAAGCAATCCAAAACAAAACACATCCACTCAGTAGTGTGAGAGATTAATTTTAGACAGGCCTGTTTTTTTCTCAGCATTCAAAAGTCCAACCTTAAGACTAACCACCAGGCTGTCTCATTTCACTGACTAGGACCTTGAGAGATCATTTCGTGATTAATGGAGCGGGGCAGAATACAGGTTATGAGGTGGGGGTTTCTCTATACAAAGCGCAAAGCCTAGCTTCCAGAGGCCTTGGTGTAAGGAAGACCTAGAAAGAAAAAGCGCCAACGTGAGCAAATTCATCTTCGGTGCTACCTTTACCACTTCCTGCTCAAAATTTGGTTGCTCCTTCCCAGGTCCCCCAAGCTTTTCAGAGCCTAGACTGCTCCAGGTGCACAAGAGACCTCCTTTTCCCCTTCTAGGATCCCCGCCCGCGAAGTCAAGCCCAGTGCCCTCTGTGAATCTTGATCTAAGACCGAGCCTCCGCCTTTACTGTCCAGCATCCTCCTCCTGCACCTTCCAGACTGATCCAAAATCTCTACTGCCTGGGCATCCCGACCCTCTTCCTCTCCGGGCTGGTGCTAGCCAAATAGCGCGGCTCCAGCACCGCACAATAGTGCATTTTCAATTCGCTTGACCCCTCGCGGGTCTAAGAATTCGGGAAAAGACTCAAACCCTATAATAACCCCTGCCCAGTTCTGAGTCCTGCACAGGTGGGAAGTCATTACACTTTAGATTAAGCGAATTTCCACCAAGAGGTGAATGATTGCTTTCCGCGGCCTGCCTTCCTCGGGGACTCGGTGTTTCAAAAGAATTTGCTTGGAAACCCGGAAGAATATGAATGGAGAGCCGTGATATAGACCAGAAAGGAAAGGAACTTTTGATCTGGGGACACGGTGCTCAGTGTCCAGGCCCAGCAGTCCTGCTGCTCCCGGCGTTGTCTTATCCGGAGTCCGACGTCCGGCCCTTCCTCAGTGCAGACCAGCACGTAGTAGCTGCTGAATAAATAAATGCATGTGAGAGAAGATCTGTGTCCCATTCCGGATGGACCCACGGCCAGGGACGCCTTGGGCTCCCTCCAGCACAATCGCCCACTCCTTCTTGGTCTTATCGCAGCTTGGGGTGGGGAACTTCCCGGGGCCGGTGGCTGGACGGAAGGGGCTGGATATCGAACGCGGCCAAGTCCCACTGCCCTAAATCCAGCAGGGCAAGCCAGCGGCAAAGGGCCTCTGGTGGCCCACGGGACCCCACGGGTGGGCTGCCCCGACGCGGCCGGAGGGACGCTGGTGACTCCGTGCCCCAGCCCACGGGCGGCGACGTCAGCCGGGGGTGGCCCGGTCGCCTCTCAGGGTCAGGCCGGAGTTTCCCCGCCGGCCACTGGGGCGGGTGTGTCGCGGCTCTTTGGGACCTCGGGACCCGCCTTCGCTTTCCGCAGCGAGGCCCGCGGTCTCCGCTGAGGTCACCGAGAGCCAGGCGCCCTGCAGAGGCCCGGGGGGCGACACCGCCCCGGATAAGTCACGGACACGCTTCTAGCACTTTCGGGGCTTCTCACACTTCCCCAGTCCCCGGGGTTCGGAAGGGCTGGGCGGCGGCGCAAGGGAGCCTTTGTGCCCCGGTTGTTTGTTGGGACTTCTTCGGAGGACAGCCTCCCCCACCCCTTTCCTCTAGAAAGTCTTGTGGTTTCCCTAGAAGACCGAAAGAGGTCGAGAAGTTCGCAGAGACTTCTCTTTGGCGATTTTTCCCATCCCGAAACTCTCAAAACCCAAAGGGTTTGGCCATAGGGCGAGACTTGGGGTCCAGGGGAGGGAGCGAGCAGTGAATTCCTTTCGCTCTCATCCCTCCCACCTGGTCCCTGGGCTCCCCTCCCCCGCCCCGGGCTCAGGCCGGGCGTCCAGCCGGGTGCAGCGGCCCGCGGGAGCGGCAGGGTTAAGCCCAGGAATGTGGCGGCGAGGAATGTGCATGCAGATGAGCCGAGCGCGGGGAGGGGCGGGGGGCGGGCGCATGCTAATAGCATGCAAATGAGGAGGCCCGTCGCCGCCGGGGCCGCTGCTCGGCGGAGCTTCCCGGATCCGAGCCCAGACGGCGTCGGCTTGGGCAGCCTGGGCGCCGCGACCCTCGGCGGCCACAGGGGGACTGGGAGGAGGAGGAGGAAGAGGCGGAGGCAGCGGCGGCGGCGAGGAGGAGGAGGGTTCGCTCGCCTGCTCCGACGCAGACATGGTGGACTGATCCCCAGCGGGGCCGAGAGCAGGGTTTCCTGAGGCGTCCCCCGCGAGTGGCCTCGCCGCGCAGCGCGCCCCGCAGCCCCTCGCCGGCGCCCGCGTCGGGTGCTGCGGCCGGGCCGGGCAGTCGTGTTCCCGCTGCATCCCGCGCCGGGTCCCTATGGAGGCGCCGCTCGCCGGCGAGGCCGCCGACCATGCCTAGGAGGGCCGGGAGCGGGCAGCTGCCGCTACCCCGGGGCTGGGAGGAGGCCAGGGACTACGACGGCAAGGTCTTCTACATTGACCACAACACCAGGAGGACCAGCTGGATCGACCCCCGGGACAGGTGGGCGACCGGGCCGCGGGTGGGCGCGGGGACCCGCCTCGGAAGTGCGGCGGCGGCTGTTGTCTGGGAGACCTGGCCGGGCGGCGGCGCCCGCGGCGCTGGGGGCGTGGGGCGTCGCCGGGCCCCGGTGCCCCGCGGGGTCCCGGGAAGGCGCGGAACTGTCCGCCTAGGCGGGGCTGCGTCAGCCGGCGAGGCGCCCTGCAGGGGACTGTAGAGTGCCCCTTCCTGGGCCTCTTTGCCCACTGCCTTCCCGACGCCCCTCCAGGACCTTTAGACAATCCCAAGGGAAGGGCGGGATTGGTGCCCGGGGCTGGCACTCCTAGTCCAGTTAACGGACCCAGAGGGGCCACCTGAACGCTGTTCCGAGTTCGCCTCCACCTAAAGTTGGCCAAATGAAGGCTGGAGTGCACCTTGGGCTTTTGCGAGACAGGGATTGGCCCGGGCCTCCAGGAGGCCATAATGCAAGGTGAGGAACCAAACATTCAGGCCACCTGTGGCATCTTTCTGGCCGAACTTGGCGCCCAAGACTTAACTGCAGATTTTTTTCCCCCCGGGTCGCCCCAGGTCAGGCCCGAGAGCCTGAGCGTGGAAAAGGAAGAGGGGTCCGGTTCCTGGCTGGGCCCTGGTTAGTGGGTGTAACTGACCTTGCCGCTCGGATTTTAGAAACTCTTGTTTTGGAGTTGTACTTCCCAGTGTTGGTCCTCACCTGAAAACTTAGATTCTGTTTCGAAGAAGTGGTGGGAAGAACATTAGAACTGAACCTTGGGTATTGGGTACCCCGACTTCAGCTTAGCCTGATTTTGTTTAGTTCTTGGTACACATGTTTTATTCTTGCCGGGAGATGAACAGCATAACATAATCATCATCTAAGAAATTTATCATCTAAGAAGTTGAGCTGAGTGTTTACATATGTTGCTCTATCCTGTTTTTCTTATTATCCTTAAGAGGAAAATTTCTCAGAATTAATTTATTATAACAATAAAAGGAGACATTTCTAATTGTAAAATTGTAAACTGTCCATTAAGGAGGTATTCCTAATGGTAAATTTAAGTAATAGATTAGGAATAACTTCTTCATCTGGAGTTCTGTCATTTCTGAAAATTCTTCCCAGTTTGGTACAGAATATGGATTCAGGGGTTTATAACCGTTTTTAGGTGCTACTCCTATTAAACAATCCCCTTTTTCTTAGTTTGAAGCTGAAATAGTTTTCTACTTTATATTCTCAGTTACTTTTGTTCTAAGACTATTGGTTTTGAAAAGCGATTAAGAAGCAAGTATAAGAAAGTCATAAATAACATTATAAATTTATGGAACAATCCATTTTAAATTATCCATGAAGGTATCAGTTTAAGTTTCCCTCCTGAAATGAGAAAAGACACCTGTGCCCAGGACCCATCTTGTCACAGCTTGCCTGCCTGTTGCTGGTCTGATGAAAAGTTGTGATAAGTATCACACCTTCACAGTCTCTCCAGATGTATTAGTTGTTGTCATAAACTTCACACTTCAAGTCAGTTATTTGACTTATGTTATTGCACTTTGAAGCTACTTAACAGATAGTAAATGTCAGTGTTGATGGTGTGTACCCAACAGTGGCTTTTAAGGCACCTGTATAAATATTTGACTTTTACAGTTATGTGGTAATTCTTTTGGATACTTGGAGTTTCAGATTATTGAAATTGCAATAAATTCTTGAATTATTCAGGCATTCTGTTTTGTCTTATGCTTCAGGATACATGCTTTATTGTATAATCTCATTTGTTTACAAAAAGGATTACAAGAATATGTCATGTATGGGTAAAGCAAATAGAAAGTAAATGAAATTATATGACTTGGCTTATGCATATCACTACCTCTTCCACAAGTAAAGCATGCTCTTTATTTTAACTATTAACTATTAGTATTTATTATGAGCCCTGTGCTCAGAAAACTGGGTAACCATTTCATTTAGTGGGGAAAAATAGATTTGATTGGGATGGTATGCTGTTATTGTGGTTTTCCTTGAAGCTGTTGGATCTTTAAGTATTTGGAGATATTAATTTGAATAAAGGTAACTTTCTGAATCTCAGTATGAGAGTTTTAAAAGATTGAGAGATCAGTCACCATAACATACTTAGTATAAATTTGATTGTCTTCTTTTAGGACACTTTTAGTAAGTCATCTTAAATAGTGTAAGAGTGGGTTGGAGAGCACATTTGGAGTAACTATTAACTCTTGTCAATTTCGTTACACACTTGGCAAACATATGGAAAGAGAGATGTTACACAGGCCAATTGGAGTGTGTGGATTCTTCTGCAGGATCAAATTACAAATCCTGAAAGAAGAATGACTTGATGCACTATGGGTCTGCAGTACTTTTGAACTTTTAAAGCTATTTAATTAAAATGGTTGCAATGATTTACTCAGTCATTTTTGCTTTTATTCTGTTAAGAAAAACAATTTTGTGTTTTTGATAGTTTATCAGAACTTGTCCGGTATTCCTGGTTTTATAGGTGATTCATACTGATTTAGTGGAAGGAGTCTGGGGATTTTTAGAGAATATAACTTTTTTTGTTTTTGGTGGTGCCAGGGATTGAACCCTTGTGCATGGGAGGCAAGCACTCTACCACCTGAGCTATATCCTCTGCCCACATAACTTCTTTTAACAAGTAGTGATGCTAGAATATTGAAGCGTTATTTAAAAATACTTTTAAGCCTTTTGAAGGTAGAAGACATAATGCAAACTTTGCTGGGATGTGGTTGGGACTTATATTGCTTTACCACTTCCCACTTATTAACTGAGTAAATTTAGATGAGTTTTT